>NC_135783.1:31360612-31706446 GCF_051106095.1 Pogona vitticeps | reverse complement strand
GCTCTAGAAAAATGGCAACAAAAACCAGCACCATAGTTCTAAATGTCCTATCAACATTTGTATTTCACTTATGAGAAATTAGTCTTCATTGCTGTATCAGTCTGGGGCTGCTGATTAGGTGTGTAACTTTGTAAAGCAGTTTTGTGAAGCAGGTAGAGTGTTTGGTAGGAGACAGACTTTATTGGCTTTATTGTATGGCTTTAGTCAAATCACTATCTCTCAACCTAATGTATGTTACAATATCAACATAAAGGGGAAATTTAAATGCTGTAAGCCGCCCAGAGACCTTCGGGTAGTGTGGGCGGCATATAAGTTAAATAAATAAATAAATAAATAAATAAATAAATAAATAAATAAATAAATAAATAAATAAATTTGACAACAAAGCCCAGCTTCTACCCCTTTTAAGACTGAAAGATCTGGGTGCCAAAAAAGTTTTAGCACCTCCTCGTGGTTAGTGTCACTCTTCTACTCTGAGGAGGTGGGGCTGAAATTAGATATAGAATTGCTGAACTCTAGAGTAGGATCAGATCCCTAGGTGATGGAGTCCAGGGAAATCCATAGCTAAAATATCCCTGTCAATGTAACATCTGTCTAAAAACCTTGAACAAAGGAGAGTTCACTGTCCACTGATGGAACTTGTTTATCATAGTTCATAATGCCAATAATGAACAGAGATGAAGTATTCCTACATGTGTTACTTGAAAGTAATGGGAAGGTGAAGATGGTGATCCCAGACATGGGATCATTCTGATATGTAAATTATGGTGCATTTTGCAAAATTACTTGTAAAACTTTTGATGTTCTCTGCTCTTAGATTGTGAAGTACATTTCCATGTTATTTTTCTATAGAAAGGTTTCTGAGAAATGTAGTAGTGTGAAGCTTTAATAAAACAGCTTCACAGTGAACAATAAAAGGATCAGCAGAGGAGGAATCAAAGGAAGGAAGGAAAAAAGTGGGGAGTGTGGGCTGGAATGTGACTTGTGTCACATCCAGTATGAACTCTTGAACTTTTGGTGAACCCTTGAATCAATCTACAGTCACTGTGTGACCAATGATTGCAGGCTACAAATCAAAATTTTTAGTATATTTTAAGCCTAAGTGAGAATCTCTTGTTTCACCACTAATATAAACATAAAGTGAGTTAAGAAAAATGCCTATAAATTATGGGAAAATATTTTCAAATCAGTGGAAACATTAGTGATGCTTCTTTTTTCTACTTCTCTTTGCAGCATATTCATATTATCAGAAATTATTTTAGAGAACCCAATTTTGCACAGACATCCCTTAGTAATGACCGCAGCATTGTTGATTAACATTCATTTTCAATCAAAGTTAATCTGCAAAGTCAAAAGAAATTTTAAAACTAAAACGTGCATCAAAGGGGCAGATGCTTATTCCTTTAATTGTTTGTTGTTATGTTAATCTTTCTTTACAGAACCAGGTCCTATAGATCCACCATTCCTGATGAATGTTACATCCAGAACAGCAACAATTTCCTGGCAGCATCCATCAAAGCCAAACGGCATGATCACCCACTACAATATTTACCAAAATGGCCAGCTGCACACAGCTGTTCCAGGAACAACATCTAAGTGCCTTGTACATGACTTGCGTCCTTACACAGTTTATCGGTTTCAAGTAGAAGGCTGTACCTCCAATGGCTGCTCTGTTTCTCCTGAGACTCCACCTGTTCAGACGCTTCCAGGTGCACCTGAAGATATTCCTGCTCCAGAGCTCTATTCAGACACACCAACGTCAGTGCTAGTCTTGTGGCAGCCTCCTCTTCATCCAAATGGACTGGTTGAAAATGTTACAATTGAGAGGAGAGTGAAGGGAACGCAACAAATATCCACCGTTGCCTCCTTGCCCATTAATCATTCAAAGAGCTACTTGGACCAAAGCATGGCTCTTAGCCCTTGGACAAAATATGAGTACAGAATTCTCGCAAGTACTTTTAATGGTGGCATTAATAGCAGCGCATGGGCAGAAGTAATCACCAGGCCATCTAGACCTGCAGGCATCGCGCCCCCTGCAGTAACAGCATTAGGCCCGGACACTGCACAGGTTTGTTCAGATTCTATTTTCCCTTCCTTTATTTCACTAAAACCACACATTTACCAAAAAAGAGAAAAGGAAAGGGGAAAAAAAGTGGCCCTTCCGTCACAAGAACATTTTGGGTGTCGTGAAAGGGCAATAAGCTGTTACTTTATTTTATTTTTTGCTTTTTAGTTGAAGAGATTATTAATTGTTATTTAATTGCTATTGATGAAAAGATATGCTTAATGGATTCCGCATATCCAGTGCCAGCCACATAACCTGGCTGGCACTGGATACAGGGCACCTTAACTTGGATGAGTGAAGCATGCTATTTGCTTCTGTGCTTCAGGGAACTAAGTGTGTTAAGCCATCCCATTTTTTGAACTCGACTCTTTCTGGGTCATGCTAGAGATGTCACTACATTTAAGGGTAGCTTCCATACCCATGCAGGGGTTCTTCACATAATATTCCACCATAGTTCTCTTTCTTGAACTGCTTAGTGTCGTGATGGTGGTGAAAGGGTAGTCAAATAGTTTTATTGGATCTCTGTGCTAATTACCGGTTGCCTCAAGCAACCACAGCCATCTCCATATCTTGCATTCAGTTCTACTGAGACCTTAGGAATGGATCTTTATGTACCCTAAACTTATCTCCTGTGGGATCCTCTACTATTTCTGAGCTTCTTCTTGACCACAGCTAGGTTATCTGGGGAATTTCTTCTAGCTGCAAACCACCACCATTTTAGCTGGTTCCAAACTGACATCATTACTTGAATAAGTAATCTCAGAATTGCGGCTGGGAGCCAGGCAACCATGGACTGTGCATGTTCCTATTTTCTGTTGTGCTTCAGACTCTCTTTGTGCATCAAAGGGGAAAAGGATATGCAGCTTCACCCTCCAGAGTTGACACACTATATGATTTTATTTGGTCTCTATTATCCATTTTTTTTTCCAGCTTCCAGTTCAAACTATTCACCTGAGGTTTTTCAGGTTGGAGAACATCTTCCATGTATCATATAAATATAGCCCCCATTGATGCTTCTTGGATCCTGATTGGTCCACTCTGATGGAAACATCTTGTTACCGGTGATACTTGTTCTGTGTTGACCATGGTGGATCAATTTGAATTTTTAAAAAATCAATTGGTGGACAATTTAAATAAAAATACGTTTTAAAATTTAAATCATGATTAAAATCAATTAAATTATTTTTTTAAAAAAATCATTGGTTTTATCCACCCTGGTGTTAACCTCTTCCCAAGTTTGACAACTTGTCTCTTCTGCAGCATCAGTTTAACTATGAGTTTTCAAAGAGTTTTTAAACATGCCAAAAAAGAGGGAGGGTTAAGAGTCTTGAGGCATCTTTACAACTAACAAATTTATTGTAGCAGGAGTTCCCATGGATTACAATCATCTTTCCTTGATATTTGGCACAGAATCCTGTATGAACAAACTACTTACAAAATGGTATTTTGTGCATATTCAATACTTCATCATTCCAACACAGACATTTCCATTTATATGCACCAGTAAATGAGAGCTTGTGTAAAACTGTTGGTGGACCATTACATTGTGTTGGAGTTTGAGAAGATTCTGGCCAGCAAATATAATATTTAAGCCTGAGATTTATATGCACAGTCTACATAGACTGTGCAGGTAGGCTCAGAGGGAAATGGGATATTTATTTATTTATTTATTTATTTATTTATTTATTTATTTATTTATTTATTTATTTATTTATTTATTTATACCCCGCCTATCTGGTCACATATAGAAAATGACAAATGTACATTTGGGTATAAAAGTCCTATTAAGGCATTATTCAGTCTGATTCCAGTGCATGCTTTAAGAGACACAATGAAAACACTGTCTGAAAGTCTGTAGTAAATTGCAACTAAAGGAAGCCCATTGAATCAGTGGAACTTACAGAAAAGCTGACTCACCAAAGCACTAATGATTCAATGGCGTATTCTAGTTGCGACTTACAAAGATTTCAGCCTGTGGGTTTTGCTTGCACATAAAGCTTACATATTAGGAAGAGCATCTTGTCTTAAGACTATTTGTTGATCATGAGGAAAGTAATGATGGAGGCTTAGGTACTCCCCTCTAGGCTATGTGGAGGAAATTAGATTCCGTAACACCTGAATAGGGCCAAACTAATCTTTCAAAGAGTCTATGCATCTGCGGAAATGGATTATAATGTCCCAAGACTCATACGAAAATAAACCAGTTGCTTTTTAAATTACTGTTTTAAATTCATCATTATTGTTTAGCTCCAAACCACCATAAATTGAGCTTGCTAATTCAGCAGCTCTACTGTTTTGCTGTGTTAACACTGTTGAAATTCCTCCAATTCCTTCTTACACCTGAAATACTTGGCATGATAATAGAGAGGCATATATATTATTAATCACCAATCCAGATTAAAATACGTGTGATACAAAACCTATCACTCTAGGCTTTATTAAAATGCTACTTGTGAGAAATAAATGCTACATGTTTTCAGATAGGTGTCAGGATTTCTGTATTGCTTTTAATCTCTGATAAAATCGATACATAAATTGACTGAGTGAGGATAGAACAGTCTTAGAGGACTACCTAGGAAATTTTCAATTATTCGCATCATTCATTTGGGAATGAACTCTAGAGGACAGGATAACTACCATTGTTTTGGCTTGCATACAAACTTCATTCAAGGGAAATTAGTGTAACCAAACAAGAGGGATTTTTGTAGCTTAGAAGCCTCTTTTGTGTAAATACACACATGCTTCCATGGATTCAGTCTTGTACTAGTGCCAAAAAGCTTGGTACTGTAGCTTGCTCACCAGAGCACAAAACAAAGGGCATTTGCATAAGGCTGGAGATCATCCACTAAAATTATTGTTGCTGTTATTGGTAAGGGGAACTCCTCAGGTGAATCTGCCGAGAGAGGATATGGATAGAAGCCAGCCAAACAAAAGATTTGGAGCAACTATTTGAAAGCTTGACAAGCAAAACGAAGATTAAAGCGTGATAATGAAGCGAAGGTTTGAAACATACTGCATCTGCATCACTGCCCAAATGAACTCAACTTAATCTATGGCCACAATAGCAAGCATGGCACTTAACAATTATAAAATAACATTCATTGTGATGCATGGACGCCTTACTTGTAAACGGATGGAACCTACATTATTCTAAAATCATTACTCATAATATATAATACGAAAATAGGAAAATCAATTTTTATTACAGGAAGTCATTTCCTAGTATTGACAAATCTAGATGTGTGTGCGTGCATGCATGTGTTTGTGTGTGCGCATGGACACGAAGGAAGGAATTTCCAATATCTTTTAGAAACATTTTATTTCACAAATTGTTTTCGTGTAATACTGGAGCGCAGCATTCATGTTGAGTTATTCTTTGGCACAGTGGATATCTGTAGCAGTTAGCAAGAAATGAGAATTTGGTTTGGTTCAATTTGTTTTCTAGAAATGTTTTCAAAATTTTCACATTGGTTTATAATCTGAACAGATTTGAGGTTGTTTTTTTAGTACAAAACAACAACAAAGCAAAACATAAAGCTGAAGGGATTTTTTCCCCTTCTGTTCAAAGCAGTGGGATCTGAACAGGTACAACAAGGTGAAGTTTTTGCAGCATATATATTTAGTCATTTTACTTAATAATTTTGACCTGTCTGTCATCATTGTGAAAACCTGAGCAATATACAAATCTGAGCACCATGAAACAGGAAAATCACATCGTAATAGTAAGAGTGGAGGAGGTTGCTAATGCAAGTGACAGATAGCTCAGTGATTTAGCTGGCAGTTCAGTTCCCTACTGTGTCTCCTTTGACAGGAAGGGGCTGGACTTGATGATCCATAGGGTCCCTTGAGGTTCTGCAATTCTAAGATGATGGTGATTAAAATCAATCAGTAAAAATGCAGGGTAGTTGTTGGAGCTAGAGATGTGAATTTTGCAACCTCTTGTTTTCAAAGGCAAGGCAAGGGGGGGGGAAGCTTTTCACAGCAAGATTTTTCTACCCAGAACTTGTTTTCTGAGAAAACTAGCGGGAGGTCTTTTCTAGTATTTCTTGGACGTTTCTTGGTTGCTTTTTTTTAGAAGAATGCCAGACTGTGTAGGGTGATTACAATTTCTGTTCAGTGTGCCATCTTTCCTAACATGACTTACCTGGAAAAGGCAGAAGAAACAACAAATTGCTTAGGACTGTTACTGTTCCTCTGCAAAACTGCATCTTTCTTGCACAGATATGCAGAATTTGGGATTTCCTGGGCAGAAAACCTTGTAAGATATTGGGGGGGGGGATTAAGAAAAGGGAAAATAAATCAGGAATCTCAGTTTCGCAGGGAGCCAGGCAGTCTCAATGATGTGGGGGAGTGGGATGCAAATGCTTGCATTTTGCATCAACCCACACACCTTTTTTTATTTTCAAACTACAAGAGTTTGGCACATATTTTTCTCATGCTGCAGGTTGTGAAGAGGAGCTGATCTTTTCATTCCCATCCAGGAGAAAACATTAAGTCTTTGGGTAGCTGACAGTTTATTTTGATGGTGCCAAACATTGTTTTTCATCAGGACTAAAATTTCCATAGACGCTACCAATATATAAGAAGGAGCAATACTTTTTTAAAAGTGCATGCCCTGCTTTGCAGCATCTCATACCCTCCAGCATATCTCAGCTGTTATAGAGAAAAAACAGGTGTTAGACAGATGTGCAGATACAGGCCTGCACTAATTTTGCGGTGAATATTCTAACAGTGAAGAAGGCAATGCCTATGTATGTCCAGTCAATGCTTTAGCTCCTCGACTTTCCCAATCAACAAATCGTGTCATACTTTCTACCTGTGATATGTGACATGGTGACATCTAAACTATTAAACTGAAAAATATGTACTACAATTAAGAGGGGAACTGGTTGCAAAAATTATGTAATGTCCTAACTCAATAGATAAATGGCAACCATGAATACAGATACAAAAGAAATTCCCTTGTGAATCTCTTGAGACTGGCAGTGGGATGTTATGCATTTTGCTGCAGAACTCGGCATCTTTCTGGTGCTTATGATGCATTTTAATGAAGGGAAAATATACTCAAAATGTGCTCAACTAAATATACGTATACTGTATTTCAAAAGTGCAAATTAATGTTGTAGGTATGAAGAGCATCCAAGAAAGTAAATAGAAATTTGAACCTCGATAAGGGGTACTGAAATTCAAAAGAGGAATATCTGGTCAAGATAAAGAGAATATGGAAACAATATACTCAGTAGCTATAATGACAAAATGCAAGAATGCCATTTCCTAAAAAGAAGAATCCTTAGATGAAGATTCTGCAATTTTAAAAGATGGAGTGGAATCTGCTTCCAAAGCAATTAGAAGAAATAAATCACACAGAGATGGTATACTGATAGAAGTATTTCATACTATGGAGACTGAACTGATCAAAATCCTAACAAGAATATGCAAACAATTATGGAGAACAAAAAAGGGGTCCAATGACTCAGAGATTCAATATAAGGAGTCGGACATGACTTAACGACTAAACAATAACGAAGTCACACACCCCTGTGTGTACTCATGGAAAGGGGAGTTTGTTCCTTGACAAGAAGGGTAGACTCTGGCCACTGCCATACGGAACTAGGAAGGGCTAAGAACTGGATTCTGAGAAATACAATGAAAACAAGCCTGGCAGATTTTCCAGTCTCTGAATATAATACAATTAATTTTGCATAGATATCCAAGAAGTCTCTTGATCTGCACTGGATGTTACAAATAAAACAAAGGTCAAGAAATGGTAGACAAATAGAAAGTTGTCTACAAGGCTTTTCTTTTTTGGATCAGGGAGACCAAGGGAAATGTGCAAGACCACGGATCTATGATTTTGCCTTTGCAAAACCAGCCAGTGATGTTTTGGTTCAATACTGACAGTTACATGTGCCAGAAACTAAACTCAAACAGAGTGATCCTACCTGTGTTAAACTACAGTAGCCCATACCAATGTGGATAGCCAGGGAAAAGGGATGGGCTAGTTCATGATTTCCTGTATGTCATGTAGTTGCCGGAAAAGTGATAGATTCTTACCACACCAAAGGTGGTCCAAAATATGAGATTAATTCCTTCTGACCACTCCCTTACAAAGCTATGGAATGAGCCCGGTTAAGTGTAGAACTAACAAGTACTTATCTGTGGTGTGCCACTTGCATGTCTAATTAATACCTATTTACAATAACACACACACATATTCCATACAGCGACCAATATGCCCCTAAATCAGCATGTGTAGCTGTCAGCTTCAAATAATGCTGCAGAATTGAATCTGTTGGGGTAATAAATGGTGGAGAACAATAAATAAGCAATTGCTTTAGAAGCAGGCTTTTATGTCACTTATGACATTTTATATCCTGTTAAGAGCAGTTGTGGTTGTAAAGGTACACTGGGGCAGTGGTCCCCTTTTAACAAACAAGGGACACACTCTGGTATAAGCTTCAATAACTAGCATAGTTTGTCAACATTATATCTAAATATTAACTTGAACTGAAAACAGAAGAAAGAGTATTTAGTATAAATAATATGTTTTTGTTCCATTATTTATTCATAAAATCAATGTAAATGATCTTGTGATGTGTGAAATTCAAAGAGCTTTACCGTAGGATTTCCCGAGGTATATAGCTTTATATTATATAGCTCCAGCTCTCTGCAAACAGCAGGCTACTCGACTTCCATAAATATTCCATTGTCATTCTTGGCTTGGGTTGTGTGTATTTGTGTGTCTGTGTGTCTTCACATCTGGCTTACTGAACTGTCCTTTTGTAGATTTCCTGTAGAATTTCCCATATGCCCTGTACATTGATTTTTCACACTGTATCAATCACAATATGTTCTGGGAGAGGGAAAGATTTCACACTGAAAATTATTTCTTGTACAAAGTTTCCTTTACAAAACAGTTTTTGAAAAAGATTTTTAAAAACTCTGTGTGTGTGTGTGCGTGTGCGTGTGTGTGTGTGTGTGTGTATACCAGATGGGCAGGATATAAATCAAATAAATAAATAAATAAATAAATATGAGAGAGAGAGAGAGAAGCATTTCCTGTTGGATTTCTTATTCCTTAAAATGATTTGTGTTTTTTGACGAAGGGGGGGGAGCTGGTTTTGACCAATGGAATAGAGTTTTGAGATTATTTTTATTCTTGCATAATTCCCTGGTCCAGTGGAATTGTTAGCTCTGAGCTTTTATCTCTAGAAACACTATTTTGTTTAAATTGAAAAGATTTGCCTATGTCAAAAACCGATGTTTCCCAAGGTTATAGCTGTTCAATGGGGGAGAAATGGCTAATTTCTATCCCTTTAAATTTTGTGGTGGAGAAAATAAGGTGCTTTGATCTTTAAATGACAGCTTCCTGAATCATTATAGTGAATTAGTTAATCTCTCCCAGTAGCTGCCCTATTCTAGCTTCCTCTTGGGCCCCCTCTTTCTTAGTCTTAATGCTGAGCTTCAAATTGGTGGATAAACTGCTGCTGTTTTCAACACAAAATCAACGAGTTCACCCTCTTTCATGCCTTGCTAAATTCCCACCTTAAAGGTCATTTAACTTCATGAAAACTGCAACAACAACAAAACTAAACACTTAAAACTATAACTAACCTCTGCACCTTTCTCAAATGGAGAGGCATTTGCTTGCAGTGCCCAGGATCAAAAGAACGACTCAGCTAGTACTATGTAAAAAGCAACGCAAAGTGCGCTGCTTATATAAAGCAAAGTAAAGCCAATGGATCTCACAGCTTCTCACTTTTAGCCAGAAACTAAGAAAAATATATGTATTTTCTCTTTGCAGTAAACTTTGCAGGAAAATGGGTATGGAGTTGTCTCTTCCTGAAAAAATCTTGTGCAAAACTATTGCAGATTTCTTGGATGTTTCATGATATTCTTCTCCCCCAGAAGACACAACTTTGCACATAATTATTACAATTCCTGTAACAAACTGACATTCCTGTACAGGATTCCCTGGAAAGGGGATTAAGATTCACAGAAATTGGCAGTTTCTTTCTTCAGCAAAAGAACAAGTGAAAATAGAAATTAAAAAAATAAAACAAAACAGAAAAACAAATGCAGGGGATTTGTTTTTCGGGCATACCAGAAAATCTCACTTGTACAGGGAGAGCTGTTGGCGACTAGTCTGATCAGGGCCAGAATGTAAACACTACGTTCATTTTGATTTCTGATTGGCTTCTGTTTCTTGAACAAAAACAGCCTCTGTTGTCCTCTGGCCATAACATAAACAGCATTGGAATATGAGGGAATCTAATTTTACAAGGTATTTTTTTCTTCAAAAGAGAAATAGTTTTTAAATGTAGAAGAATGGGACATGTTTATTAGACCACAGAAAATCAAACCATTAATACAAGCTTTCATGGAATAAAAAAAAAAACTTGTTTCCTTGATGGTTGATGATGAGGGGGAAAACCATACATGGACATAGCCATCTCCAACAGAATACTGGGATAATTTTTTAAATATAAATTTTGGTTTGCTCACCAAGCAGAAGCCAACTGAAGTCCTGTTATACCCAATTAAAATATTATATTACCTGGTGTGTATGTAAGCAGAGGTTGTTTTAAGTTCTCCTCCTGCTTGGTTGTTGAAAGCGTTCATGTAATCCAGCTTGACTAATCCACAGCTCTGCTTGGGACAGCTTTTCATGGTATCACCAAAATTTTCCAAAAACAAGGCAATGTAGGGGAGCAGAGAGGCTTATGCACAGAGATGGGCTGCCTCTGTCTGAAAACTGGGTGGAAATTTCGAATCACATTGCCACAGCCTGCCTCTATCCAATTTTAAACACACCTTAAGAATTTATTTATTTTATTTATTTTATTTATATCCCGCCTATCTGGTCTGATTGAGACCACTCTAGGCGGCTGGCAACTTTTGCCATGAATTTCTTGGACTTTCACTGCAAAATTTGTCTTGCACTGCTCACAAGTTACTGGTATACACCTGAAGAAGTTGAATAGTGTATCTCACTTCATTTGAAAGCACTAATTAGTTGGTTCCTACTTCATGGCATATAATATATACAACATCACATTATGATAATTATGTGCCATTAAAAATATCCTAACTTATGACAACTCTTGCCAAAGTTTGCTGATTAGAAAATCCTTGGAAATGGTTTGCCAGCCCCTTCTTTTGGAGGCATTCTGGGATGGTACATCTTACCCAACTCTATACAGCTTTGCTCTTCTCCCATGAAGCATAGTGAGGAAATGAATTCTCAACCAATGGATGTGGCCAGTTCCAACTCACTGAGCTAC
Source organism: Pogona vitticeps (assembly GCF_051106095.1). Lineage (NCBI taxonomy): Eukaryota > Metazoa > Chordata > Lepidosauria > Squamata > Agamidae > Pogona > Pogona vitticeps. Next base: position 31,695,097 of record NC_135783.1, on the reverse strand, counting down.
AAATGTGATCCTCCAACGTCACCAGTGGAATGGATCTCCCTCCCTCTTCTTATGGCCACCTCCCAAATTTCTGAAAACTTCTTAAATCCCCTAAAATTGTGTGAAAAGCAACATGGGTCATGAAACTACAAATGTGAGGAGAAGTAAAAGAAAATCAAGAATCCCGTTTTGTGCAAATGTATTTGTCTTCCCTTTTGCTAAACACCATTGGACCCAAGCTTGTGTAATAGAATTCTATAAAAATGATAGCACAACCAGGACATGATCATCATGATAAACGTTCATGTGGCTATAAAGTGAACATTTGTGCTGTGTTTCATTAAGATGCATTGCAAAAGTAGATCCATCTGACGGCACTCTATATCAGTCAATAACACTGTGATATTTTTGTAAAAAAAAATCAATGCATAAATCATTTTGTATAGTGCTTTTGGTTCCTGATTAGAGATGGGCATGAAATGAATCATGAAGCAAAACAACAACAACAACAACAACAACAACAACAACAACAACAACAACAACAACAACAACAACAACAACAACAACAACAACAACAACAACAACACCCACATGAATCGGGACATTTTGTGGTTTGTTTTGGGGCACTTCAGGGCAACGTGCCTGTCCAGAGTGAAATAAAATGCTGAACTATTATTGGTGTGGGTGATTCGTATGCTTCATTTTTAGCTGTGTTGTCCCTGGTCAGACAGCCTGGTGCTACTCATTCAATTCCATAAGCAATGCTGGGGTAGACCGAGAGAAAACTTTGTGTATGATTGATTGCCAGGTGAGGCTCCAGGTCTGCTCTCTGGGAATAGCTGGTTGTGGGAGCCACACCCTGGGCAGCTCAGCTGGTGGTGTCACTTTTGCAGCAGCTGGCATGAGTGCTTAGCTAGTGCTTCCGGTGAATCATCGCCTCTGTTCTCTTCCCGTATCTGACCGATTTCTGTTCCCTCCCCAATGCGCCTCAAGTTCCTTTGCCTGAACCACACATTTCATTTCCCTCAAGCAAGCTGCTAAAGAGCACTTTCGTTGGGGACTAGCCTTGGGGGTGGGTGGGTTTAATAACTGGAACGCCTTAAATCACCAAACTTGGTGGGGTGGGGAGGAGAGTCAACTGAAGACCCATTGTGCATTTGGCATCTCTAACTTGTGTGGGGGTCATTCTTCCACTCCGGGAAGCCCCAAATTGCATGAACCTCAAAACGGTTCATTTCACTGGAAATTTCACAAAATTTTGTGATTTGTAAATAGCCATGAACCATGAATCACCATTTCCCCCATTTGTGCCCGTCTCCATCCTTGATATAGATTGGCAATTGTGTGGCACTGGTAGAAGTATGAGCAGAGGAAAACCTACCATGCTGGTCTGTTTGAGAGCAGCCCAGATTCATGTGTTTCTTTTGTGATAATAGTTTTCCATTGAAAACAAGGTCCTTTTATTTTTCCCAGTGGGTGAAAGGTGTAACCAGAGATTACCTGAGGCTATCTGTAGGTGCAATTAACTTAAAGATTTATTTAAATCACAGAGAATAAAAATCATGAAATGAAGACACAATGCAAAAGAGATCAAGGGAAAATCAAAGAATTTCTAACACAATACAACACAATGATGAAATGAAAAGTGTAAGGCAGAACAACCTGTATTAACTTTTCAGATGAAATTACAGTTATGCAAAATTAGCCACTATTAGCCCTTCATGAAACACTGTACTTGCCCTTAACCTTCCACCAGCCCCTCTACTTGAAGCTCACTATATTCCAGCTCTTTGGTCTATAGATGCAGAAAGAAAGACATATAGAAACCTATTCCAAGGAACAAGTTCAAGAGCAGTCAAAATCTGCAAAAGTAAAACTTAAATGAGAAAAAAAAATGAACTGAGAAGCACCTACATGTGAGCGTGAATGTGAAGTCTGAATCTCCTTGTCCCAAGCGACAGTTGCATTTTGCTTCACTGATGCCCCTAATTTTCCTGCATTCTGGACGGTTTCCTTACTTTCACCCCTAAAATTCAGATCTGTGTTGGTAGATGGCAAACTGGGACAAAAAGTGCACTACCTTTCTTTAGTCCGAGACAGTAAACCATCCCTTTATCCTGAAACACACATTTTGACCGTATCATCCTATCAACCTTACACTCTGAACCTGCAGACATTGAAAGTAGCCATCCTTGTAGTCTGTCCACAGTGTCCCATTGTTATCCAGCTCAGCCAGAGCCTTGTTGCCGCAGCAATCATTTTATCTGTATTTTTTTAAACTAATTCCATCATGTAAAAATCCAGGCTGGAAGGAAAGTTCAGGAAAGAGTCAACTGTGCTGTATACAAAAGTCACCAAAGGTTTCCTCAATGCCATTCCATAGGCAGGCCCTTTCACCAGTTACTAATCCAATCTATAAGCCATTGTATTTGTTGACCAGTTCAGTCCATATGTCTGCAGATCTTCTGGCCTGTGTATCATTGTACCCTAAAAACTGGAGCTAATTAAAATCCATGGCTAGGCAAGGTTTTCCATTTTTCTTGCGCTTGTTTTTTTTTTTAAGTGAGAAGATAATATTATCCACACTATGATGGAATAGTTTCCTGTGCCAATTCCTTAACAAGTTCTTTTGGCTCATAAGCACTTGTTCTTTGATAGACATGAAACAGCTACCTCATCGGATTTTGGGCATCTGCCCTAGAAATGTGGAATGGCTGCAAGGCACTCAAGTAGCATGATTAATTGAGCTTTGTTTTAAATGACTCCTATAGGGGTTGACTAAAGCAGGTGGCTTAATAGAAGAGGGTGTATAAGAAAGAGTCCTTTCATACATCATAAAAATAGCTCCTAGTCATTTTTTTAATGATAGAAAAGCAGCGGATTGCACCAAGGCTGTAGCCAATCATTAACACTTCATTTAAATGAATGGGAATTGACATCACCAAACACATGAGAAATCTCTGGAGGACTGGAGGAAAGCATATATCTTATTAGTGGTTCCCCCCCCCCCGGTTCACCACAAGAGATTAAGAAAGTCTTTGAAATACTGGTGAGTATTTTCCAACAAACTAGTTTTACAAGGATATGTGTAGTTAGAATTGAGATCCTGTGAAAGATGTTGCTAAACTTGTAAAGGCAGTTCCAGGGGAATTGCTCGATGATTTTGGATTAAGGAAAAGAAATCAAAGATCTTTGTTGCATTTGAGACATAAAATTTATACTATTGTATTGTGGACATGAGCTCTCCCCCCCCCCCCCCCGACAGATGAATTGCTCATGTAAGTGGAAATGGACAGATCTGGTCCAGCAGGGTGGAGTGCAGAGTGTGAATAATCTGTCCTATTGGGTAGAAATGGAATGGATTACCGTATTTTACCGTGTACAAGACAACATTTTTCCTAAAACAGAGGAAAAATTGAGGGTCGTTTTATAAATGGAAGGAAGCAGTTGTGCGTGCACTCTCGGATGCTTCTTGCTGCCCCCCGCTGTTACCCAATTGCCTCTTCCCGAACTCCCGGCTTGTCCCCCCCCCCATGGCTGAGGCAGCAGCAGCAGCAAGAGGCAGAGATGGAGGCAAAGGAGCATTCACATGGGCTCTGGTGCCTCTTGACAGCCCCTTGCCTTGCCTTTTGCCAAGGCATGGGGCTTAGCAAAAAGAGAGCCCTTTGATCCCTGCTTTTTCTAATTTGGGGTTAGAAAAAGGGGGGTTCGTCTTATACTTTGGGTCGTCTTATAAACGGAAAAATATGGTACTTGATCAAATGAAGGAAAGGCCTGAGCAGATTTAATCACCAGCATTTCCAGCTGAAGGATCTCTGTCATAAGAAATCACAGTAAACTACTGTTAGATGGAGTAATAAGCAATACTGGCTTGGATAGATTCAGGGTTTATTTCAGAGTAAGGCAAGTTATCATTAAACAACACACGTTTGTTTCTTTAAGATTCTGTTGGCATTCCTTCCAATAACATAAAAGCATTAACAGTTTTCTACGGCCTTTCTTGTTTATAACTCCTTTTATACTTGCATGATTCTCAAGAGGAATGGTCAACTGCCACCCTGAGGTTTTACATCAGTTGTGTGTTTGTAATACATGGAGGGTGTAGCTGGAAGAAATATCTTTTCTTTCATGTTGTAAATTACAACATAATATTTCCTTGCCTGGGTGATTTTTACACTGTTTCATAAGGGAGGATGGAAATAATGCAAATAAGTAGGATGGATTCACTTTGGCCTCCCCCAAGCTTTAGATTTGTTTCCATGCAGTATTTTTGTCATTTACTTTCATGTTATTGTGAACTAGAAGTAGCAGAAACCTGAGCAGAAAATGCTTAAGAATAATTTCCCCCCATGATAATACTGCTAAGCATGTTTCTGCTTCTGTGATTCAAAATGTCCTGTTCACATTGTTTTGTTTAAAGGTGTTCCAAGCTCTTTATAATCAAAGACCTTTAGCCCTTTTAAAAATTTCTGCAGCTAGGTGGTACACAGGTATAATTGTGTGAGGATGTTTCTAGTTCTTAATGTCTCACATTCTTTAGCACCTTTCAAGTCAAAAGCAGGTCATTTCTGACATCAGAGAATGGATAAGACAGATACCATATATAATTACAATAATTTTGAGAACTCAGTGATAACTAACTGCAGATATGAGCAATATTTTGTTAAGGTATGCACACTGTAAACAGCAAATCAATAAGAGTAAATACATAATACGAGTTACATTTGAAGAAAATAGTATAACAAGAGGATTGTGCTAATTTGATATTTTTAAGTTTCTTATTGTCTCCCCAGGTTTCTTGGAAATCTCCTCTCATATTGAATGGACAAATACTCAGCTATGAAATCCGCATGCCAGATCCTCGAATCACCCTTACCAGCAACCTGTCTTCTTCCATGAGCCACATAGTAACCAACCTGATTCCTTTTACGAACTACTCGGTCACCATCATGGCTTGCTCTGGAGGTGGTGGCTACATTGGAGGGTGCACGGAAAGTCTACCTACTTTCTTGGCTACTCATCCAGCACTTCCGCAAGGCATCAGCCCATTATCTGTGACCCCAATTAGTGAGTCATTTATTGCTCTTACTTGGCAACCACCCACCAGACCCAATGGGCCCAACATAAGGTAATGCCACTAATAACAAACACAGTTCTATCAAAATATGATCCTCTATATATGTGTATAGAATCTATTTTTTATCTGCGGTTCCAGGCTTCCTGTGGTTCCTTAGAAAGCTAATTTGGATTCATGAAATAAGGTGATAATAATTACAGAGAAGTTCCCCTAGAAAATTGCCTACCATGTATATAAGGGGCTTCACTGAAGACAGAATAGTGTGGACCAGTTCCGTAAAAAGAGGAAAATAATGGATCTGCAAATGTAGATTGACCTACTTCCTGTGTACTCTATGGGCTTTGAAATTAAGCTATGAAATGTGTGGTTATCTGAGACCATTACAGTGGTGCCTCGCAAGACGATGTTAATTCGTTCCATAAAAATCGCTGTCTTATGAAAACATCATCTTGCAAAACGTAAAAGCCCATTGAAATGCACTGAAACTGGTTCAATGCGTTCCAATGGGTTGAAAACTCACCATCCAGTGAAGATCCTCCATAGGGGCAGCCATTTTCACTGCCTGTAAAGCGGGGAATCCGTCCTGAAAACACAGCGGGGAGCCATTTTGCACAGTGGGCGACCATTTTAGAACCACCAATCAGCTGTTTCTAAATCATCATTTAGCAAAAAATCGATTCCCGAAGCAGGGAACCAATCATCGTTAAGCGAATTTTCCCCATAGGAACATCGTTTTGCGATCGCTAAAGCGATCACAAAACTTCATCATATAGTGGTTTAGTCGTTTAACGAGGCAATCGTTAAGCGAGGCACCACTGTACTTCTGCAGCACTCTTGCTTTGGAGATAAATGGGAGCCCATTCTTTCCTAGCAATCCAGCAACTTGCCAGTAGACCCAGTGGTCATCTGTTGTGAGCTGTGACTAGCTATCATCACAGCGGAGAAAGAAAAAGCGAAAATTCAGATATGGAACAATATAAAATTGGAGTTTGCCAGTGCAAAAAATGTATCCAGTGAGTATTATGGTCTCCCCAGGCCTGGCTGTTTCTATGTATCATGGTACAACTGGCAAAGCAGTTCTTTCAGTGCCACTCCAGAATGATCTGGAGTTCTTGGACCACCTTCCCCAAATTAGTGCTTTGCAGATGCTTTTTGACTTGGTAGGCACAGCCAGCCAGCACTCACAGTGGCTTATCAGGAATGCTGGAAGCTATCACCCAAGGACACAGGGAAGGTGCCAGCTTGATAAATGCTAGCTTCAGAATGGAAAGGGGGAAAAAAAAAGGAAATTATGCATTTGGTATGAGACGTTCTTCCTAGCCTTGCTTAATGTATAACTATGGCTAATTGCTATGCAGGCATCATAGAATAATAAGGCAGCTTGGGGAAACCAACTTACAGTTCTGTGCATTTATTCTCTCACTACTGGCGACAGAAGTTATACAACATAAACTGTTGCTGCAAACTTCATTTTCATCCATGCTGCTTCCAGCCAGAACAGCCACTCAAGCAGTTGCTCTGCACAGTATGACGGAGAGAGAGAGAAGTGGATAGAGCAGCCACCGCTACTGCAGCTGATTTGTACACAGTCACCTGGCAGTGCTTTGAAAGATTGTGATATTTCCCTGGGCTTCTATATCAAATTGCAGGGAGACCAACCAGAACTAAATAATTCTGAGTGGATTGGGGGGGGTGTAGGGTGGTGCTTCTGTTGATGTTGATAAACCAATAACACTGGAATGATTTTATGATGCGAAGACAGCGCAATATTTTGGTGAAGTTAACTTTGGAATTCAGTTTCTCTGTTCTCTTTTTTGGAGGCTGGAATTGATGAAATCTGTCTAAAGGAAACAACAACATTTCATTTTTAATAAGTAATGTCCTCAGTGGAGCTGAAGTCAGATTACTTGGCTTTCTTTGGTCCTGCCAATTTCAACCCAAATCCTGTGGCTTAATAATCACATTAATGTACATGATTGTACATATGCTCTCTCTTTCTCTGCCGTAATAGTGGTCTAAAGTGGCTTGAAGGCTTGGTTCCTCACATTGCTGGTATCTGGTACAGCATTCAAAGTGGTGCAAATGCCTTAGGAAAAAGGATGTGATGTGACAGGCTATCTTTCCGAAGGATACAGTATTGTATGGAAAGAAAGATGGATGTCTCCCTAGACCCTCGCCCCAGATCTCTTTATCATTTTAACTCCAAAAGGAGATGCCATATCATAAATTGTATGAATAAAAATAAATATGGCAACCCCCACCCCAGGTTGATGGTGGCAGCCAAAATTAGTTTCTCTACAGGTCCTCACATCCCACCACTGATAGTGGCATTTGCAGCTGGAATATGGATGGGAGAAGCTTAGAGTGTCAGTTATCTCTTTGTTATTGGTTTTGTTTAAAAGAAAATTAGATTGATTAAGAGGGAGCTCTGGGACCACATTGAAACGACATTTTAAACAAGAATTTTAAATAAGATTTTTTTGAGACATGTAGAAAGGGGACTTTACTAATCAGCACTTGCAAAATCAACACAAGTCAGAATTCAGAAACAAAAAATGGGACAAAATATGACAAAAGGAACTTGAATGTGTGTGTGTGTGTGTGTGTGAGAGAGAGAGAGATAGAGAGAGAGAGAGAGAGAGAGAGACAGAGAGACAGACAGAGAGACAGAGAGACTGACAGAGAGAGAGTTTTGTACAGTAAAATAAAGTGTGGGAGAAAATAATAGTGACAGATTCATCTTTCTATATGAGGGCTGTGTATTTTCCTATTATTCTGTTCACTGTCTTTTCTCTGAGAACTGAACATTCTCTTTCTAGTACTGATGTCAGTGTTGATGCTTACAGAATGAAACCAGTACCATCCATGCACAAAGGGAATGCATCCACAGAATAAGGCAGTGGGTTGCCACTAGAGATGGGAGCTTTGTATTCATATCCCCTGGGTATATGAAGCGCAGCACCACGGGTGCCACAGAAGTCCATTCCCTCCCCCCAGAACCAGCCTGGTCCACTCACTGGGCTCTGCACAATACATATCTCCGTTGGCAGCAACATCATGCCAATTGCAGAAGTAGCCAGACTAGCTCTACCCCTCCTTCCCACACAACTTCCCATGACTGCTTGTCATCCTGCCTCCTCGCCAGAGTGGTCAGCTGTGTTGGGATGTGGGGCAGAACCAGTCGGTCTACTTCTGCAGTTGGCATGATGTTGCCTCCAATGGATGAAGGAACTGTTCAGAGCCTGGTTAATGGACCGACTGGTTCTGTGGGAAGGGAACAGACTTCTGTGGTGCCGCCCTTCATATTTGCATCCCCAGAGATATGAATATAAAGTCCCCATCTCTAGTTGCCATCTCTTTTCAGAGTGTTTCCTGGGGAAGCCATTAAAATTTAACCCATTCAAACTGATTTAAATTTGTAGTTTGAATACAGCATCTATTACAAATACAACTGTACAGATTTCACTGAATTTTGCTTCCTTCACTTAGGCATTCCTATACTAAGAATGTCCATTCAAAGTTCTGAAAGGTTATGTAAATATTTAATTTTATAAGCCTTTAAATATCTTCAAAGTCTTGCATTCTTACAAAATGAGTGTTACAAACATACCATCATGTGTTTTGAAACTAATTGGGTAAGTTACAGAAAATGTCAGAAGCTGAAACATTTTTTAAAAAAAACTTTACAGCTGTAACAACAAAATAATGTGTGATTTTTAAAAACAACCTGATTTTTTTTGGTAATAACATTAGTTGAGATAATCCCAGCATTCTGCTTGTCTTTTGTGTTAGATATGAGCTCCTGAGACGTAAAATCCAGCAGCCACTTGCATCAAATCCCCCTGAAGATTTAAATCTCTGGCACAATATTTACTCAGGAACTCAGTGGTTTTATGAAGATAAGGGTCTTAGCAGGTGAGATTACAAAAACTATAAAAAAAACAAATGCTGGCATTTTGTATGGCTGTGCTTAATAGTTCAAAGTGTTCCTTATGTCTCTGTGTTGAGAACATGTTAATTATGTAATGAAATATTTTCTGTCATCTCCTTTGGCATTAGTCCTTATTAACACACCTGGTTTTGTTTTCTTTTTGTTGTTTTCTCATTCCTGCATCTTGCATGTGGTTTCTTTCTGTTTTAAAGAACACCATGCTTAAGAAAGCAAGAATTGAACTGTTTAGAGTTTTAGACAATCCATTTGCACATAATTTTAAAGTCAAATCACAGAGTATAAGCACTAGCCTGCCCGTTGACATGGGGGAATATCTGCACAGGAGAATCAGCACCATAAATCAGTAATGTGCTTGTCTAGGAAATCTCAGGTTCCTTGGACGTTTATTAGCTCTTCCTTGATGAAAGCCTGCACAGTTTCCACCCCCATCTGACACTTTCTTGTTAGCTAAAGCAGCCACTTAGACTGCAGTTTTTAATGGGAGATCAGCATGGGCCATCCCACCCCCTTTTATGGTGCCATCTTTCTCCCTTCGAATTGCCTCTCTACTTTCTTTTGTCTTGTGCGGTGGGGGGGGGGGAAGGAAACCTAGTATTCATTTCTTTCCCCTACTATACCAAAAACAACCAGTGGAGTGATTTTTGAGGTGGGAAGCCAGAAAAGAGAAAAGAATCGAGATAGCTCTGTTACTGAAAAGCACACCTGCCATAGCTTTTACATATATATCTGGTTGACATCATCTTGGGTTGTAACAGCCAAACTGTACAGTGTGTTAGTAGTGTTGTATGCATTTGGGGTTTTGAATTATTAATTTACTTTTAAGTAAATGTGTGGGGACACAAAATTAAAATTGTGTGGCTAAAGGTCCTCTGGGATATGGTCTTGAAGTAACAGTAAATAAGAGCCTCCCCATACTGGCATATAGTTACAATATATGGTCCCCTGATCGTACAGTTTGGCATGGGGGAAAAATACCCCATGCCAAACAGTGTTTGGCAAAGTTAAGTGTTTCTACTTAAAACTATCCATCCTTATCCTTTAAGAGCTGGTCCATATCTTTCTGGTACAGGGCAAGGAGATGCAATCTTTTTGGGACAATTCATTAAGATGCAAAATAGCTCTTTGTTCTGCCTTCACTGATGCATACTTGAGTTAAAATAGTTTGCATCTAAGATAAAGGCCCTTTAAGCATTGACTGGATCACACCAGATTTTACAGTGTGGGCAGGCCCATAGACTACAGAGTAAAGGTGGGAGGGGAGATAGTGCTATGGAGAAGCGTGTCCATTGTGGCTTTTACATATGCAGTTTTTCTGCATCATTCTAGCAACTTGCTAATATGTCTTTACATGTGCTAGAGATTCATGGCACCCAGGAGCAAAATGATCCTGATGGTTCCATGCTAGCTATGTGCCTTTCCTTAAAGTGCTGTGCTCTTTCTGTGCTCTGTACTGGCTTATAAACAGGGAGCAACAGAATATTGGCTTTAAGCTCAGTGGGGCACTGTTTCGGTAGCTCAACTAAATGCTGAGAGCACTGGGCAAGTTTTTTACAGGATCATACGTGTTCAGTATATACTCCCCTTTCTTTCATCAGCCCCTTCTTTTCCTATTTTCTGGATTGTTGGAGGAGTTAATCAAGGATTGTAAGGAGGCACTGCTTCACTCCCCTTTTTTAAAAATACTACTTTTAACTGCATTTGATAACATTTAAAGCTCAGTCTGCTCTTGCTGGGGAACAAACACCTTTGCAAACACAGCACCAAGTCTCACAAAGTGAATATGGCTCAATAAGAAGCTGACGGCATACACCCAAATCCAGGTGTATAGAGCCTGTGTCCTGAGCACACTCCTGTCTTGCAGTGAGTCCTGGACCCTTTGTGCATGGCAGGAGAGGAAGCTGAACACCTTCCATATGCATTTTGGAGTCACCTGGCAGGACAAATAGAGTAGTCCTAGAACGAGCTGTAATGTTTAGCATGTATACATTACTGAAACAGCGCCATCTACATTGGCTTGGGCACATCATGAGAATGGCTGATGGTCAGATTCCAAAAGATCTCCTGTATGAAGAATTAGTGCAGGGAAATCGCCCCAGAAGGAGACCACAGCTGCGATACAAGGACATCTGCAAGCGGGATCTGAAGGCCTTAGGAATGGACCTCAGCAGATGGGAAACCTTGACATCTGAGCATTCATCCTGGAGGCAGGCGGTGCATCATGGCCTCTCCCAATTTGAAGAGACACTCGTACAGCAGGCCAAGGCACAGAGGCAGTCCCGAAACAAGCCAAACCAGGGAGCTGGACAGGGAACAGATTGTATTTGTCTTCAGTGTGGAAGGAATTGTCACCCTTGAATTGGCCTGCTCAGCCACACTAGATGCTGTTCCAAGACCTCCATACAGAGCATGCTACCATAGTCTCCCGAGACTGAAGGATGCCTACAAAAAATGTTTGGAGAGAGGGGAACTTCCCTCCTGTGAATTTGTGGTTAGAAACTGAGAGAATCAGATACATCTAGTCTGACTTCCTTTCTGCTGTTATCACCCTTACCCCTGCTGAAATTCAGCATGCTCTATTGTTCCCTTAAGTGCTGTTTCACCATTTCCTTGCACCTCCCTTCCTGCTTATTTGGCAAAACAGAACAACCTGCTTCCACTTTATCTTCCTTCTCTCATTCTGTACCTAGGAGTGTCATGTTTGAATTGCAGTTTGTTCTCAATGCTTCCCTCACAGTTTTGAGGACTGCAGCCTAGCATAGGCCCCCTTTGGCCATGGGTAAACTGTATCTCCTTCCACAAGGTGGCCCTGCTTGTGTGCAGGGAACTGCTGATCCCCGTTTTAACCTCTGGATTTCCCGTTGAGCTGACAAACAATGCCTTTGGGGATATAACTTGCACACATCTATGTTCTGATCAGCAATTCAGACAAATGTGTGGAAATTGTATCCTATGACATCCCTACCTGGTCGTTTTCCCTTTCCACATGCACAGCATACATGTGATTGTGCAAACAAAGTTTGAAAAGGTGAGAGAAAGATAATGGTGTACTTTTTAACATACCTACCATGTACTCACTGCTGTGAAACTACAACATGGACATCATAGCACCACATTGTACCGAAAACCCATATGCCTACGTGCACTCTTCCAGGTTCTATCCTGAACACATAAAAAAATCCATCATGGACAGCCAAGCCCTAAGATATAATCACATCTCCGATCTACAGGGTAGAGACTCCAAACTCAAGGATTTACAAAATGCATTCCTCAGACTACAATACCCCCTTCAGATGATTAAGGAACAAATCAACAAAGCAAGACACATACCTAGAAGTAACTTACTGCAAGACAGACACAGAAGACAAAGTGACAGAACACCACTAGTTGTCACTTACAGTCCACAACTGAGACCACTCACACGTATCTTAAGTGATCTCTAGCCCATCCTTGACAAGAACACTTCACTCTCGAAAGCCCTCAGTGGGAGATCCATATTTGCCTACAAACAGCTCCCCAGCGTAAGGCAAATACTAACACACAATGGACCACAAAACAGCAACAAAGACAGGGGAAATAAACCCTACCAGAGACCCCAATGTCAGTTCTGCCCACACATCTATTCTGGCAACACAATTACAGGACCTAACAATGCCACATGAATATCAAAGGCACCTTCACCTGTTCCTCAGCTAATATAATCTATGCCATTTTTTGCCAACAATGCCCCTCTGCACTCTATGTAGGACAAACAGGACAATTTCTATGACAACAGGTCAATGGTCACGAATCAAGTATCAGAACTCACAATATCACACACACCCCGTCTCTTCTCCCTCCTCTTTGTTCATGCCTGGTATCTGTTGTCTGTCTCCTGTAGGAATGTTTATAACGGAACCCAAAACCAAATGTAGGCCATAAATTATCATATGTGAGATGTACCACACACCTAAGACTCTTAGAACTAATGAATATTTAGAACGTTCTACTTGTGAAATTGATATTTTGTCCATTATTTCATTTTGTTTTCATATGTCTGATGAAGTGGACTTGTCCACGGAAGCTCACATTAAAATATAATAGTTACTCTTTAAGGTTCCACATGTTTTTGCCTTGTCTGTTTCGTTTTGTTTGGATTTTGTCTGATATGATCATCATTCCTTAGACATTCTGGTTGAACATCTTGTGCCTCCTGCTTGAGTTCACACTGCTGCATGATTTGGAATAGGCAACATTCGACTCCAATCAGCTGATGCATCATTAGAAGAATAGTTTTATAAGGAGATGTAGAATGTCAGATCAGTGGGTTTCCCAAAAGAGAAAAGTGCACCACTGAATCAACTTCATAGCAAAATGATGGCAGCTTGCCATTGCTGTAATTGCATCTTGAATTGAGCTGTAATCCCTTGCTGTTTAGAAAACAACAACAATTCTGTAAAGCATTTTGGGTTTTTTTATTGTTATTGTGGTAGAGTGGGTCAGAAATTTCAAGCAAAGCTGTAATTCTTTCCTTCTGAATCTGAAACTGAACAAATACTTTAAAAAACCCACTACTAACCTTTTTTCTGATTTGGTGAATTAAAAATACACCCCTATTGTGCCTGAATTCTTCAAAACATGTTTTCTTATTTCTATTCATGGCATTCATTATATCCTTTAGGTATACAACATATGAATATAAGCTTATAGTGCACAATGAAGTAGGATACACACCAAGCGAAAAAGTAGCGGTAACAACATTGGCAGGTTTGCCAAGTAAAGGAAGTAATGTTACTGCACGACCTCTTAACCACACTGCTGTAGAAGTGGAATGGTCCACCCCAAGTAAGTGCTCTTGTTGTTCTACTCTTAATTGAATATCTTAATTGAATACATACTGTACACCTGCATGCACTGTACCTGATTTTTCTATGCTTAATGATTGACCACTGAAAATGGGTGTGTAATTGGAATTTTTGCACTAGAAATCCTATAATTCACTATTTTGGGATTTCCACTTGAGAGACAGGCATCTAAAATGTGGCTCACCAGGGAGAAAGGACTAAGCTTGAAGGCTTTGTGGCCTAGCCAGTCCTAGCTCTGCCCAAACTTCCTGTTTGGAAAGGAAGCTCCCAACACAAGCAAGTCATTGTTTTCATTTTACATTCATTAAGCCTCAACCATGCATGTACGTTTCTTTACAAGTAGTGGTAGAAGGGCATGTGTGGCGGCTGTGAAAGTGGCTTTCTTGTTCCTCCTCAGTTTTTCATGTGTTTTGCAACTGCTGTTAGTGGCAGGAGGTGATCTGCTTGCCATTTCTAGTGAGTGCCATTTTGTTTTCCCCAGAATACTTTGGATGTGACATTTTGTTTCTGTTCATTCTGGGAAATAAATAGCAGCTGAAAGTCCATGCCATATTTACAGCATTTTTTAAAAAACCAAATCAGGTGTTCAGGAAAGAATAAATGGCAGCCACCAGGAACAATTTCTGTTCCTGCCAGTCTCACTATTGGAAGGATCAAAATATAGGAAAGGAGTTGAAGCTGAGAATCATGCTGAAACAAAATGAGTGCCTTTTTCATTAGGCAAAGATTAAAAGAGCTGATCTTGGGTAAAATGCAGAGAAACAGTGATACAGATTTGGGATGTGCAGAATATTCAAGAGGCATCCCATTCTTGATCATTTTCCTAGTCTTACTGAGCTGCAACTTCATGCTGAGACTTCCCCCTGTACCACCAGCAAGATTTCCTGGCTTCTCATGAGTTCCTAAAGGTTCCCCTTGACAATTTTTGTCCAGTCGTGTTCGACTCTAGGGGGCGGTGCTCATCACCGTTTCCAAGCCATAGAGCCAGCATTTTGTCCGAAGATAATCTTCCGTGGTCACATGGCCAGTGCGACTTAGACACGGGACGCTGTTACCTTCCCACCGAGGTGGTCCCTATTTATCTATTTGCATTTGCATGCTTTAGAACCACTAAGTTGGCAGGAGCTGGGACAAATGATGGGCACTCACTCCGTCACGTGGATTCGATCTTACGACTGCTGGTCTTCTGACCCTGCAGCACAAGCTTCTGCAGTTTAGCCCGCAGCACCACCAGTTCCTAGGTCTTGTTTGTTTGTTTTTTAATTATGTTTGCTTGCCCCCCTCCCTTTATGCAGGAAAATGCCCAGTTCTGCACAGCTCAATACCTTTCCCAAGGAATCTCTCTCAGGGAATTTGCCACTTTGCACAGAAATTATCTGAGAAGTTGTCTCTGCTCAGATTGGCTTCCAGATGAAAAAGATGACAAAACAGCCAAGAAATCCCATGTGGTTGTTTTAGCTTTTTTTTAAATGCAGAGAAATTTCAGTGTAAGATGAAAAGAGGGTCACCTGATTTTCTGACTGGGAGTGAGAGGCTTTGAGATTCACATCCATAATATAGATTATAAAAGACAGTGGAAGAATTCAGTATCTGCAGTTCCAAATGCTTTTCAAGCAGCTCTAATGCAAGCATATGAGAAATTCAAGACAAAACACGGCAGAGTTAAAGCTGTTGGAGGTTGTCATAAAAGCTCATTAAAAAGCCTGCATTTGTGTTCAAGCTCTTCTTCGTTTCCAGGAGAGCTACAGGTTTTCTGTACACCTTTGTGCTGTGTCATTTTAAAAGGAACATACCTATTTAATCCAGATTACCTGTCCATCAAAGTAGTGGGTTAATTCTTCAATATGTACATGCAAATCTGTCTGTAAGGACTTGCTAGTGACTCTCAGCATGTAGAGTCTCTTTATTTTATAATTGGATGCCTGAAGTAAGCATGCTTATAAAAACTGACAAACCTAATAGATCTGAAGCAGGCTGCTGAAGTTTCATTACTTTAGTAATCTGAACCTCTGACCTTCTATATAGAGGTAATGCAATCTGGCTTCATTTTCATTCTTACTGCAGAAATTTCCTAGATATCTGTTTATGAATGCAAAGGTTAAACATCAAGTGAGGGTCATTAGAGCAAACCCTCGTTCATTCTTTCTTTGCTGAAATGCATTACACACAGCAAACTAAGCAATTTACTTTCTTCCAAATGTTTTTATTTTGGCACAAGCATATAAATTCTCCCTCCCTGTCAACCCATGATGATTCAAAAGTGACTTTCTTTTGAGCTTCTGTGCTGTAGTGAATTGCAAAAGTTTGGGAAATATAAATTCTGCTAATTTCACTACAGAAAGGGATAAAATGGAAAGAGACATGCTGTTTAGATTACATATGTGGCCATTTGTGCCTACAATTGACTTGAAATTCTGATCAACCTGCAAATATACAACTTCTGTATCATATGATCTCTATGTACAATCATGGGACCTACATTAGAGATGGGGGTATTCGTATATGAGTACCCCCACACAGGTGGATATAACAAGGGTCCAGCCCCTTCCAATGGCTCCGGAGATCGCGTTCGGCAAGCCACTCTTTGACCTAGCAGAGAGGCTTGTCACCCCGCCTCCTGCCAGGACTGCTGAACCAATCACGATCTCCAGAGTCATTAGAACGCTCTGCGGAGGTTGTGACAGCAGCGGCACGGTGAGTGGATCGTCTGGCTCCATGAGGCTGGACCATCATTATGTCCACCTCTGTGGGGGTATTTGTATACGAATACAAATACCCCCATTTCTAACCTACATTTCTCAGTTCTCTAATGTCACAGAGAAAGCCTGCTTAGGTGCACACTGTGTGTTCATAGGCTGTATTCATATCTTGGAGGGATAAGGAGAGTATCACCTTACTCCTGCTGTTCATGCTATGATATATTTCATCCAAACAGGACTAGGATTGGCCCTGTAATCTATGGTCCACAAAGTTTCACTTGCTGTGATGTTTTTTCCGACGAATGTAGTTGATTTGTTAATTATTCGTCAATCCGTATTTGTGGGTTCCAGAGACCCTCCACAGATGTGAAGGGATGAATATTTACCCATTTTATACGTCCTTCATATTAAAGAAACCCAAAACCATTCCGCCTACCGACTGCCAATCAACTGATTGGCGGCAGAAAGGCAGCCACCACCCACACAGCCACCCAGTAAAACAGCCTACCCCACCCCATTCCTTTCCGTACGTTAGGCTCCTTAGTTCATTCCCTACACACCGTGGCTGTGAAGGCCTGATGGAGACCTTGGCAGCAGCTATTTAGGTAAGGGGGTGTCGGTGGGAGTGGGATGAGGGCTAAGGTAGGGAAAGGAAGGGGGTGTAGGGGGTGGCTGGCTGTGTGTGAGGGGGTGCCTGCCTATCAGCGTCTGATCAGCTGATCAGCGGCCGGTAGGCAGAATGAGTTTCTGTGCTGTGTGGTAAACTCTCCTGAGGGGACTCAATTTGTGGGTGAATAATTCAGACATCCAATATCCAATCTTCACCAAAGTTGGCAGGTATGTTGGAGAAAGACATAGGAAGCTCTGTTGTAATTCTGGCATCTCTAAGTAGCTGGGGGGAGCTTTCCTGGGGGGTCCTCTTTGTGACTATTTAACTCAGGGGTCCAATATTCACCAAACTTTCAGGAGTTGTAGAAATACGTCTGAGGAAGCTTCTTCAGCAGGGGTTTGTTCCAGTTCCTTTCAACAGACCTAAAGTGTGGGGCCTGGAGCAAGGAGAGTTGATATGTCCACACCAAGGGCAATGATGCCAATCTTTCACCCACGTCTCCTCCCTGGTCATGGAATGCTGGCTTTGGTGTGTCTGCGGTTCCTGTCTCCACCAGCATTTCAACCCAAGACTAGGTTGCCTGGTGTGCCATTGTTGCTCGTTCTTTTATTGCTCTTCCAAGTAAGAAGGACGAGGGGGACGCTTGGGATTGTTGTGTCTTTCCACCTGACGTTTAGGCATTTTAAATTGGACTAGCACCCTTGTCCAGGGATTATCTCTGTATATGGGCATCTCCAGTTCTTCTGGGGAATCTTCTTCCATGTGGAAGCCTATAACCAGATTCTCTTAGATGTCCCTCAAGGAAGCCTCCTCCTCCTCCTCCAACTCCTTCTCAATTACTACATCTGGGAGCACCCACTTCTCCCCCTTCTTGTTTCCTTTTCCAGCTGGGGCCTCTTCCTACAGCGCCTCCCTTATATTGCCTAGTTCCCAAGGGCCCCCTTCCCCCTTTAGGGGTCACTTATCTGTGTTCAGACATCTGGAACATGACAGGTCCTGGGTGAGGTGAGACAGTCCACGGTCGGGGGCACTTGTGTCACTGGCACCATCCTCACCCCCCTCAAATAAGAATTTCTATTATTTTTGGCAATAGTTGAAGCTTCCTTTTTAATGGAGCATTAATATGAAATCTTGCTCTGTTCCAGCTCATTGGAACAACATGTTTACGACAATCGCTCCTGTGAGATGGTAAATGTATCTTCAATGCTTGCACCCAGTATGCAAGGTAGTTCCCACTGTGACGTGGGATCACACATGTAGTATGGATGATCTAATCACTGTGCTAATATGTTTAGCACTGACAATACCAAACATGACTTAGGTACTTGTTAGTTATGTATGTTCTGAGATAAAGGTACACTATGGCATGTACAGTATTTTGTTTTTCCATTGCACTATCCCTAGAAATAAGGCTAAATGATCACATAATGTTTTCCCCAGTGACATTATCTATTTATTGCATGTATACCATATACCATTAATTTTTTTTCGATAAACGAGAGTCAAGATTTTATTCTGGCCCTATTCAGAAAGTGCAGAGTAGGAAACAGGGGTAGTCTTTACCATTTAAGACTAAGGATTTTTTAAAAATATCAGAAATAATATAAGAAAATCTACTGGATTATTTTATGCTATTATACACTTCCTTTGAAGTTCAAGGGGGGAAAGTCAGCATGTAAATTAAATAAACAAACAAACACAAATAGAGTATACACATATTTCGTGAAATAACTTCAATATGATCCATTTAATTAAGCTGGAGTCATATTTCTGTGATCATCACCTGAATTCCAGAATCTTCATGAACATTATTGTTTCTCCTTTCATTTCCATTGTATTTCATTTCTTAATATTTCAGGGTTTTTTTTCCCTTTCAATTATTTTTGTAGCCCTACAGGATTTACAAGGAACTGTTGAATATTACCTTCTGTCTTGGAATGACACTTTCCATGACAAATCCAGGAAGATCCCTGCCGGTGAAAACCATGCAGTCATCGGCGAACTGCATCCTAACACGGAGTATCGAATTTTGCTTCATGTTTTCAATGGGGTTCACAGTGTCGCAAGTGAGGCAGTGGAAGTGACTACATCAGACGGAGGTAGGTTTAGTACTGAATGCAGCCTGGCTTAAAAATCTGCGAATGAAGTTGATTGATTTTTGTTAGGGTTGAGATCAGTCATCCTTCCATTATGAAATTTCCGGTATAAAAGAGAAAAGGGACTAAAACGCTAAAATGCTTAAGTGCTGGTTGTCATCAAGTGGCCGATCAATAAAAGGTCCCATTGAGACAGCAGCATAAAGCTCTAATAGCGGATATTAACCCACTTTGTTCTCATCCTGCCCTGTTTACCACTACCCACATACTCAGTTTGGAGCTGAGTTCATGTCAACAAATGGGGGGATTTAAAAAAAAACAATTAATGTTGTTTTGGTGTGTGTGTGTGTTTTTATAAGATTTGCTTTGTGAAGCAGCTTGCTTTTGACATGACAGTCAGCTGCTGGACCATTCCTGAGTCACCCAAAATGGAGGGCATAAATCTGGGAGAAATTCCCTCTGACTCCTTGCCAGACTGGTTAGCAAAGGAGGTGGAGGGGGTGGAATCCAGGAGGGAGGGGAACTAGGCAGGGAGGGATGGAAGAAAGAGAGCAACTTGTGAATCTGAAATGTGTTTGGAATGGCCTTTCTAATCTTTTTGGCTTTATAAAGTCTCATTATAAACATTATAATATCATTACCTCAGAAGCAAGTGTTCCAGGTCATTAGCAAAGCACTTTAAGTGGGGATTGCATTTCCTTGGCAATGCCAGAGGTCAGCCCCCTTTTGTTTATAAAAGAAAGCTCCTTGCCAGCACAATTTTTCAACTGGTTAGGATGAACATACCAGACAAAAATAGGTCCCCTTGCATAGCTATTTCTGACATGCTTAAATAATTTGTGTAATTTAATGCTAAGGAAGATTTCTTTTAATTTTTTTTTAAAAAAAATAAATGTAAGGCTTCATCATTATCTGTGGTAATCAACATTCAGGGCCATTTACATAATAACAGTAATGTGCATTGCTTCACATTGCTCAAGTTACAGGGCTGCTAAGAGCTGTGGAGGTGACACATTTCACCACAGAGTGCATTTTAGGTTTTGAATTTGATGCAAAATTGCCATGAGGTGCAGGCTGGCACGGGTGGGAAGGGTGAAGTATGAGGCCATACCAAATAATTGTGGATGGGGCCACATGGTTAGGGGGAATAATTTATCACTGTATCCCACTGGTCACATTTTGACTAAAGATGCAAGTGATGCTGATGGTATAAAGCGCTTTACCATCGTCTCCCACTGTTTCTAACTGAGATTATAATAAGCCAATTTAAAGACAAAATGCAGACAGTGATAACTTCATCAGAGGCAAATAGATAAGCAGCAGACTCTTTGCGAAACTCACATTCTAATCTTCATTTGGTTAAACAAGTGCTTTTACAGAGACAGCTGGAGTTTATTCAGTTTCTTCCTTTGTTTCTAGAGCCGGAGGGCATGTTCCCTCCAGAGGTTCTCATCATCAACAGTACAGCTGTACGTGTCATCTGGACATCGCCTTCAAACCCAAATGGTGTTGTCACAGAGTATTCTGTCTATGTAAATAATAAGCGATACGAGACTGGAATGAAGACACCCGGGTCCTTTCTTTTAGCAGATTTGTCGCCATACACTATTTATGATATAAAGGTTAGAGAACAAGCTTTCTTCTTCTTCAACCCATTATGTACCTCTGAACATGGGGATATATCACATCACTATATACGTGGATCTATAGAGGTTAGCACACATCTAGGGATATGCAGCTTTGCTTATTTCGTTCTAACAGAGAAAAATACAAAAATTTAGGAGTTTTCTCCCCTGTGATTATGAAACTTTTTCTGTGTTTTTCACATTTCATCATTTTATTTCAAAAAAGTTATTTGGATATTTTTTTAAAGAGAAAACATTTATCTGATGTAAAAACCTTACCTTTGCAACAACAACAAAAACCAACCCTAACAACCTTGTCTTTTATTTATTATGCAAAATGGAAGGGTTTTATACAAAACACAAGGTTCTCTTTTGTTAATGGCAGTGCTGATTGTAAAAGTACTAGTAAAAATGCTGATTGTAAAAGTTGTGGACCTTATTTTTGATGAGGTGTTTCAATGTGTTGAGATAATCCTTTTCATTAAGGGGAAGAAGATGTTGCAACGACACTTTACAACAATCTGCATACATCACTTTGTATGTGTCTGTCTGTATGCATACATGTGTCAGTGCATGCACACGAATAATATACACATGAGCATTCCTTGAAATGATTTTTCAGAACAATGTGCAGATATATCTGCAAATTCTGATCCAAATTGATCTAATCTGCATTATCCTGATTGATGTTTTGCTTGGAACAAAATATCCTTTGGATTTAATGTTTCCTCAATTTTTGTGATGCAGATCTTGTCTCTAAATAGTACTAGCATATGTTTAAAATGTGTATTTTATGAATACATTCATTTATATATGTGTATTTTCTGAGAATATCTGTTGGAAGATATATGTTTAAGACAAACGTTTGTGCAGGTTAAAAGATGTCATCACACCCAAATAAATGAATATATGCAAAATTGGTATGGACCAGAAATAGACTGATTTGTCCTTTCCAAAAAATTTCAGAGATTCTGTATAGACACAGATGCAACCATACTGATATCTTGAAATATTGTGTATATACATGCAATGGATCCACAAGCAGTATTTATTTCTGAGCCTATGAATGATTTTATACATATATGCACGATGTATTCAATGCATTTTTCTCTTTTAAGGACATCAAAACTACATTCCCTCTGAGTCTGTGGTATTGAACTTACAATACATATTACAAAGAAACAAATACCCTACTCCTACTCATTAAAACAAAATTGCAATTGTTTTAGAAACATCAGGCATGCATAATACATCAACCGAGAGAAATAATGATACTGCATTTGTTAGCCTTTTATCATCTCCCTCTTTCCCTTCTCTTTGTGAAACAGGCTGATCTCAGCCAAGAGAATCCTAGTCTTTTAAAAATACTATTAATATTTAAAACCTTTCTTTTCCCTTACCTTCACCCCCCCCATATTTCCTTCCCTTTAGGCTTCCCCAAAATCGTTTTGTGTTAGCTTATGATTAAGGAAAAAGCTATAAATAGTTTCACCATAACTCTTTCTTTCTTTCTTTCTTTCTTTCTTTCTTTCTTTCTTTCTTTCTTTCTTTCTTTCTTTCTTTCTTTCTTTCTTTCTTTCTTTCGTCCGTCTGTCCATCTGTCCTTCCTTCCTTCCTTCCTTCCTTCCTTCCTTCCTTCCTTCCTTCCTTCCTTCCTTCCTTCCTTCCTTTGAAGGGTATGAAGGTTTAATTGCAAATTTCCCATTTTGTTTGTCTCACTCAGACTTGCTTACTTTGAATTATAAATGGGGAGATTGTGACAGTAATCACGTATACTTTGTCCTAAAATTTGCATCCAGTTGCAACGTGCCATAAATAAACGTCACCTGGAGGCACGCCATAACTGATTTCGGTGTTCCAGCCCCTGAGCAGCAGCAACCCCCAGTCTCGATGAATACACGTATGACTTTCTAGTTTCTATCTGGACACACATTTGTCTTTCCTCAACAGTAATGCAAATTCAAATGCTTTCTTACTTTGGGGCTCCATATTCATTTACCATAGGCAGGGTATGTGTCCTGCAAGATTAATCCGTTTGGTCTTCAGTTTCTCCTTTATTAATAGTAGTAGTAGCAACATTTTTGGAAATGAGGTAAAATGGTAAGATTTGTTTCTCTTAATTTCTTAGCATTCATACTACATTCTTTCTTGAATCATCAGCTTCCTAAAACTATACCTTTGTGTCCATGTTCCTTTTTTTTCATCCTGTGTAGACATTTGTCAACTTGTACACTAGTGTATTGAATGGCCTCTTTGTTGCAAATGCAAAGGTGACATTGTTAGTCTTCCTTGAGATCTATTTAAAGTACTCCTAAGAAACAACAGAGTCATGTTTTGTCTTTCATTTTCAGGCTTCATCAAACATTAATGTGTCACTGTGAAAGCTAATTGCCACCCCATCCGGAATAATGATGTGAGACAAAGAGTTGGGTTAAACCAGGGCCACGCTTTATTGAACTACAGTATAACAAAGAAGAGGGGGGGGCTGTAGTGCAGAAAGGAATAACTGTGTCTCACTGGACCCTGTGCCAATATGGGTGATTCCTCTGCCCTGAGCCTGCACTGTCCCCTAGAGAGCGCAACCCTGGCTGGCTTGGCATTGACCTCACCCGGGCCTCAAGCCCCATACATTTGGTGGCCCTTGGTCCGTGTGAGGCCCCAGCGCATCCTCCCCCCCCCCCGCTCGCTGTAGTCTCACGTTCCGCAGGGCTGGGAGGTTGGGTGAGCTATAACCTTACTGTGCTCTTACTAGGACTCACTGATCCAACTTCCTTCTGCACTACCTGCCAGCATCACTGAACTTGCCAACAACACCCATAAACGGCCTCACCTTGATCAGTGTGGGATAGGCGAAAAATCCCCGTGACTAACAGCCAATCAAGTATTGGGTCAAAAATTCCTATCCAATCCCAAATGGCCACCAGTAAACTCACATTGAAAACAAGGCGGGAGTTTGGGCTGAGAGCCTCGAAAGAGGCCAAACCGGGGGCAGGGCTTTCCTTAAAAACAAACTCCATCCTGCCCCCACCCTCCCAGAGCGCTTGCACTGCCCAGCTATCTCGCGCTACTCTGGAGGGTGCGGCAAAGAGCTTCGTGCGGCGAAGAGATCTCACTGGTGGGGCAACGATTATTCCTATTTTTAAAATTAAAAACAAAAACAAAGGAATTTGGGAGATACAGAAAAAAACTGAAGCTACCTCAAACCGTATGTCTATTCATTTGGAAGAAGCTTCCTAATGGCTATTGTTTATTGCATGCTCAAAATACATGCCTGCTCACTTTGATGGACACAAAAAAATGTTTCAGGCCTACTGAAGAGCAAAAGTGGTTGTCTGATTATACAATGGTTGAAAATGTCCAGTTCAGTCCTCATGTCAGGTAGTGCCCTCAGGAGATCCCTTTCCAGCCTGTCAGCTTCATGTTGAAAATCTCTTCTACTGGAGGTGTGTATCTTGTAGGATTCTCAGATAAAAGATGTTCCTTCCTTCATCCTTCGCTTGCTACCATGAGGTTTTATTAAACCTCAAGGGTAGGCCTTTTAAAGTCTAATTGAAGTGTATGCTGCCTTTTAAGGGGAAATACTCCTGAGAAAGGAAGGAGTGATATGTCCCTTCCCAATCCTACATCCTCCCTCAGGAATATATCTCTGACAGCGAAACTGGACTATTTAAAAGCCTTCTTTTTCACAATTGTAAGCTTTTTAGAAGGCTCATTGCACTGTGAGAAGGAAACACTTTCTTTTTGGCACCTAACTTCCAGAGTGGCTGGGAATTGTGGACATTGTTGTCAAAAGGGTAGACTTTCCAAATGGGTATAAGAGTATGTGAGAGTGTGAATGGCGTTATCTAGACAAACATATTGGTTCCACATGTAATCACCAGTGGATGTGCCTGGCTTGACACCTCTGTGGCCGTTAAATTGGGAAATGTTCTCCACCCATGGATTATAGGAGTATTCCCTTCATAGAACGGAATGGAACTCCCTCCCCCATACATAAGGGAGGAAGAGGACATATTTTGATTTTGTAGCAAAAATTGTACAGTGCCTTATGGGACCTTTAAGACCAACATGTTTTATTGGGTATAAGCTTTCATGGACTACAACTACCATCTTCAGATGTCTGGTATACAGTCTCAGCTGGCAGATATATGTACACACACTGGGTAAGGAGGAACAAAAGGGAAAGGAAATGCAAGAAGTATCAGCAATTCGTCATCTGAAATGATCACAACAAGTCACAAGGATATTCCAGTGTAGGTCAGCAGATTATACAAGTATGAAGGAGCAACCTCTCAGCAATGCTGGGGGAATAAAAATGCAATCATTCCAGGCAAAACAGGAGATAGAAATGCAAATATTGCTTATAAGTCACAAACAAACCTGAGATGGTTAGCATGTAATCAGATGAAATGCCTTTGTCACAATTCACACTATTGGTATTATTGCTGAAATTCTAGATGAATTCAGCAGTTTGCTGTCGAATGGAGTTTTTAGACTTGATAGTTTGACCCTTGATGAGAGACCCGTGATTCTACCCAAAGGATGAGAGAGCTTAATGTCTATACTGTTGGCATTACATTTGTGTAGTTTTGATGTGTCCTGAGTCTATCTGGTAGAAAACTGTTCTTGGTTATCAAACCAGCCCTGTTGATGCTCCTCCTCTTCAACTTACTTAAATCCTTGAGCTGGGTGTCTGTCTAATGGGTCTGAGAAGATCTGGTTCTTTGGTAGAGGTTGGCTGTAAACATTCAATTTTAGGGTGTGTACTCAATGGAAGGTGGAGGCATCTAAATGTATGTTGTTGTTGTTTAGTCATTTAGTCATGTCCGACTCTTCGTGACCCCATGAACCAGAGCATGCCAGGCCCTCCTGTCTTCCACTGCCTCCCAGAGTTGGGTCAAATTCATGTTGGTAGCTTTGATGACGCTGTCCATCCATCTCATCCTCTGTCGTCCCCTTCTCCTCTTGCCTTCACACTTTCCTAACATCAGGGTCTTTTTCAGGGAGTCTTCTCTTCTCATGAGACGGCCAAAGTATTGGAGCCACAGCTTCAGGATCTGTCCTTCCAGTGAGCACTCAGGGTTGATTTCTTTTAGAATGGATAGGTTTGTTCTCCTTGCAGTCCAGGGAACTGCAAATCTATGTTACTATCTATCTATCTATTTGAGGAATAAGCAGTGATTATTTTTCCATTATAGTGTTGTGCAGTGGTATGCACAAATATATTCAGGAAACATGATAAAAATATTAGGAAAAGCAACAAATGCCAGAATCCTATTAGCTGCTGATATTGCTGCTGCTCCTCTTCCTCCTTTGTGTCAGAAACAATCCAATGGTGCTTCTGGAGTGGAAGCATCAGCTGGCAGGGTGCTGTCCTTGCCCAGAGGATGCTGAATTGTGTTCACAGTCCTCACATTCTTCAAGAAGGATCCATCCGGGTCTCCCTCCTATTAGCCAATATTTTTTCATAAGAACAACACATAAGCACCCACCTCCTAATACAGGGTGAGATTTTTATCTAGCTGGAAAAATGGGCATAGAAATTAGGTATATGTCTGATTGAATAAGGGATAGCCTTCTGGAGGATTAAAGCTGGCTATACAATTGCTGCATATACATAATATTTTTCTCATCTGAATTTTGGCCAAAGAATCCTCTGGGGTCTTAAAGACTATCAAATTTTAATCTTTAAAATGTTTCAGAACTTTTTATTGTTTTTGCAACTCTAAATTAACGGAGCTCTCACTTTCAAACTTTAGATGTTGTTGGGCAATTTCCTCCATGTTTGCCCGTATGCTTCTTAAAGTCCTTTAATTTTTGAGTAACATGGCTGAATAATCCATAGTCTTCCCTAATGAAGTAGACCTGTGAAATAATGGCTGAAGCCCAGCTGCACAACTTATGCCATGTAAGGCTGATGACATCATCAGCTGCAACAGTTTTTTGTTCCAAGAATAATCATTACTATTATTAATGAAGCATGTGTGGGCTTATCTCATTTTATGCTCACAATAATCTTATGAGATAAACGAGAAAGGATCAGATTTTGTCCTGTATGATTTCCTAAATGTGCTGTGGAACAGGAGTATTTGCTTCTTCTGCTCAACTGGGGAATTTGTCCTGGTTCTGACACCTGTAAATTCCATTGCAAGGGTGTAAAATAGGAAGAAGAAGGACACATTAGAATTGAGAATCATTTGATTTTGCCTGTGACAACTTGCTTAAGGCCATGTAGTAAGCATCAGAAGTCTAAGTCAAAACAGTAGAAAATCTCAAACTTAATCATCACCATCATCATCCATGGCCATCACCCCCACTGAAAGTGAAGGGTTCTCAAGCGATCTTCTGTGTGAACCCATATTAGATATAAAACCAGTTGAGTTCAATGAAGTTCCTGAATACAGAGATTTAGTAAGATTCAAGTGAGGAATCATGGAAAATAATGCAAAATAAAATCTTTAGAAAGGTGAGAGGAGCACATACTTCCAAAGACTAGAGATGAGTTTCAGATTATATAAAGAGACAAGCATTAAGAACTCTGAATTCTTCTGCTTAGATTAAAATCCAAGGCAGAGCAGTTTTCTTGCACAAGTGTCATAAAAGTCCTCTCTCTGCTGGTAAAGACCATGGATTGCAAAATGCTTTGTAGCTGAGACCTCTCTTACAATTTGGAGATTAGGCATCCTTCAGTCTCGAGAGACTATGGTAGGATCAAGGAAACTTGGATCAAGGAAACAATCTCCTGCACCAACTGGAGTTTTATTTTTGTTGTTGTATTATCTTTTCAATGCATTTTACTGTGCATTTTTAATGCATTCAATTTTTATTTTTCAATGCATTCAATGCATTTTCCCCTCAAAGAGGAGTATCCTTTGGGGGCACTTTCTGTACCATTTTTTCTTGTTTCAGTGTAGCCGAAGTTGTCTATAGATTAGAGTTGGGCATGAATTAAAAATGAATTGCAAAATTCATCAAAATTGTTAATTCATCAATTCATATTCATTCAAATTGATGCCCCCTGACAAATATGAATCAATGAATTTTTAGCAAATTTCTGATTTGTTGATCTATTGGGCTATAAAATAGCCCCCAGGCACCTAGAGACATCAAAATTGCAGGGAAGCTTCCCCTAGCTGTCCTCTACAATCCCCCCAAGTGTAGTGAAGTTTGAGTTTTGGGCATCCAAGTTATACACCCACAAAGAGGGCCCACCAGGAACATTCCCCCCAGGCACCTAGAGACACCAGAATTGCAGAGAGCCTTCCTCTGACTCTCCTCTACAATCCCTCCAAGATTGGTGAAGATTTCAGTGTACAATTTGGATGTCTTCACCAAACCTGGAGGGGTTGAAGAGGAGAGTCAAAGAAAGTTTCTTTATGATTTTGGTGTCTTTAGTTTCCTGAGGGAATTTTTTGTTGATTCATCAGAATTTTCTTTTGTAAATTTGTTATTTGTGATTCGTTGACCTTGACAAATCACAATTCCAAATAGATCACAATTTTTCCAATTCATACCCATCTCTAGTAAAGATAATCTGATCTGTGGTCTACAAACCTGGACTTATGTGTTAATTTAGATTGTTAAACATATGTTTTCAAATGCTTGAAAGTATCTGTTTTTGTACTGTCCAAAACTTGCATTTTCTCTTCTTGCTAGGTTGAAGTCTGCACTGTATATGCCTGTGTGAGAAGTAATGGAACCCAAATTACAACTGTGGAAGATGAGCCCAAAGAGTTATCATCACCACGGATCCAAGTCCTTAGCTCAAGGTATTAGAATTTAAGAGCACATGGCTGGCACCTCGTATTACCGGTTATTATGGCATTTCTATGTTGCCTTCAACTTTTCCCAGCATTATTATCTTTTCCTGTGAGTCTGGTTTTCTAATAATATGTCTAGAGTACAATAGCTCCAATTTAATCATTTTAACTCTATTGATTTGACCCATCACCACTTATTTGTCTTTCTGCTGGTCGAAAGTACCTATGTATAAAGCTCCTTTCCAGCACCATATTTCTAGTGACCAAAATCCTGTTTCATAGTATAGTAGAGAAGATGCACTGATCTGGTGAGTCAGTTCTTCTGGAAATGCCAATGATTCAAATGGGCCTACTCTTAAGTAACATGCTTTGGTATACTAAATTAAGGCCCCTTTGAATAAATGGAACTTGCAGAGAAATTTACTCACTAAATTCTCATTGATTCCATGGGCCTACTCTAGTGCAGTTTCTGTGCTAAGCAAAATTGGCCATTAAATCATTTTTCCCTCTGTCACCTTTCTCCATTGTCCAGTTTTTACATTCATACATAATCATGATGAATGCCATAGTATGGATGATCTTAACCTTGGTCTACAGCAGCTCCTCCTCATGCTTGAAGATTTTACCAAAATTACAGCAGCAATAAAATGTTTAATCTCCTATATGTATGTTATTGTTGATTGGAGTCCAATATGCTTCTGCCAGACATTTAGCTTGTTTCTTGCCATTGTGAGAATTATCTGTTTTAAATAACTAAAAATCTGACAACTGACTTTTCAGAAATAGGCCAAGAGAATGGATTTATTCCTGTGGTATTTCAAAGAAGCCTCTTTGTACATTTTCTCTGAAATCTGTTATTTGTGTTCACAAACTCTAACTGCCAAGGTGAAATTAAGCTTGCTATTTTTTCTATAACACTAACAGACCTAGTCAAAACTTGTTTGAAGATAAGAACTCAATTCTAGAACCCATATTTCCCTCTGGCTTTCATTGATGTACGTCTTTGTTTGTAGTATAGTAAGCAGTTCTGAATGTCTCTGTTATTATACACAGTTTAAAAATGTCATGACACACAAATGCAAAGAGATCAGAAATAGTTTTCTGATTTTGTAATCTGCCCAGCTAGAAACAGACTTTCTCCACTGCCTTCCCTTACATGTCATATTATTATCAGCTGTTCTTATATCCCAAAAGAATACTAACTACTGATCGATTGCCCGGACATGTCTGGCTGTGGCCTACATGTGCCCCGGGTAGTTCATTTATTTGCCACGGTGGATTTGCTAGAGTGGAATTTAATCAATAGCTAATTCATTAATTCTGGTCCTCGAGTATGTAGGGACTGTGCAGTATAAAAATGGCTGGCTGACTTCAGCTTTGATTGAAATATGACAAACACTACAGCTGACAGCTTCACCAGGTGCTGGCCTGCATATGAATTTTTGTTATTTATCCTCCATCAAGGAGCAGGTTCAAGGGGAAACTAACAGATTGTCTAAACAAGAAGACATTTTAATACAGATCTGCCAATAGGGACAAGGTATGATTTCATGAAGATGACCACATGGGAGAATGACAATACAACACACACCTGACAACTTTTTTCAAAACAAGTAAAACTGTTGTAGCTCTTCCACTTATGAAGCTGAGTTTGTCTGTTTGTTTTCTCTCTGTGTGTGAGACTGTGCACATGTGCAGACGCAGATGTGTGTGTATGTGACTTTCATATAATATAGTACAGCTTAACATAACATAATTATTACAGAGTTGGTTTAAATTTTGTGTCATAATGCAGTCTTGTGTATTAACACTGTTCTACTTGTGTTCCAACATATTGTGTGCATTTTTGTCAACATGTGTCTGCAACTGGAAAATTAACTTAGTTTGGTTTTGGTGATTGGTCATTAGGATATGAATGACAGGCAACGTTTGAAAGTTGATTGATATGTGTATCTATTTAAAATATTTATAGCACACCTTTCTCCTTGAGGGGACCTAAGGTGGCTTAACATATTGAAACAAACAATATTGGGCCTTCTTGAACATGTCCCAACATGTTAATGGCCCCACCCACGTGGGTGGCCACACACTTGACTTGGTTTTTTCCACTAATGGGAGCGAGAGTGGTCCGATGGTGACTGACCTTGAGTCGGTACCCTTGTCATGGTCGGATCACCACCTAATAAAGTGTACCATTAAAATGGCTCTCCCCCCCCTGCAGGGCGCAGGGATCTATTGTTATGGTCCGCCCTCGAAGGCTACTGGATCCGGTTGGATTCCAGGATGCCATGAGAGGTGTTACGGCTGACCTGGCTGGCGCTCCTGTCGAGGCTCTGGTGGATGGCTGGTTTGCTGCCGCGACTAGGGCTGTTGACATGATCGCACCTAAACGCCCTCTCCGCTGCAGAGACCGACCAGCACCCTGGTTTAATCAGGACCTCCGGGCGAGGAAGCGGGTCAGGGGACGGCTAGAGCGCAAATGGAGAAAGGTCCCGACGGATTTCAATAGGATAGCTGTCAGGGTCGCTACTAACCTTTATCTTGCTAAGGTAAAGGCTGCTAGTAGATCACACCTCGCTAACCGGATAAGCGAGGCGTCCAACCAGCAGGCGGAGTTATTCCGTATAGTACGCGACCTCTCCGGAATTGGTCC
Organism: Pogona vitticeps; assembly: GCF_051106095.1. NCBI lineage: Eukaryota > Metazoa > Chordata > Lepidosauria > Squamata > Agamidae > Pogona > Pogona vitticeps. The sequence continues at coordinate 31,663,805 of NC_135783.1, read as the reverse complement.
GGGCGATGGGCCTCCCCCTAGTTTTTCGCCGGACCAATTTGCAGCATTTTTAAAATCAAAAGTGGAGGCCATCCGCCGGGACCTTTCTCCTTTTTTGAGCACAGTGAGTCGAGCTGAGATGTCCAGCGCTCCGTCTTGCCCGGTGATCCTGGACACCTTTCAGCCTGTTACGCCTGACACTGTCTCCAGGGCGCTTGATCGCTGTCGTGCCACCACCTCCTCTTTGGACCCTTGCCCGGCCTGGCTAATCAAAGCAGCCAGGCCGCTAACAACAGAGTGGGCCACGGCTATAATAAATGGGTCTCTCCTTGAGGGCAGATTTCCATCTGCCCTGAAGGACACACTCATTAGGCCCATTAGGAAGAAACCTAGTTTGGCGGCGGACGAAATTGGCAACTACAGGCCCGTCGCCAATGTTTCTTTCCTTAGCAAGGTAGTCGAGAGGGTGGTGGCCGACCAGCTTCAAGCGCTCCTGGATGAAACAGATGCCCTGGATCCATTCCAGTCGGGCTTCAGGCCGCGCCACGGCACAGAAACGGCTTTGGTCGCCCTGTGTGATGACCTATTGAGGGAGGCCGATAGGAGCAAAGTGTCCCTGTTGGTCCTCCTCGACATCTCAGCGGCCTTTGATACCATTGACCACGGTATCCTCCTGGGGAGGCTCTCCGAGTTGGGAATAGGTGGCCTGGCATTGTCCTGGCTCCGTTCCTTCTTGGAGGACCGCCCCCAGAGAGTTCAGCTTGGGGAGAGAGTCTCGGCCCCGTGGAGCCTCAATTGTGGGGTTCCACAGGGGTCGATTATCTCCCCAATGCTTTTAACATCTATATGAGGCCGCTGGGTGGGGTCATCAGGGGGTGTGGTGCTTCGTGTCACCAGTATGCGGACGACACGCAGCTCTACATCTCCTTTTTGCCAACTGCAGGAGAAGCCATCCTGTGCCTTCAGCGCTGCCTGGGGACTATACTGGAATGGATGCAGGAGAACGGGCTTAGGCTGAACCCGGACAAGACGGAAGTACTGAGGGTGGGCCCTCCCACAGTTGGGGATTTGGGAAACTCCCTCTCTTTTGGGGGGGTGACTCTCCCTGCAAAGGATGGTGTACGCAGCTTGGGGATCCATCTGGACCCGGTGCTCTCCATGGAGTCACAGGTGGCGTCGGTGGTCCGCACTGCCTTTTTTCACCTCAGGCGGATAGCCCAGCTGCGGCCCTACCTGGATGTGGGGGCGCTCACCATCTTAGTACACGCGCTCGTAATCTCAAGATTAGACCACTGTAATGCGCTCTACGTGGGGCTTCCTTTGAGGTTGCTGTGGAAATTACAGGTGGTGCAGAATGCGGCGGCCAGATTACTCAGTGGAGTGAAAAAATTCCAACATATTTCGCCCACTCTGGCCACATTGCATTGGCTGCCCATCAGGTTCCGCATCGACTTCAAAGTGTTAACGCTTACGTATAAAGCCCTAAACGGTTTAGGGCCTCGATACCTGGCGGAACGCCTACTCCCACCAAGTTCTACCCGGGTCACACGGGCGAGCCAGGAGGTGAGGCTGAGGAGCTTAACGCCGAGGGAGGCCCGAAAAGAGAAAACAAGAAATAGGGCCTTCTCGGCGGTGGCTCCTCGCCTTTGGAATAACTTACCTCCTGGCATTCGCGGAGCTCCCTCGCTGGGCACCTTTAAGAACCTATTAAAGACTTGGATGTTTCGGCAGGCCTTCTCTCCAGATTACTTTTGATTTTCTTCTCTCCTTTATTGTTTCCCTATTTTTAATTGTTGTTGTAATTATGCTGTTTTATGTTATTGTATTTTATCTCTGTTGTTGGCCGCCTAGAGTAGTCCACCACGACTAGATAGGCAGGATATAAATTAAATAAATAAATAAATAAATAAATAAATAAATAAATAAATAAATAAATAATAATAATAATAATAATAATAATAATAATAATAATAATAATAATAATAATAATAATAATAATAATAATAATAATAATAATCAATATATTATTACAAGATTTTTTAAAAATTAAACAGATAACAGATTAGGAACTAGTGTATAAAACTGCTTAAATTCTTTCTAAAAATGCATTTGAACAATATAATATAATAATATAATATTATAATATAATATAATATAATATAATATAATATAATATAATATAATATATGTTTTTATTGTTATTGTTATTAACAAAAACATATTTAAGTATGCAGACATATCAGTTTGGAAACAATGCATATATCACCTCTCAACTATAGGCATTTCCTATAGTTTGGAGTACAGGGACAACATTTATTAACTGTGCAGTTAGTTCAGTGTCTTGGGATGTCAGATGTCTATTCTGATGGACAGTTTTTCTTTTTTCATTGTTTAGCCATTGTGAGGGAGGCAAGTGGGTTGAGTGGCTATTGTTTGTTCCAGAAGACCTTGATTCCATTTTGAGTTTAACCAGAACTTGTTAGGAAACGAAGAGACTCCATTCAGTCACTCATGTATTTCAGTAATAGCTGCTCCTTTCTAGCTCATGTGAAGGAAGGAGCAAAAAGTAGCTCCAGATGTGATCAAACATACGAGCATATGGAAGATTTCCAGCTGCACAAAAAAGACTGACCTTCTTGTCAAATGGGTCTGCTTTACTCTAGGTTACTGTGTTTTGGCATTAAAAAGAAATATGATGGGCCCTTTAAGAATAAGAGATTTATTTTACTGTGAGCTCCCACTGATAAAAACCTCTTCTTCAGACACACATAGTCTGGAAGGGTCTAGAATAGAAGTCTAATGTATATAAGGGGTCCAGAAGTTACTTATTTGACTTAGCTTTGTGCTTAGGAAATGGCATGCTCAGTTGCTCTTCCGTTATGCTGTACAAAATGCACTCTGTGCACACCTCAGAACTAGGCTGTCCTCTGCACTGAAAGGTGAGTGATGGGCAGAGAAGCTTAACTTTATTATTTTCATGAATGAAGAACATATGCAAAAGATTGAGTAACACTAATAGATCACATTTGATTATTCCTCTTTTGTGACTGATGTAGCACATAAACAGTGTACATGACTGGGAAAGCTCTATATATGATATTCACCCCTTGATTTTGTACACTAAAATTGTGTATTGTTTAGTATATACATGTGGAGATCCAGCTTCCATTTGGATGTTTCCTCAAACACTTAAATGTTAGGAGCGTGATGGGGAAGTATGGTGGATAGATCAGCAGCCCAGTGATCTCCCACAAACTGCATTTTTCAAGTTCCCCAAATATGTAGGCAATTTGCAGAAATGTATGTGGAACTTAGAGGCATGACTGCAGTCTCTTATCTCTGAACAGCATCACTAACTGGAATAGACTATACTTGGGAAGAAGCATGTGATCACATTTTAAACCCCCCCCCAATAATGTACTGTGTCAAAGTACAGTATTATAAAAGAAAATACTTCCATTTATTTCTTTGTTTCTAATATTACATGTATATCAAATCTTCACAATGAGGCTTAGGACCCTTTCTTTCTTTCTTTCTTTCTTTCTTTCTTTCTTTCTTTCTTTCTTTCTTTCTTTCTTTCTTTCTTTCTTTCTTTCTTTCTTTCTTTCTTTCTTTCTTTCTTTCTTTCTTTCTTTCTTTCTTTCTTTCTTTTCTTCTCTTGTTATGTATTTGTCAGTAAATCATTTATATGTAAGGATTTTCCCCCCTTGAGTTGAGTATGCAGTGAATATAAAACAGACTTCAACAGGCTATGGTATTAATTCAGCAAGTCAGATGAAGACTTCAGAATAATAATGGTGCCTCTACAAGTAACCTGTGAAGTTATCCCTTCACAGGTGACATTAATTCTTCCTCTACAGATTGTTATTGTTATGTGTTCCTCTGTTTATACCTCAAGGTAGTGAAATAATAGATCATTGTGCTATTTTTGTTCTTTAAAGATGTCAAAGTTTATCTCTGTGTCTGCTGCCTCAACATAACTCTCTAACTTTAAATGAATGCTAATTTACAATGGCACGAAGTGTTCTGACAGCAGCTGTGTAACTGGGCTATAATGGTTTCTAAAATGATCCCATCAGAGCTAAGCACTCTTAAATTCCATTTTCTTAAAGGAAGCAATGTGCTTAAGTCTTAAATGAACTTAAAGCAGCTAATTCTTGGGTGGCTTGCCAAAATTATCATAGAATATGGAGTTGGAAAGGGAATATAAGGCCATTGAGTCCAACCCTCTGCTCAATGTAGGAATACAAATTGAAGTCAAATGGTTGTCAAGTTTTCTCTTGAATGCCTCCAGTATTGGAGCACTTGCCACTTCCTGAGGTAATTGGTTCCATTGTTGTACTGCTCCAACAGTTAGGAATTTTTTTCCTGATATTCAACCAAAATCTCTCTTCCTGTTACTTAAGTCCATTATTATGTGTCCTGAGGAATGATTTAGAACAGATCCTGCCTGTCTTCTATATCAGTGGTCCCCAACCTTGGGCCTCCAGATGTTCTTGGACTACAACTCCCAGAAGCCTTCACCACCACCTCTGCTGGCCAGGATTTCTGGGAGTTGAAGTCCAAGAACATCTGGAGGCCCAAGGTTGGGGACCACTGTTCTATATGACAATCTTTCAAGAGTGAAAAGGGAGTCGGACTCAATGAACTTATATGCCTATTCCAACACAGTTATTCTGATTATATATTCTATGGGACTAGGATCCTGCAAAATTGGCAGAAGGTAGAGCACCCCCCTCACCTCCATGTTGTTGCTATTTTTTGTTGTTTAGTCATTAAGTCGTGTCCAACTCTTCGTGACCCCATGGACCAGAGCATGCTAGGCCCTCCTGTATTTCCACTGCCTCCTGGAGTTGAGTCAAATTCATGTTGGTCGCTTTAATTATACTGTCCATATCATCCTCTGTCATCCCCATCTCCTCTTGCCTTCATACTTTACCAACATCAGGGTCTTTTCCAGGGAGTCTTCTCTTCTCATGAGGTGACTACTGAGGTGGCCAAAGTATTGGAGCCTCAACTTCAGGATCTGTCCTTCCAGTGAACACTCAGGGTTGATTTCCTTCAGAATGGATAGGTTTGATCTCCTTGCAGTCCAGGGGACTCTCAAGAGTCTCCTCCAGCACCACAATTCAAAAGCATCAATTCTTCAGTGGTCAGCCTTCCTTATGGTCCAGTTCTCACTTCCATACATCGCCACTGGAAAAACCATAGATTTGACTATGCGGACCTTTGTCGGCAAGGTGATGTCGCTGCTGTGTAAGATGCTGTCAAGGTTTCTCATTGCTTCCCTCCCAAGAAGCAGGTGTCTTTTAATTTTGTGGCTGCTGTCACTATCTGCAGTGATCATGGAACCCAAGAAGGTAAAATCTGTCACTGCCTCCATATCTTCCCTTTCTTTTTGCCAGGAGGTGATGGGACCAGTGGCCATGATCTTAGGGTTTTTTTATGTTGGGTTTCAGACCATTTTTTGCACTCTCCTCTTTCAGTTGTATAGCTGTTGCTATACAGCTTCTTCAAACTGGGAGTCACAAGGATTCCTTGCGACTTGCAAAGTTGTATAGGGCAACACATTCTAACACATGCTCTATTTGAAGGCAGCCTCTGTTGGAACTCATGACTTTCACAATGAAATCTTTATGATTTCCACTGTGCAGCAAGGAAGTTTTCTAATGGTTTGAAGCAGCAGCGTGGGAATAGCATGGAGGTGAGGGGGTTGCTCTATCTCCAGCTATTTTGACAGCTCCCAGTCTCATAACTTGGCCTGAGGGGTTCCCACTGAATTATGGAACTGGGAGTCCTTTAATTCTGAAAATCCAGTTCTTAGGAAATACAGGTGATTGGACTGCTCTTTTTTTGGATGTCATTTGACTTAGACTTTTTTTTTTAAGTACAGGTGTTTATTTTTAGAAGTGGGGTTTCCTTTTTTTTCTTCTTATACTTCTAATTGTGCACTTCTTAGCTCATTTATATTGAATGTTTTTTCTTGTAGATTTTTAATACCCAGAAACCTATTGCATGTGTGCACCAGTGTAAGTCAATTGGCATAAATCTCAGCAGAACATTGTCACTAGTGATTTGCATCTGAATTTGGATTTGCACACCAGCTGCATAACTTGGTGTACAAATGTAAACAATGTTGTCTTAACTATCATAGAATTATAGCCTCATGAAGTTGGAAGGTGCCTATAAGGCCAATGAATCCAACTCCCTGATCAGTGCAAGAACACAAATCAAAGGATGTCCCCCAAGTGGTTATCTAGAGTTCTCTTGAATGCCTCTAGTGTTGGAGTGCTCAGCACCTTTCAAGGTAATTTGTTCCATTGCTATTGGAAATGTTGCCATACTGCTATAACAGTTAGGAAGTTTTTCCTAATATTCAACTGAAATCTGGCTTCCTGTAACTTGAGCCCATTATTGTGTGTCCTGCACTCTGCGTTGATCAAGAACAGATCCTGCCCCTCCTCCATATGATAGCCTTTCAAGTGTTTGAAAAGTGCTATCATATCTCCCCTCAGTTTTCTTTTCTCAAGGCTAAACATGTACAGTTCTTTCAGTCTTTCCTCATAGGGCTTGGCTTCCTGACCCCTAATCATCCTTCTTACCTTCCCCTGAACTATCAGCAATTCACTACTGAGAGCTTCATGGTGCAGTGATTAAACTGCAGTACTGCTGTCAAAACTCTGCTTACAACCTGTGTTCGATCCCAGTGGATTCAGGTAGGCTACTCAAGGTTGACTCAGTCAATTGAGTACCCAGCTCACTGATGTGAAGAAAATGTGTAGTCTATTGTATTTTATTGTATTGAATTTTAATTGTTGCAAGCCGCCCAGAGACCTTTGGGTAGAGTGGGTGGCATATAAATTAAATAAATAAATAAATAAATAAATAAATAAATAAATAAATAAATAAATAAATAAATAAAATAGTCTGCCTAATTAAACTTTAAACCACTTTGCTTTGCTTTTTGCTTTGAAATTTTATACCAATCAACTCACATCAGTTGTAATTTTTCAATTAGACTCTGGCCGACATATAATTCTCATTCTTAGACCCATTGGGCTGTATTCCAGGATCAGTTTGAGGAGTGAGATGAAGTTATTTTGTGTTATTCTTACAGACAACTGTGTTCATTAACCAGCTGAAAGGACTTGCCCAAAGTTAACTCCTCCTCCAGTATTTTGAATAATTAGCGTATTGTCTTTAATCTAAAATTTCTTGTTTTGAAGAAGTTGGAAATAACCTGAGTCAAATTATTATCAGTGAAGCTCAGCTCTTTGCTTTGGCTGAAGGAAGTACCTTTTCTTCTGTTATACATCAGAGTGTATTACACATCAGGGTTTTCAACTCTATCCTCCTGCCAAGGGATGAGTCATACTGTATGTATTCCATAATGATCTTTTCCAAGAAAAGACTTTTTTAAAAAAGGCTGGCACATCCAGAGCTCCATTCTGTATCAACAATGATAAAAGGACACTTGTATGCATTTGAGGTTTTGGAGGAGCAGAATGGAAGTACAGATGTCATGAGTTAATCTTATATATTTATGTGGTGTGTATTTTTCTTATTGCTCTAGGTCACTTCAGATTAACTGGGCGTCACCCGGACAACCAAATGGCATTATCTTAGGATATGAATTATTACGCAAAGCTCAGAATTCATGCATTGTATCCCAGCAACTATCAAAACACCAAAGTAGAGGGGTGTGTTTGTCCTTGGAATGTGGTATCAATGAAAACATCTGTGGAAGGCTGTGCTATAATCCGCAGTTTAAGGTAACATACTGGTTTTGACTAACCCATTTGGGAGTAGGGAATCTGAAGGAACTCTTACTCCCTTCTGGACTTGTTCATTTTTCCAGATCTTCTACTAAGGAGGGTCCTTACTGAAGCAGTAGCATCTGTTTGGGCTTAGTTGTTGTTGTCTGCTTCTCTGCTCTGTTTTAGATCTCTTTTTTTCATCTTCTTGTTTTTCCTGCACAACCTCATTTTATTGTTTATTCTCACCTGCACAGGTGGCATGCATTTTGTCAAAAAGTGTGGTATTTTTCTAAATAAATAAATGTTATATTTTCCTCTCAGAATGTTTCTCTTTAAAGACTAGTCAACTGGAGTTTACAGTTATCAGAAGACAGTTTAACTGTGCTGGATTATGCCTTGACAATCACATCTCCCAATGAATGGATGCCCATTCATTCGCCTCCAGACTCATACATTAATTAGTGTATTTCTTGAGGCACAGAAGTATAAGGACTTACATTCTGCCCCTGCTTTTAAAGTTGTAGTAGTTGTAATAGTCACAATACATAACACAGTTTGCCTTTCTTCACTGTCATACTGTATCTTCCACTGTACCTTTAAAACAAGCTTCCAGAAATGATATTTTCCTCATTTCTCAAAGAAGTAGGCATTTTAGTCTGTCTCCACATGTTGAGGAAGGAAGGAAGGAAGGAAGGAAGGAAGGAAGGAAGGAAGGAAGGAAAATATTGTGGCACTCTCTCAATTTCCCATAAGCTGGCTGGATAGCTCAGGTTGGGAGTTTGATTCTCCACTATGCCTCCTGTGAAGTAGGGCCAGACTGTGTAGCCTCAGGCAAGCTGCACAGTAGGAGGCCACCCCTGGAAGAAGGGAATGGTAAACCACTTCTGAGTATTCTGTACCTGGAAAATCCTGGAAAGGTTTGCCATAGGTCAGAATTGACTTGACAGCACATGATTATTATTCTCACCCCCTGCAAGATAAAACTGTTTTGCAGTTTAGGGTATTTGTGTGCAGATGTGTAACTACCATTTTCTGACAGTGTTTTAAATGCAAAGCTTTGAAGAGTCCCATACAGATAGGATCTATACAGGCGGGGGGGGGGGGGGAGGAAAGGAAAAGAAGGAAAAGAACTAAAGGAATAATCTGCAAGTGCTTCCATTGCAGACAGGTAGTGGCAATCCCTCTCTTCTGTCTGTGGTTTGTATTCCAAGCCAGTTGTGATGGGTAGGGTAAGATGAGAAAAGGGGAGAGAGGGAAGCTTGCATTAAACATGCCCTTGGCAGGAAAGCTCTGGTATCAGGCTGTAGACTGCCCAATAGTACAATGCATTGTGATTCACAACCAACAGTGGGGGAAAAAAGAGGTGCTCTAAAGTGATTTCAGTTACAACTGTCAGTAACAAGTTTTGACAAAAGGTGGTGTAATGAAACAGAATATGGGATGATCATAGAATTGTAGAGCTGGGAGGAACCCCAAAGGACATTAAGTCCATTCTTTTGCTGGAGCAGAAAATCTACACTTTAAACATCCCTGACAAGTGGCCTTCTAACTTTTGCTTCAAAGCCTTTAAAGAAGGAAAGTCCACCCCCTTCCTTTGGTAGTCCATTCCATTCCATTGTCAGCTGGTCAAGAAGTTCTTCCTAATGTTTAGGCAAAATTCCTTTCTCAGAATTTATTTATTTATTTATTTATTTATTTATTTATTTATTTATTTATTTATTTATTTATTTATTATTTTTTATTTTTTTATTTATTTATACCCCGCCTATCTGGCCCGCCGGACCACTCTAGGCGGCTTAAATAAATTTAAATCCTTTATTTCAGGTCCTGTCCTGGATTTGCAAAACAAAACAAAACGAAACAAAACACCACCTGGAAAAAAGCTTGTTCGAGTTTGTTCCAACTTCCACACCACAACCCTTTAAATGGGTTGGGATGTCTCACTTCCTTGATCATTCCTGCTTTCTAGATATTTTACCATCTTGGTTCTTTTCCTCATGACATGTTCCATCTTCTCAATATGCTTCTTAAACTGGTGCCCAGAACTGGAACACAGTATTCCTGCTGAAGTCTGACCAAAGCAGAATAGGCCTTTTTTGTAAAAAAAAAGTTCCTTTTAAAACAAGATATATTCTGCAAGAATTAACTGAATGAAGACTCCCCCCCCCCATCACCATAGCTATAATTTACTTTTCAGTGGAACAAGAACAAGTGTCTGCCTGTTACTTGTAGAGCGCTAACATGAGCAGTGACTAGGTGGTGGTGGCTCCCTGGTGTCACTGAGAGCTACAAATATACCACTTAGGTATATTTGCAGATCTTGTGTTGACCATCTTGCTGATACACTCACTGGCGCATCAGTTTGTAATCCTGAATTTTGCTATCTTTCTATGTGGAGGAGGTGTTGAATGGAGTCTAAGGAATCTAAGGATGCCCTTGCTCTTGTTCCTCATACCCCACACTGTAAAGTGCACCTGCACAGGTGTTGTGTGGGCACCGCATAACTCCCCCTCCACACACTTGTGCATTTCCCAGGTGATTTGTGCTTCCTTCCTTGCCTCCTCCATGCGGCTGCCCAGTCACCATTCACAGACAGTTCTTCCCTCCTCTGCATCCTCCAGCAGCTGCCCAATCAGATGAGGAAGCAGGGCAGGCATTCCTGCAGCAGTGCCTTGGAGTGGGTGGCTGCTGGAGGAGTTGGAGGAGTGAAATACTGGCTGTGAACATTGAGTGGGCAGTCGCATGGAGGAGATGGAGAGGGAAGTGCTCATTGCTCAGGGAATGAGTGAGCATGTAGAGGAGGTGGGAGGGCGAAGTATGTGGTGCCCCCACAACACCTGTGCAGACACAGTGCTGAACTGGCTTGAACCTCCAAACTGAGGTTTGTGCCCCTGTCTTGTTACGACATTTCAGTATTTTTACCAAGTTCTTGGGGACTGCAAAAATGAAACCATGGGGCTTCCTGAAGCCTGCTAGTCATATATTGTCTAGTCCTGGTATACACTTCTGTGCTATATCCAGTTCAGCTATATCCTATATGTGAGAGCAACCCCATACCATCATAGCCCAGTCATTCCATAGTGTCTGCCTGCTTTTATATCTACATCAGTTCCCAACAGTATTGTGTATCTATATTTATTTGAAAAAAAAATGACAGTGAAAAGTGTGATATGATGCTTATACAGCTTCCTCTGGTGCATTTTAGTCTTATCATTTATCACAATCTGCATCGCAAATATTAGTTTGTTGGGATGATTAGATGCCTTTTTGGAGATGTGCTTGATTGAATTATTTGATGCTTTACAGCAAATCCATTTAATTTTAGCTACAAGTGGGTGGTTGTTTACCTGAAAATGATGAGCAGCTCTGAACATGAGCCTACCATGATTTATCAGAAATATTTTAAAATTATGGTCATTTGCAGATTAATGGTCATATTAGTTGCAGTTTAGAAGGTGGATCAATATTGTAGTCAGAGAGTAGGAGTTTATACACAGCTTTTTATTGACAAATGAGGTAGAAAACTCTTAGTTTGAAGGTAAGATTTAATGTAATGAAATAATGTCCCTATTTGTCAACAGCATCATCACATATGACAGTGTGTATTCATAAGGTTCACTGTCAGACAAGACAGCAATTAGGAAAGTGAGTTGTCTGATTCATGTCGAAGGATAAATTAACGCAGCAAACATAGCTTTAGCTTTGTGTTGCATTTAGCAGCTGAGATATTAGATCTTTTAATGTAAATCTGCATCCTACATCTAAGTTATGCCCTGTAATTTTCTTGAGAATCATATGTAGTACATATGTAGTAAAGTGAACTTTCTATGTGGGAAAAGCAAGCATTGAGGAAAATGTGTTTTTTGTGAATAGATTCAGGAATTCACATGGCCTAGTATTTTAAAAAATGCAAAAAAAAAAAAAAAAGCCCACACACCAAAAAAAGCACTGCAAGTCCCATTGGAACGCAATGGGGCTGCAAAAAAAAATTCACCAAAAAACCAAAACAACAACACAGCACAGAAACATAACACCCCCTCAGCCGAAACCCACCCTGCAAAACTCTGTAAATGGACTCACCCAGGAGCAGAAAGCAGCACCAGGCAATCAGACACCTCCTCCAACACACACACTCTAACATTTGGGGCAGAAGAGTTACTTTGTTATTTAAATTCCCCACCTTTTTACCTGCCCTTTTCTGGTTGAAACTCAAAGCTCCGGACGCACGTCGAAGCAAAATTCGGTGGCTGGAGCTGGTCGCAACTCGAAATGGTCGTATGTCAGGACGTTCGTAAGTCGAGGCACCAGACTTCAGAAAGGCAAAAAACATGAGGAATTTTGTGCAAACTATGGAATTCTCGCATTTTAAATTTCTTGTCTCCTTCCCTCACATGAGTTAAGGAAAATAGCAGTTTCTCACCAGTAGCCTGATTCAACACGTGAAGAAAACTTCCCTTATGAAGAATGAATGATTTTGGAAGAAATGTTCACCCTCCTAGTTCAGAGAACTCCACACCCCTGGCCATTTAGTTTTGGGCAGGTGAGAAAGCAGGTTTCAGCCCCAGACCTTGTGGCCTTGAATTAATGCCACTTTTGCTTGCCCATCAGATGTTGGTTGACACCAGCTCCCATCATTTCTGATCATTGCCCTTGTTGTCTATGGATCATGGGATGTTTAATAATATCTAGAGGCCCATCAGTCTCCTATCTTTACTTCAAATGATGTTCCAGGATGTCTAATTGCTCACCTAATAATACTTCTTCTTTCCCCAGTACTGTCACAAAGCTTTCCAGTTGTGATCCTGTGAAACAAAGGCATGTAGAAATTGAATGGTGTGAATCCGGATGTTAAGTTTTTCTCCCTTGAAATAATAATTTTCAAAGCTTTCTATAGCAATACATGGATAAACGTATTTCCACTCTCCCTCCCTTCTTTCTTCCCTCCCTCCCTTCCATTTGCATCCTGCCTTTCTTCCATCACAAAACTCAATATAGCATATATAGTATTTTCCATCTGTCTTCAGGACATAAGGCATACCCCTTACTCTGTTTCTATTGTACACATAGGCTTTAGTATTAGCAAAAAGGCCATAAGAACTTTTATCGGTGGTGCCCCTTTATGATCTTAGATCCTCTTCTTCCTTTCTTTCAGCATTATAGGAGCAATAAGCCCTTCCTAAAGAAAGTCAGTTCTGCGCCAGCATCACATCCCACCATTAAACATGTTTACACTCATTATAGTGTTAATTTTGTCTAAAGTGCTGTGATTTAAGTGAACAGTATAGAAGCAGATCTATGAATTTAACCTCTTAAAAGGCACATGTATGAGCATGCCTGATTAATTAATTAAGCATAACTAATCCCAAACTGTAAGTCATTCAAAGTAGAGGTAAAGTGACAGAAAGGAATACAATGTAATGAGTTAATAATTTATTTTAATAGCAGCAGAATATATTTATCAGTGGAAGCCACCAAAGAAACTAATTAATATTCTGAATGATAAACATCTTGTATGACATCCTCCTGTGAAAGGGTCAGTCAAAAGTGTAGCATTCACCTTCTGTTTCCACTAAGATAAAAGTTTTCAGATCTTGACTTCATGAAGTACAAATATTTGTCATGCATTGTAATCTAGAACAATTATACAGTTAAACAGCTATTTCAGTATGAAAGTCCTTGGAAAGGTAGTCTGACCAGCTCCTACGTAAACCTTCAAAGTTGAACCAAATGAAACACATGAGGGAACCTAAGGTTACAACACTATAGAAGCTGATAACATTTTTTTTGTTTTCTTTGTTTTCCTCTATTTTCTGGTATATAAATTTAGCACTCAGGTGAGTTATGTTGGAGACTGATGTCCTTCAATTATCCTATGAATTAATAGATCATAACATGGGATCTAGTTGTTGACTGTTGCCTTGTTATTTGAAGTCCAAATCAAACTTCAGTAGTTTTGAAGAACCAGTGATGTACCATAAGACCGAAGACAAGCAAATGTTCCCTGGATATTAAAGGTAGGGAGGAACGCAGGCAACCATTGGAGATAGTTTGACATTGATATTTGGAAGGATATTAGGAAGCTTTCACAGCAATCAGTCTATGAGTATGGAAAGAAGTGCTTGATGATTACAAAAATCCAGCAAGGGGGTTCCCAAGAAGAAGACACAGTACATTAATCTTATCTCCTCTGTGAACAAAGTCACTAACTTTGTAGATAATGGGAATACAGTAGTTGCACTATATCTTGATTTCAATAAGGCTGCCTATTATATATTTTTTAAAAAACTGCCCACATGTGATGGTACTGCTGTTAGGTGGCCTTGTACCTGGGACACAAATACTGTATAATCTAAGTAGGATCCAGTAGGTACTCTTTGTGAACTGGACAGTAGCCTGACCATTCCCACGTAAGTGCTACCAGCCCTCACTATTGTACAGACCAGCGAGTGCCAGTGGCATTTCTTTGGCTGGACTGTACCAACATTGGCCTGTTTATGATTTGCTCATTATCTGGGCAGGAGTTATAACTGAGGTGTCTAAGAATCCAGTGTCCATTGTCTTTATAAGTGACTTGGGTAAAGGAATAGAGAGCATGTTGATGAAGTTTACAAACTAGGAAAGGTGAATAATATTATGAGAAGACTTAAGGTAACGTTGGCAAAATGGAGAAATAGATCAAACCTAAGAAAATGAATTTTAAGCAGAGAATTATGTAAGGTTTTTGCACTTGAGTAGGTAAAATCCAATGTTGGAATACAGGATAGGAGATGCATACTTGAGAGTGATATATGTGAAAAGGATCAAGGTATTTTAGTGTACACTGAAGGAGCTCCCTGAAGAATGTGAGACTTGTGAATACATTGGGGTGTTCCCTGGACAATGACAGTACCCTGTAGACTGATTCCTCAACTCTGGAAGCATTGTTGAATTTCTTCTGACACAAACAAAAAGAAGTGGACTCATGCTAAAAATGAGTTAGCAATGGCATATACCTATACATACGGGGCCCATTATTTGAATTGGGGGCATGTCACCACCAGTGTTGACCCTTGTGGTATTTCAGGTAAAAAGCTTTTGCAATTTGAGACTGTGCCTGGGTTGTGAGAAGTAATAGTACCACTCTATTCAGCCTTGGTCAGATGTCATTTGATATATTGTGGCTAGTTTTAGACCTTGCAGTTCAGAGGAAACATATCCCGAGGAAGGTGATAAAAATGGTGTAGTGCCTGAAGGGTTGAAGAGACCAACCTGAAGAATTTGTGTTATGACAACCATCTTCAAATACTTGAATGCTTGTGCCATAGATCTGGGATGGCAAAAAGTTGGTCTGGATAAATAAAAGTTAGAATGGTGAACTCCTGCCAACCTAGCAGTTTGAAAGCATGTAAAAAAATATGAGTAGATAAATAGGTACAACCACAATGGGAAGGTAACAGCCTTCTGTGTCTAGTCGTGCTGGCCACGTGACCATGGAAACTTACGGACAAACACTGGCTCTACGGCTTGGAAACGTGGATGAGCACTGCCCCCTAGAGTCAGGCACGACTGGACTGAATGTCAAGGGGAAGCTTTGCCTTTTACCTTTACCTTAGAATGGTAAAAGTCACAGATCCTGCAAAGCTTGAATCCTTGTGATTTTTCCATGAGATGCCAGCGAAAGTCCCATCAAATCAAGGGCATTTGATAGTTGGTTTTGTGGGAATACCTTGTGAAAAATCAAGGGAAATATATCTGTGACACAGAGTTATGATTTTGTGCCAATGATTTGCTGTTTTTAGGGCTCACTCCATGAAGGCTGGCTAAACCATCTGTAGTTTGATGGTGCTTCATGAACAATCATGAACTAAGTGGGGCTGTATTCAATGTAATTTTGCATTATGTGTGTGAGTGTGTGTGCACATACACCATTCTCTTCTCTCACTTTTTGCCCTCTTTCCTCCCTGATTGACAGGGGCTACATTTTAACCCAAATGTGGGCAAACTCTGGCAACTTCTGGCATTGAAGCAGCACAGCCTTTATTTTTAAGGGCTCTTTGAATGGGCAACTCATTATCAAGATGTGCTACCAGATGTCCTTTTTATGGCTGCTACTGCCACTGCCAATTTCTACCTTCAATTCTCTTTAAAACAAGTTTGCACTTTTTTTAAAAGCTAAATCACTCTCATGGAAGCATACGTATGTGTGCATAAGCATCTTCCTTAACCAAATCCATATGGTGTAATCCATTTGTTCTGCTTATGTTAAGATTGTTACTGCTGCATAACAACATGTGACACTTAGAATCTGGTGCAACAGGTTTTTGCACAGTCTTTATTTTTATTTATTTTCAGACCAGGTCCTAGGGAATCCATTTTCCATGTCCCTGCATTGTTGTTCTAGTGTAAACATATCTATTGAAGTGAAATTATGTGATTCTAATTGATGTAGATTAAAACATTCTGTAGATAATAATAGGGAAGGCACTGTTGTACGTTAAGCTAACAAAACACATGTACATTGGTATGCCAACTATGCCATCCAGAGTTGATATTCCTAAATAAAAGAGGATGAGATAATACTGACCTAATAAGAACCCTGGCTACTGCTACACCTAAATATAAGACGATGAGATAATGATCAACGCTACCAATTTCAGTACATTGGCTTTTTTGTGGGGGTTGAGGAGGATATGACATAATCCTGACATTACTTCAATGCATTCTGTTTTATAGGTTGGCAACGTATATGCTCTGGGCTTCATACCAATGCCAATAAACTGTCTTAAAATGCTGCCAGAAATGCTTTTTTACAATTTACAGTGTGTTCCAGGGGAGTATTAGAGACCTCTAGAACAATATAGCCAGGAATACAAATGGGAACAGCTAGATAAAAATGCTTCAGGATTCTGTTGCATTGGGGCAACCTGGGAAGCCCTTTATGAGGTATATTGTGGGAAACCGATTTTAACAAGAAGTTCTCCCTGGGAAAGTACTAAGTTGGTGATAAGTGGAGTTTGTGTTTGGGGTTTTATTGAGAAACGGATAGGTAGGGGAGGATTGGGTATTTAGGGCATTTTGGCATTGAAGGCGCACTCTTCCAGAATCACTGTAACAAAGACATTGGGCTAAGAACAAAGGCAATCCTATGATGAGCTAATACAAGTTTTGTGTTGGCACTTGGTGTAGTTAATGCATGGCTCATCCAGGCATTAGAAACTGCGGAAAGCAAACACAGGCAGACAAGGAATGTGCTACTCCTGCCTCCCTATGCCACCACTTCCATATACACAGTTTTTAATGCCTGAATAAGAGTTTTGAGTTCGCCTGCCATGAAAGATACAAAAGGGTTGTCTTAACTGTCCACTTATACCCTTTCATATGTGTGTGTGTGTGTTCTGTGCCGTCACATTGGAACCAACTTAAAGACCCTAATAGGATTTCAAGCCAAGTGAGATATTTAATGAATGGTTTTACCAGTTCCCACTCCCCCAGTGAGTTAGGGCTTTTAACCCTGTTCTCCAGAGTCCTAGCCTGTGTGTCTACCCACTACACCACACTGGGAATCCACCCTTTCAAGTAGTTTGTAATAAGTGTGTGACCCCAAATTTAGAGTACTGTTATGAAGAAATATTGTTAAAAGGTAGCCCAATAGCAGATCCGGTGAATGGTACATGTATTACCTTCTATTAGATCATTTTGAAGTGTAAATACATTAGGGATTCTGTACTGAAAATACTTGTGCTCTTTCACTTAAGGGTGAAACACTTTATTTCAGAGTCACAAGAGTTTTCTGCTTGCTTAGTATAGGATGAGATGCCTGTGGTTTCAGACCCTACATTGGCCTTTATTCAGCAAATTTAGTTGTTTTTATTTGCACCACTTTTTATACCAGAAGTGCCAAGAAGAGTGTGAAGAGCTGACTGGTAGAATACAGTATAAGTCTTTGATGCTTCTGTGCACATTCAGCATATTTAGAGACACTAGATCAAAACTATAGCCTAATTGGTCTAGAGAACGTTATCCCATTTCTTGCATATGCTGTCACACATTTGCCAATATTGACCTCCCACAACTTTTCCTGCAGATCAAGGTTTGGGCATCCTTTGGAACACTAAGACCAGTGGAAGTTGTGGGAGAAGATTGGAGTGAAAGAGACCTTCCATTTCCAAAAATATTAATATCCAAAAGCAGAACTCCACTCAAGGGGTGCTCCCACTGGTGGAATGTGTTGGAGTTTTTACAGCATTGCATGCTGTCTGTAGTTTGTGTGGCTGAGAAGAACTTTTATGGGCTGGGGTGATTATCAATCTGTGTAGTACTAACCAATTATTTCTTCCCACACTGAATTAAAAGAGAGCCCCTCCTCTCTGCTAAATCTTCCTTTCTCTTTCTTTAGTCTGTTAGAAGTCAGTTTTTTTTAATCTGGTTATGACTGTAAGTAATGAAAAGTTTTTATTCTTTCTTCTACAAATGAGCTTCTGAGACCTTAAGTGCCAGTTAATGAGAAAGGGCTGAGCTGTTTGAGGAATGTGTAGTTACAGTGGACCCTCGACTTACAGACGGGTCGACTTACAGGCATTTCGAGTTACAGACTTCTCTGGCTGCAAAATTTCGGTTCGACTTGCAGCCTGAGAATCGACCTACAGACCAGAAAAAAACCAAATTGGAACAGAAATGGAACAAAACCTGCAGCCACTGTTCCAATACGGATTAATTCCGTAAGTAGAGGGTCCACTGTATTCTTCTCCATGAATCTCTGTACTTCTACTGCATTGCAAAGGGAGTACACATTTATATAATCACATCCTAACTTTATGGTATAGATGCATGAAGAAGTGAGCTACAGTCGATAAAAGATCATGCCAAATAAAATGTGTTAGTCCGTAAGATGCCATAAGACTCCTTGAATGTCGGCTGTTTAGATTAGCATGGCTATCCCTACCTCTAGAACAGTGTTTCTCAGCATGGGGTCATGAACCCCAAGTGCATCATAAAGTGTGTTCTGGGGGCTCCTTTTATGTGCAGTAGCCCTTGTTAAATAATTCCTTCCTTGTCCTTTCGGAGCTAGATATTAAAGTTGGTGTATCTGGCTATATACTGTATGAGAAACAGGCCCTTTGCAGGGGACAAGAAACATCTATTTTACTGTATGAGACAGAATGACTCTACCCCATTAAAATGCCTTTTTATGCATATATGGGAGGTGTTGCAGGTTACGTGGCTGTTATATAAGGCAGTTGTGACTTGAAAAAAGGTTAGGAACCACTGCCCTAGAATGTTCTGAATACATCCAAATTAGTTTTAACACAACTGATAAGAACTGGGTGTTTTGTGGGGAACCTTTTGTTGTTGTTTAGTCCCACGTATTGCTTTTCAAACAGCAATTCTTTTCTGATTTTTCTGATTTCTGATATTACATGGTAAAGGAATTATGTGGATGGCTTTCTTTTACAGATCGACCACATTAAAAAGCTCAGCTTCATAAACTGGGTTAATTTCTCTAATTTTCTTTATCTTCTGCTCAGTTTGATTGCTAGCTTCTCACCTGTTTAAAAGATAATTACAGCAGGAAATGTGGAAGTCATAGTACCATTGCCTGCCATGCTCAGCAGAACTCAACGGGGCTAATCACGTGAATAATGTGAGCGCCTGAAGAAATAACAATACTGAACCATAGCCAGCCTATGTATGCACTAGTTAATAGCTTTCCACTAATACAGATAACAGTCGCTGTTCCACCATCAATCTGCCAAAGTATAGATAAAGATTTTCAAGCTGCCAGTCCTGCCATACATTTCAATTAAACTTATGAGCTGGGAATTGTATTGTGAGGCTAAGACACAGGAGGCTGTATTTAAGAATCTGATCTCACCTTGGCTTAGATAGATAAATGGATGGTTTATATATATATATTTAAGAGATATGTCGGGCTTTTTTTTTTTAAAAAAAAGAAAGGCTGAATTCATCCTGGCCATTAAAACTCTAGTTCTCTTTTTCAAAATGCACAGGATCATTCTGTATTAAAATATTCACCTATTAAACTGGGCATGCCGATTCAATTGATGAATATTGAAATGAGGTCCCCCTCCACTTGCCACAGATTATCTATATCTTCAGAATCATATTAAGTTGTTTAATACTTAATCATACCATAGTCTGTAGTCCATCTGGTCCAGTATTGTTGCCAAGGTCTGTGAAGTCCTTCTAGCTCATGGTAAATCTGGGGCTACCTGCATGCAAAGCATATGCTGTGCCCGATTAGAATCCATTCCCAGTTATAGACTATGGATAAAACATTCAAACCCTAATGCCAAAGAACCTATTACTGGTCATAGTGGGACCACATGTTTTAAATATATATTAGGCGAATGACAGTACCACTAAGCTTTACTTAAAAGGTTCTGTGGTGTCCAAGATTCAGAACATAATTTTTTTGGTGAATGAGTCACATACCTCCATGGATACAGGAGGTATGGATGCCAGTGGCATAGTCTATTGATTTGGTAAAATGGGGTAGGCCTATTCATTTTTGAAACTATATATTAAAGGCATTAACCATTTATACACAAATATTGTGGATTTCTTCTATGTTGAATAACAAACCCTTCCAAGAGAAGTTTCCGAAGAGTTCGCTCTTATAGTGGATTAGCCTTGTTTCAGGAACAGCAGAATCCTGTGGTGTTTCTAAAACAAAAAACAAACAAAACCCCAAGTTTATTACAATTTAAACGTGAGGGCTGTTTAACTTCAACTTTTGGGATTTTTTTCCAGATAACGATCTATCCCAGCTAAATCTTCCACTTGAGGTCAGAGGCTGATTTTGCTCCAAATGCAAATTTCTAAAAGCAATCTTTGAACTAAATTGTCCATGAGGGACTGGACTCCAGTAGTTTTAAGCTATGTGAATACTACAGAGGTGGTAGATAGATGTGGCAGGAAATTGGCCCCATTGACCATTATAGTCCTGCAGGAGAATAGGGCCTCAGGGATTGCTTCTATATTGGTCCTACTAAAGACATGCATTCGCAAGTGGTCTAAGAAGTCTGTGGCCAATCCTCTGGGGATGAGGATGGGAAAGCCTATACCGTATGACAGCTTTTTCCAACTTGGCAGTTTTCAAACATGTTGGACCCCCCCCCCATCCCACCTAATAAATGTTTTATTGGGTTTTTAGTTCATCTTGAAAAGAACAGCATGTTGGAAGGCACAATTTTAAAATGACAAAAAGCACTTTCAAGGGAACCAATAACAAATTAGCACAAAAGGTCAGTGGTGACAGTCCGCATAACAGTCCATGTAAATGTACTGTAAGTCACATTGATTATGTCAAAATAATGGTTTAATTAATGAATTAATTACATTGATTTAGTGGATTAAACAATATCAGTTGCAAACATTAGCAGCAATAAATCAATGTTCCCATTTCTAACAACATTGCTTTATGAAACTTGGTGTCCCAAGCTTTAGCCTTGAATATTCCATAATAGTTAATGGAAAGGATGTTACTGTGGGGATACCTCCCCTGTCAATCTGTCCAAAGTATGAAAGCACTTAAAGTCTGCACTAGTTGAAGCTGAAATGGTCCCCTGGTCTCTGCAGCTTATATTTGGTTCTTGTTTAAGATAAAGGTGACTTTGCTTCATCACCTTTGTCATCACCACTGAAATGCCCCCCTTGTCTGAAACTGTTATGAAACAACAAGCAATGGGAAATCATCATCATCTGAGAACTGCAGAACTGGAAGGAACCCAATGACTCTTTCTGTCCAGCCCTATCAAGGAGGCACAGTGAGGAATTGAACTCTAAGCCACTGAGCTATCCAGCAGTTCTAATATTCTGTACGTATCACAGTTTGAGGAGGCTCTGGCATAAACTCTGTTCATAAGTGGTACTTTGCAGAAGCCCTGATAGAAATTAGCTCAGTTTTCATGTTTTTAAGTTTTCATTTTATTTATTTATTTATTCGATTTCTACCCCGCCCCTCTAGACAGCGTCTACTCGGGGTGGCTTACAAATAAAACACAACAATATAAACAAATATAAGATCATAAACATTTTTCAAATTATTTACAATTATATTTACAATATTAGCACTTGATTAAAAGGCAAGACATTGCCAAAATGGCATACATAAGGAAAAAGGAAAGGACTAGGGATGAGAATCACTTAATATTTCACATGGATTTTTTGTCTTTTTTGGTGATGCAGATTTTGTTTAAAAAGCAGGCAAACAGAATCGAAACTCTGATTTACATTAAATGTCATGTGTATATGTGAGAAGTGTTGCTTGCTCTAGACAAAAACAAAAACAGAATTGTACAAATGGGTTTTGGTTCGGCTCTAAGAAAAAGAAAAGATCAACAAGGAATCTTTTAACCATCTGTGCCACACTTGCAAATACCTTTTTCCATCTAGGCATAATAACTATTCCTTGTAAAATGAGATGAATGTAAGTTCTGAGATTGCATTTTGCAGGGATTCGACTCATTGTTCAGTATATATTTATACACTACAGTAGTCTGCTTGCACAGATTCAAGAATACAAATAATTATTTGATTATTCAAGCATATAATTCAACCCTACAATACCTAGAAAGAAGTCTTCAGTTAAAAGGCCTATTCAAAAATCATTTCCATGCAAATTTTACTTTAAAAAGGAATAGATATATATCAAATTGTACTGACTTGAGATCATTTTGTTTGAAGACTCCTGGTCATAAATAAGTGATCACATGCCATGGGGAGGGAAAATTTTGTGTTGATATTAAGAAACAACATGGGTGTTCATATTGGGAAACTATCTTTTGTTTAGTTACAGGTTTTATAGGTTTAGATAGAGTTTTAGATACTGCTTTTACATATTGTACAATGTAATGATATAGTACTACCTAGTGATGTCCCCTGAACACCAGAGGACAAAAACAAATTAAAACCTTTCTCTGGAACAATGGGGAAAAGAATATAAAGACCAATTTAAAATATGCTTAAAGGCCTGACATAGTAGTAAACGGAGATTGACAGGTGTTGAGTGCTAAGAAGACATTGTGATACTGAGGTCTCCAAACTTTTGCCCTTTCATTTTTTGTCATACAGCCATTTCACCGGCCAGAATTTAGGATTTAACATCTTCCATATTTGACACGTTCCACAGCCTCCCCTAATAGACAGCAGGCTTGGTAATTAACTAAAGGTGTTACACGTAAGGTCAATGAGTCAGCCGTGCCCTCTTTTGGGGTACTCTACTTTAAAGAGTATTTTTCTTTGAAAGAGAATACTTTGTTAGTCATTATTGTTCTCACACCCCCCTTTTGTTTTTAGTTTTGGTGGTGTGTGGTGGGTTTCTTGTTTTTTCCATCCGGCCTCCCTTGGTGTTAGGCCGTTGAGTTGTTTTTCCATTTTCCACCCAAAGTGAGTCAGCATAATTGAGCTACTGAGCATGCTCTATCCTTATGGGCTGTTTGGGATTCCTTTTTTTTTTTTTTTTGTAATTCTACAAATGTGGAGGCTACCCCACGCCTATTACATATATCATCATTATCATGTTAGAACTGTAGAGCTGGAAGTGACCCTATGGATCATCGAGTCCAGGAGGCACAGTGTCAAGGAGCTGCTGTGGGGAATCAAATCTCAGCCCCCGGGTCCACAATCAGATACCTAAACCACTGAGCTATTCAGCAGTTTGTGTTCTGTGTTGTATGAGTGGTCTTAATCGACTAGATAGGCGGGATATAAATACAATAAATAAATAAATATGAAGATGGTGCTGTTTTGGCTACATAATGAGCCTCTGAACAAAGAAAAAATGGAATAATAATTACAGTCTATATTTTGAATAGTTGAACCTTAGTGGGTTCCTGTGCATAAAAGAGAGTAATGATTATTTGCCTCCCCTGATCTATGAGAAAGGCACTTCTGAAGAGGTAGTATATCTCCTCGAAATAAACTTTTTTGTGTGCTTAGAGGTCCTGTGGAGACCATGACTTTATAAATGGCCAATAATGATGGCTATGTCCAAGCTTTATTTCATGATCTTCAGCATGGTGATAGAAATAATTGGTTTAAAGTTTCACAAATAATCCATTAATGATAGTAGGAGTAAGAACCAACCAGTTCTGACCCAAATAAAAGGCATACAGATTGGGCCCAACTCACCCTATGTGCTTTAGGAGACTTCCTATAGCATTCTGTCTCCAACAAATTATCTGTTTGTTTCTGAATCTTGGATATTAAAAAAAAATTACAAAAGAGAGAACATAGCGACTGGGGTGGCTATGCACCATCTTAATTTTAACCACTCAAAAAGTCCATAAAACAATCATCTTTCCACAGTCATATACATACTTAATTCTAATTGGTTTATATTTTCACAAGTTTAGTAAACTGAGCTTAATGAAAGAAAAGCCAAGAGGAAGGATGCTCTAGAACACAAAAAGGCTATATAAACAGTGAGGAGTATCTGTTGGTGAAATGGCAGTGTATAATGCCTCAGTGGTTGAAATATCCAGGGGAGATCTTGGGCTTTATTGCAGGGTTCAGATGCCACTCCTTTGCCAACAACAGCTTAGTCCACTGAGTCAGTTTCGATTTCCACTTTCCTCAGCTCAAAGCACTGACTGTCCTATTAACCTTACAAACACCACATGGAATAGAAAGGATTCGTTGCACTGCTGTGTCCTGGGAGTAAGAAGCAGCTCCTTGCTCTGGAATCACACGAATGTCCCTGATTTTATTTTATTTTTTACACATTTGTCCAAAGAATCTACAAGCGTTGTATAATATCCTTGTTGGATTATTTCTTTATTTGGTTACTATATCTTCTATGGTAGCATTCTTGCTATGAAGTGAGAATTATTATATTTGATTTGATGCCACAGTTCTACTAAATACTAATAAATACAAGAGCATGTGGCATGTGTTTTCCTTCTGTTGTATAAGAATCAGCTGTGCAAAAGCTGTTCTGAAACTGTGTTCCTAAGAAATGTCTTGTGTTTTCACACACTGTTCTTTTTCCTTATAGGTGTGTTGTAATGGGATACTACACCACAGTAAACCAGGTTTCCAGTGCTGTGAAGAAAAGTATCTCCTGCTTAATCGTAATACCTCAGGTGTTTGCTGTGGTGACCAGATGCATGCAATACAGCCAGAGTATCAGTGTTGTGGTGGCTATTACACAAGGGTATTAGCAGGTGAGAGGAAAATTCTTTCAAGTGTGTGACAGAAATAAAGCTGCACAATGCGCTCTTTAACTCAAAAGAAGGAATGTGTGTTTCTTCCTGTAAATTTCATACAAACCACATTTCTATTCAATTAAAGGATGAGAGATGGAAACTGCTGTGTTTTTTGGCAATAAACATTCCACATTCATTATGATGTTCCTGAATTAATTGCTAAATATAGTGCCAAGACAAGGATTTTTGGCAGGAGTTGGTTTTTTTTAAGTAAATGTGGTTAAATATGAGTACAGCACAGGACACAAAGAGAAAGCCAAGGAAGTGTTGTAGGAAATGCTGGAATGGGAACCTCTGGCTTCACATCTCCGCTGAGCCATGATGTTCACTGTGGCAAAAATCCAATTTCCACTCACATTGAGGCTAGACTCATTGAATCAGTTGCCAGATGATAAGTCAACCCTTGGATCAATCCCATTGGTACAACAGATCCACCCTTATTGGGACTAGGAACTAGATTTAGGACTGGGGTCTGCTAAATCTAAATCTGAAGTTTATGTGATAATAAAAGTTTAGTAATCCCAGTGTGCCCAGTGTAAAAGTTTAGTACCCAATGTAATTTAGTGGATAGAGTAACAGATTAGGTCTCTGGAGACCAGGGTTTGAATCCCTGCTCAGCCATGGAAGCTCATGGCTTGGGACTGGTAAAACCACTCCTTAAGACACTCCTTGGAATTGGTAAAGCCACTCACTCACCTTGAAAGCCATATTAGAGTCACTGTAAATCAGTTCCAATTTAACAGTAAATAACTAACTAATAATCACCTCTTTTGGGGTACCCTTTATGGTGATAGACTGCAGACTAGGAGTCAGGAGGCCTAGGTTCATTTTCTCACCAGGCCATGGAAAATCACTGGGTATTTTCCCAGTGATTTCCCCAGAACTGGTAAAGCCATTCCTCAAATATCTCACTTGCCTTGAAAACCCTATTTAGGGTTGCTATAGATTGGTTCTGATTTAACAGCACATAACACAATCCCATATGCATCTTTTTAAAAAAATCCCATTGAAACATTTTTCACCCACTTCACTGATGCTGTTCACATAAAATGTCAAGTATACAGTAGGTTTTGAAGCAGCTTTGGTCAATTAATCAGGTTTTGTTATGAACCATGATTGTTTAGACGCAAGTATAAAATGTAGTTAATGAGTGCACCTGTTTCCATTTTTTTTCTTTTTTTAGTATTGCAGAATACCCACAAAGCATACACAGAGCACTCTAATAGTGAAGAAAAAGATATAACCCTTAAACATTAAAAGACAAGTTTTAATTAACAATAGAATAGCAAAAAGGGGGGGATTAGGGTTCAGTTTTTTATTTCTTGTTATATTAGAATCAGTAGCGCTGTAGAATATTGAGTATTATATAGGGAAAACTGGCTCCATGATTTAAAAAATCTCACATGTTCAGATTTCAGCTTGCTATGAAAAAAAGATTGATTTTCTTTGAGCATCCTCCTAAATATTATTTGTGATTTGGTGTTTTTTGTTTGTTTGTTTTTTACTCTGTTTGTAAGGAGAATTTGTCTGGTGGCATTTAAAAAATCCACAGTATGTTTAATACACACATCTCTTTTCAGACAACTGTGAGGTCAGGAGCTAAATTGACTGCATTACCCATGGGTTGGCACACATTCCCTATGCTCAGAAGTACTTTGAATTTCTGCCAAGCTATGCAGCACATCCTAAATTCCTGTGCTTTCAAAAGTCATTCATATATCATAGTATTAAAATGCCTCCCATGATGTCATTGGAAAGAAAAAATGCTGTCTGACACAACTAGAGGAAAGTCTTTAGCTGGTCTCATTCATCTCAATGTACTAAAATAAGAAGATGATTGTCTATGACCTCTAGACCCCTCCAGTGGTCTCTCTTAACTAGCCTAATGCTGTTTACATAAGAAAAGAGAAGTACAGGCACAGGGCCCATCTTGCCTCTAAAAGAAACTCAGATGCAGTTGTCAAGGTTCAAGGAGTAAATATTTAAAGGTTGTTTGCCAGCAGTTTTATGCTCTCTTTCTTTTAAAGACATGTCTATTGCTTATGTCCTCCACCTTGTTTCTTAAAGTTAGTAACAAAAACAATAATGGTCACTTTTTCCTCTCCTTTTTAAAAAAAATATAAATATGCTAATAACCCCAAGTGAAATGTTAATGTGGGTCATTCTTTGATAAGGATAACAATTAACTGGTAGGACTGCATGGTAGTTTTCAGAGAGAAAACATTTTCAAGCTTGGCTTGGAATGGATCCCATTTTAAGAGGTTAATGAGAAGGGTTACTGATCCTTTGTGCCTTATGTCTAATGGTCCTTTTTATAAAAAAAAATTAAAATAAAATTTGTGTATTTCCAATTAATGTGACTTACATATCCTATTGAAGGCCTTCCTCTATTCAGTCATGAAATTAGATTCTGAGGAGAACAGAGGGATACGGTTAAGCATCTAAACAGATTATATCTCTTATACTCCAAAGGTTTGTTCTTGTTGCTCTTTGGTTCATTATTGACTTTTTAAATAAAGATATTTACACAGGGCACTCTTGGCAAGCATGTTTTCCATATGCTATTTGGCCAGTTTTAATGATGTGAGAGATGTGCCTAAAGTAGTTTACTACGCGCATGAATCTTACAACACAGGAAAAGAGTAGTAGTGTTATCTATGAAGGCAGAGCAGAAAATACAGATAGGAATCCCAAAACAAAGATGGTAAGGATGCATTTCCGCAGTACAATAAAGTAAACAATATTAGCATTCACCAGACCTCTCGGTTTCCCTTGGGTTTTATGAGGAAGGCAAGCAGTGTTCTTCACTGAATGTCATCTCAAAATGTTGTAGCTGGCTTCCAACAAGGTGACCTGTATGTGAGAAAAAACATGCAGGTAGTGAGGGGTTTGGGTGGTTATCTTCTCTACAGGTGAATTTCCATGCTTATTAAACTTTGGACAAATACATGGTTGATGGGGATGGGGGGAAACCTGAACAGAAAAATGAAGTGAAAGAGGTCTGGTGCAAATGTAGACTAGAGCACATAGAACATCAGATGTGTATGAAATTATATTTCCCTTTAAAATAACAACACAGCTCTGTTTTATAAATGTAGAGGTACACTTTACAGTCTTCGTCCAATAGACAGCAATTAGATAGAATTAGCAAATTAAGTAATTAGATAGAATTACTTAGATGAATCTAAAGAGAAAGTACAAGAAAAATCTGCACAGATCCCAGTACCCTTGTCCTTAAGTTTTTAATTTATTTTTTCTGAGAATAACAATAATCACATGCTGTCATATCAATATTGTTTTATGGCTTTCCAAGGTGTTATAGGTAGATAATACACATAAGTGTTTTATACTACAGTATTCACTTTTTTCAGGGGTGCCCTGGGACTGTGCAGGTTGCCCAAGGCCACACAGGTTGGCTTTTTCTCCTTGGAGGCACAGTGGGGAATCAAACTCCCAACCTTTGGCTCTGCAGCCAGATACCTAAACCACTGAGCTATCCAGCCAGCTTTTCTAAGAACATTCCTTGTGTTTTAAAAGAGGACTTTTTGTCAGGTTATCTGCCCCAGGCTGTTTTAGACCCAGGCAACTTTTTTAAAAAAAAACTGAAGGTCACGTTTGATGAAATTATCTTCATGCCCCAGAGAGCAGGAAACAGATTTTTATGTAATTTCTTTTTTAAAAAATGCTTTGTTAAAAATAAAATAAACTGGCAGCAGTAGGCAAACATATGCTGGGGAGCTGCACTTGGGCCCTTGGATCTACATGCAGCCTTCAAAGGGTACTTTGCCAACCCGTGGGATGAAACATGGGAGAAGACTTGATAAAATAGACCAGTGTGTATCTGTTGCCTGCCCAGCCTGGAATAAAGAGACAAGACACGTGACATGGAGTAACTGGGCCACAATTTTATTAATTTTAGGGCCTACATAGTCAGTTTTGACTCTCCGAACCAGACCTCTCTTTAGTGAATTCCTAATCCACAAGCATGCTGTTCTACTATACAGCACGCCTCCGGGCATAAAGTAACAGGAGTACTCTGCTTCCCCTCCCCTCAGCTAACTTCTGCTAATTCCAACCTGAGAGGAGGGGTGCTCAGCACCCCCTAAATGCCACCTTTTGAACTCACTTGAACCTATTCCTTTTGCACTACCTGCCACAGGAACGGGGCTACTACGTATGGCCCATACCCCCCACCAAGCCGAAGATCTCGGCCCTAAGGCCCCCTTGCAAATCAGCTAAGAAAATATCTAACCCCATGTCCGACAAATGAACACCATCAGGCCGATATAACTGGATATTCTAATGTTCAAATGTGATATAAACTGACCCTAAGCCTTGCCTAACGACCCTGCCAATTTCCTGGTTAACTCCTTTCCTGGCTGTATCTATAAGCCTTGGGTCACAATCAACTCTCCATAACTATCTTGGAACTATAGCTGACCATACTATATGTGTTGATGGACAGCATTCCGTGAACACCTTCAGGTCCACTAAAATCTGAAGGATCAAGGGCTTGCATGATTTCCGAGCCAAGTCGTTGGCCCCCAGGTGGACCACCAAAAATGTCCGGGACCACCTGCGAGGGATCCAGGGGCACCATATCGAGGAACCTGTCCCACAACAGGCCTCTCCGTCCCCTCCATTCAAATGCAGTGAAGGTGCCCAGTCCCAGGTTTCAATCCCAACTGGTCCGACTGGAGTACTTCGCAACCCAAAACAGGTAACTGTGCCCAGCCAACATAACATGAACCCAAGCCAACGGGCTCTGTGGACCTCAAATAAAGAACACAGTACACAACAGCAGCACCTAGGACTGAGGCAGGGGGCGCACATAATCACGGTAACACTGTGACGCCCATCTCCCCACTTTTTGGATCTCTTCCTTTCTGTAGCCAAGCATCACAGCAGTAGACTCAGCTACGATACGAAAGGAATGTGTGCCAAAGTTCCCCTGCTAAAAATCAACTGCTAAGATCCTTAGCTAGGATTCTCCTTGGTCGTTGTAGGAATCCCTGCACCATAAATGTATGTGTAATTGATGATGTTTTATTTTTCCTCTTGTTCTCCTCACCTACTCTTCCTGCTCCAAGATGCTTTTAGTACTACTACTGACAGCAGTAGATAATAGGGAATATTATCTACTTTTCCTTTTCATGAACAACTCCTTCATGCTATGTTTAATCTACAGGGGAAGTATGCTGCCCAGATGAAGCACAGAACTGGGTTTCAGTTGGTATTGGAGATTCTTGCTGCCAGGGAATTCCATACTCCATCTCAGGGAACCAGATATGTTGTGGTGGATCACTCCATGATGGCTTCAATAAGCAGTGTTGTGGTGGACAAGTAGTAAGCAAAGACCTCAGCTGCTGTGGTGATCAAGAAAACGGGAAAGCCTATCGGCCAACAGCAGGTATTCCCTCAGACTATTCCTTCACTGTGCTCTTGTACCATTCCCTGGGACTTTCTTCATTGCATGAGTATTGCAAACACAATCAACTTGTCAAGATACTATTTTCCACCCTTGAACAACTAACAAAACAATAACAACAGTAAGAGAAATGCAGCCCAAACTGGATGCTGCAAATTATACACCCCTGTGTCCATTCACCAACACCAGAGCAGAAGTTGCTCACAGGAAAAATTGAAGTAGTGCAAATAAATCTGTAAAACAAAATGGGTGAAGTCCCAGATATCTGAGACCTAAATTAGAAGATCTATATCTCCAAAAAGGGGAAGATCTACCTCTCACAGCTCTGAATATAGAAAGTTTAAGGCCCTGAAGCAAAATATAGATTCAGCTAAAATTGGTAATATCACCACATGCATTCACCTTTCCAGTGGCCCTCTGTACAAACACATTGACATTCTATTACTTAAACAAAGATGGTAAGGTCTTATATTGTCCTTCATGGGAACAGCAGCTCCTGGCCTCTGCAGCAGCCCTTCTCCCATTCTCCACTGGAATTTAGAATCACAAACCCTTTCTAAGATTTTGCTGCCCATTGGGGTGAACCAGATGTTTGGGTTTTTTGTTTGTTTTGTTTTGTTTTTTTCTAAATCATAAGACAGGATATTCTTTGTATACAATATAATCAGAGAATAGATCGATATTCTTTCTAACCACCCATCTATGGCTGTTAAAGAGAAGTGGATGGAAAAACCCCCAACTACAATAAAGTTGCCATCCAACTAATTTTAGACAAGGGATTGAAACCTAAGCCTGTTCTCCCCCCCCCCCATTGTCATAGAATTGCATTGCTTTTCTTAAAGTAGAATTTCTTAAAGAATTTCTGCTGAAATTTACATGCATATTTGTTCATGTCTTTCCCTCATGTGCACATTTTTCACACGTTTAACCTATTGTATAAATCAATTTGTGCATTTTATCTAATTTTTCACACACAGACACCCATTGATGAAAGGGTTGCTGAACACACATTTTCAGTAATGCATATCTTAGACATTTGTATGTTAGAATGGACAGGTGTAGGCTTTATTGCTCCGGCACATGAAAGCATGAACATTTGGCTACTTACGCACATTTCTTCTTGCTACCAGTCTTGGGAAGTTTAAAAATGTTATTTTCATAGAAACTATAGAGTTGAACAACATTACTTTGCATTCCTTCAGATGCTGGTTCAGTGATTCAACACAGTTTGTTTCCTAGCAGAACAGCTGATCCACCTTGACTCTTCCAGCTGGAGAGGAGAGGGCACCAAACCACAGATCAGATGTCTGGCTACAAAATGAACTGTGCCAATCTATTGAACCAGTGGCTCATGCCCATCTCTAACTGCCTAATTATTCAGTCCAAGGGAAGTCCAATGTTAGTGACTGTATAGTCCGCCGGGTAGGTGGGGCTCGTCAGCCCTGGAAGGCAGCCCATCTAGGAGAAGGAAAACTCCGACTTCAAACCTCCACTGCCTTGTGGCTATATCCACTTATGGAAAGGGCTTCAGGAGATAACCTCGAGGCAAAATCCGGAGCCGGAGTCCCGGAGGCAGTTTATATCATTCCGCCAACTCCTGCGACGTCACTGGAACCAATTGTACTGGCTCTTGCCTTTCCACTGGACTATTTCAGTGACGTGGAGAGGGGGGATTTGCTGCTTGGGTAACAGCCTATCCTCCATATTATTTTACCCAGGCTTCGTGCTCTGGAGAGGACACTCCAGCTTCGCATACAGCGTCGAAACAACACGGGAAGTAGCAGTTACCGGTTATAAGTCCTTGCTCAATTGGCGTAGAGCATGACGCCAGGGGCTACTTCTGATGGTGGGAGAGGTTATTACACCTCACCAGGTAGATACCGCCCGCCTTAAGCTGGGCAGCCCCCAGCCAGTAAGGTACTACCTCGCCACGGTCTGTTAACTTCACGGGGTGCGTGGGGTTTAGGGTCAAACCCGACAAGCAGATCGATAACTGTGCACCATGCAACAATCGTAAGAAAACGCCTGCCCTAAAGCTGGGCACCTGGAATGTACAGACAATGACCCCTGGCTTTCCCGACTACGGCTTTCCTAACGACCTGCAAGAAATAGACGATGTGCGCAAGACAGCTGTCATTGACATGGAGCTGAGTAGACTGCAGATGGACATTGTTGCCCTGCAAGAGACAAGATTGCCAGACTCAGGATCTGTCAAAGAAAAAAACTTCTCATTCTTCTGGCAGGGAAAACCATCGAATGAGACCAGGGAATATGGTGTTGGCTTTGCAGTCAGAAATACTCTTCTGAGATGCATTGTTCCACCTACTGTGGGGAGTGAAAGAATCCTGTCTCTGCAGCTCCACTCATCAGCAGGACCAGTAACCCTCATTAGTGCATATGCACCAACACTGTCATCCACTCCAGAAGTGAAAGACAAATTCTATGACGATCTGGCAGCTACTATCCAAAAAGTCCCTGAAAGAGAGGCACTGTTCATTCTTGGAGACTTTAACGCTAGAGTTGGTGCTGATCATAATTCTTGGCCCACTTGTCTAGGCCGTTTTGGCATTGGAAAGATGAATGAAAATGGCCAACGCGTGCTGGAGCTTTGCTGCCATTATGGTCTTTGCGTCAGCAACACATTCTTTAACACGAAGCTGCAACACAGAGTTTCCTGGAGACATCCAAGATCCAAGCATTGGCATCAGCTCGATCTAATCCTTACTAGACGTTCCAGCCTTCCTAGTATTACGATCACACGCAGTTACCAGAGTGCTGATTGTGATACTGATCACTCCCTGGTGTGTAGTAGAGTAAAACTGCGAACAAAGAGAGCATATCACACGAAAAAGGAAGGAAGACCACGTATTGACATCAGCAAGACTCGCGATCAAAGAAAAGTGAAAGAATTTGCCCAAGCACTTGAGGAAGCCCTTCCAGGTCCGGCTAATGCAAATGCACCTGAACGATGGGAACACTTCAAGAACACTGTCTATAACACCGCCTTGTCCACCTTTGGCAAGAAGACCCAAAAGATGGCTGACTGGTTCGAAGCCCATTCAGAGGAGTTAATGCCAGCCATCGAGGTTAAGAGAAGAGCTCTAGCAGCATATAAAGCCTGTCCTAGCGAGTACAACTTGCAAGCTCTTCGAGCTGCTCGCAGCAAGTCCAACAGGCTGCCAGGAGATGCTCCAACGATTATTGGCTCCAGCTCTGCTCTCATATACAGTTAGCAGCGGACACAGGTAACATTAAAGGAATGTATGACGGTATCAAGCAGGCCTTAGGTCCAATACAGAAGAAATCTGCTCCCTTGAAGTCTGCTACAGGTGTGCTCATCCAGGAGATGGAACGCTGGGTACAGCACTACTCTGAGCTATATTCCAGAGAGAATGTAGTAACCGAAGAAGCATTAAATAACATTGAGTGCCTACCTGTCTTGGAAGAGCTGGACAGCGAACCAACCCTAGCAGAAATAAAAGCGGCCTTGGACTCCCTCGCCTCCGGCAAGGCACCTGGAAAGGATAACATCCCTGCTGAAGTGCTGAAATGCTGTAAGGAGATCATCACCACCGAACTGTATGAAGTCTTTTGTCTCTGCTGGAGGGAAGGTGGAGTACCACAGGACATGAAGGATGCAAACATTGTCACATTGTACAAGAACAAAGGAGACAGGGGTGACTGCAATAACTACCGTGGCATCTCTCTTCTTAGCGTTGTAGGGAAGCTGCTTGCCCGTGTTGTTCTGAAGAGGCTCCAGGTGCTTGCAGACAGAGTGTATCCAGAATCACAGTGCGGATTTCGAGCTAACAGATCCACCACTGACATGGTATTCTCCCTCCGACAGCTGCAGGAGAAATGCAGGGAACAACAACAGCCACTCTTAGTGGCCTTCATAGACCTTACAAAAGCATTTGATCTGGTTAGCAGGGATGGCCTTTTTAAAATACTTCCCAAGATTGGATGTCCACCTCGTCTCCTTAACATCATCAGATCTTTCCATGAGGGAATGAAAGGCACTGTAGTTTTTGACGGCACAACATCAGACCCCTTTGACATCCGAAGCGGAGTGAAACAGGGCTGTGTCCTCGCACCAACACTTTTTGGGATCTTTTTTGCTGTCATGCTGAAGCATGCCTTTGGAACTGCAACCGAGGGTGTCTATCTCCGGACTAGATCAGACGGAAAGCTCTTTAATCTCTCTAGATTGAGAGCGAAGACCAAAGTCCAACTGAAATGCATGTGGGACTTCCTCTTCGCAGATGATGCAGCCATCGTTGCCCACTCCGCTGAAGACCTCCAACAACTCATGAATCGTTTCAGCAAGGCCTGCCAAGACTTTGGACTAACAATCAGCCTGAAGAAAACACAAGTCATGGGCCAGGGCGTGGACTCACCTCCTTCCATTACCATCTCTACACAAGAATTGGAGGTTGTTCATGACTTTGTGTACCTTGGCTCAACCATCTCTGACACCCTCTCCCTGGATGTCGAGCTGGATAAACGCATTGGCAAAGCAGCCACCATGTTCTCTAGACTCACAAAGAGAGTATGGCTCATTAAGAAGCTGACGACACATACAAAGATCCAAGTCTATAGAGCCTGTGTCCTAAGCACACTCCTGTACTGCAGCGAGTCCTGGACCCTTTGTGCACGGCAGGAGAGGAAGCTGAACACGTTCCATATGCGTTGCCTCCGACGGATTTTTGGTATCACCTGGCAGGACAAAGTCCCAAACAGAGTAGTCCTAGAATGAGCTGGAATTTTCAGCATGAATACATTACTGAAACAGCAACGTCCACGTTGGCTTGGGCACGTTGTGAGAATGGCTGATGGTCGGATTCCAAAGGACCTCCTGTATGGAGAATTAGTGCAGGGAAATCGCCCCAGAGGGAGACCACAGCTGCGATACAAGGACGTCTGCAAGCGAGATCTGAAGGCCTTAGGAATAGACCTCAACAGATGGAGATGTCCTGACATCTGAGCGTTCAGCCTGGAGGCAGGCACTGCATCGCGGGCTCTCCCAATTTGAAGCGACCCTTGCCCAGCAGGCCGAGGCAAAGAGGAAGTCACTAAAGCAGCAAAACCAGGGAGCTGGACAGGGGACAGATTGGATTTGTCTTCAGTGTGGAAGGGATTGTCACTCTCGAATTGGCCTCCTCAGCCACACTAGACGCTGTTCCAAGTCCTCCATACAGAGCACGCTACTACAGTCTTTCGAGACTGAAGGATGCCTAACTAAGTCCTAATATGACAAATAAGTTGCAGCTACCTTATGATGAGAAAGGAAATTTGTCACCTTGTGTCAAATAAATAAGTTCTTTAAATATTATAACCAGCATTCTATTATTGTTTTCCACACAGGGGCATTCAACAGAATTTTTATTTTCTTTTTTTTTTTTTTTTTAGCATTCGGGGGGGGGGGTTGCTCATCATATGGCCAATCATCCATTGCACGACCATGTAATGGACAGCTCAGAAAAAAACTCACATCGTTTGTGCAAATATTCTTATGCAGTCAGCTAAGACCACAGGATTCTGGCAAATATAGATGTACTTTAGTGATAAACAACTATTTGTATGTTAATTTAGTTTATCTTCATTAATTTGTGGCAAATTGTCATACTTTGGTTCTTCTACTTCTTCATGAGTAACAAGAATACTGTATCGTCTTGGAAAGTGCATTCAGATGAACAGATAATTTATTATTTAAGTGGAAAGACCAGTATTTGAATTATTTAAAGTACAAGACTGAAAGGAAAATGTGTCTTAATTTTACATAGGATTCATTTATAGAGTTGGGAGTGAAACAGTATTGTCAACCAATAGGACTTGGTCTATATTAAGAAACAGTTTCATACATTTATAGAATATTTTCAAAGAGCCAGTTGTTACATTTTATTTCTTAGGATTTTGTTGTTGCTGCTGCTGCTGCCTCTCCACAACAGCATTTGTTAATTTATACCCCAGATAGGCGGGGTATAAATTAAATAAATAAATAAATAAATAAATAAATAAATAAATAAATAAATAAATAAATAAATAAATAAATAAATAAATAAATAAATAAATAAATAAATAAATAAATAAATAAAAATAAATTTGGGCAGGTAGATGTATACCTGGATACTGAAACAGAATTCACACACACATTTTTTGAAACAACTTTTGTCCATATCCACATAAAACAAAGTTTGTCAAAGAAGATGAGAAGGAATAGTGGACAGTACCAACAGCTATAAATACATACTCAACTCCCAAACAAACTGCAACAGAGCACAGAGTGCTACTCCTATCCTCTGAAGATGCTGGCCACAGAGACTAGTGAAACGTTAGGAAGAACAACCTTCAGAAGACAGCCAAAGAGCCCGAAAACCCACAACAACCATTAGATCCCGGCTGTGAAAGCCTTTGCAAATACATTGATATGCTCTGACTGGCTTAAATAGTCTGTCCAGGTTAGTTGTATTTGAAATCCAGTCTCATAATATCCATATGTGTGGTTAGCTTTTATTAATATACCAGAGATTACTCAAAGATTGTTATCTGTGTATACCTATCAGTGGTGGACTTACATTTTTGGGTTCCAACACCTGAACTGTTATGGAGGCTCCTTTGCAACCACCAACAAGGTCTGGGTAACCACTGTTATTTTCTTCAGTGGGGGTGTTCCACGACGTATCATCACACCTTAAAAAAATGGACTAAAGAGCTTTGTGGCGCACTGGTTAAACTGTACTGCAGCCAAAACTGTGCTTACGGCCCAGGGTTCAATCCCAGGTAGCTGGTTCAAGGTTGACTCAGCCTTCTATCCTTCCAAGGTTGGTAAAATGAGTACCCAGCTTGCTGGGGGGAACAATGTGTAGCCTTCATAATTAACTTGTAAACCGCCTAGAGAGTGCTTTCAGTGCTATGGGGCAATATATAAACAGCACACTTTGGGTTTTGTTTTGTTGTTGTTGTTGTTATTTCTTTGTTTTTGCTTTACTGAACAGCTTCTGGGGCTGTTCCAGAATTAGGGACCCTGAAGTTTAAGCTTCATCAGTTTCATAGCAGATCTGCTTTTGACACCTATTATTTGTTTGTGAAGTAGGTCCATGTTAGATATATTCTTTTCAAATCTTCAATTGTCTACCTCACTTGAAAAGCATTGAATTAAAAAGAAAAAGGTCCATTGATTGCCTGTTAATACAGCTATCACTGCCAGTTGCTTTCCCTCTCACTAAAGTAGCACCTCAGAGTACTTTCTCTCTAAAGTAGCCTAATTGTTTACAAGTTATTTTGATGATAAATGGGAAGGGTGTAGACATCTGTGCAATAAACAAAATACAGTAACATAAATATATTTCTTCGCCTTGCTCTTCTGACAAACTAACAGCTGATCATCACTTTTGTCAGCAATTTAACAGTGTTGTGCAAGCGTGGGGATGGATCAAGGAAACCTTAATTCAGCTCAAACCAAGGCAGAAATAGCACATTAGGTTTCTCTCAAACTAGGTCCCTTTGTATGGGAATGCACTGTGTGGCCACCACGACAAAGCGCTGGATCGTAAAAACATCTCCTTACGCACTTTATTACTTAAACTCTTTTTATTTGCCTGCAGGAGCCCTTTAACAAAATCACATTGAATTGACTTTCTCACACCAAATCAAATCTCCCTGGTCCCAGTTCAGTTGTCTTTGTCAATATGTATTTTATAAATGGAGCGAATTAACAGATGCTGTTGGAAGAGAACTGCTGGGGTAGCGTTTATGTTTTTACTGCTCTCTCTGGGCAGATGAGTCGAGTAGGAGTGTAATACAGGTACCTTGGGACGAAAGCCCATGTTCTACACTTTAGTGTGTGTATAGACATATGTATTCTTAACTGGGATTCTCCCCCCCCCCAAAAAAAAAGTATAGATTTGTAACTGGGCAAATTTTATAATGTTTTCCCTTTTAGATTTTTCAGCCTTTGTACAGGGTATATTCTCTGTGGACATTTGCTATTTTTAAAAAAAGTTACAATAGTCTCATTTCTGCCTATAGAGATAAATTAAATTAGGAAATGATTTGGCTATAGGTTGTTGTTGTTTTTTAAAGACTCCCTGGCCTCTTAGGGGGTGCTAATGTAGTTTATTAAAAAATATAGTAAAATCAAATATAAGACATGTTAAATCAGCCGAGAGAATTATCCTAGCCACAAATCTACAGGCTGGAGATGATTTAGATGGTGTATAGGTTTCTCCTAGTACTAGGATCCAATATGGAGCATGGATGGGGGCTCAAGTTGCGCAACTCGCTGTCAAGTCAGACTTAAGTTGCACCAACAACTTGACTCGGTTTTTTCCCCAATGACTCAGACTTGACTTATGACTTGGGACCCATCTACCCCTCCCTTTTTCTGGGGGAAAAAGCTTTTTTTAAAATAGGAACTCGGATTTGGGTCTTGAGACTCGAGGTTTGGTACCATAGACTCAGACCCAAAGACTTTCCAACATTCCTGATTTTAGGGAACTTAGACATGGCCTTGGATTTCAAACCCTTCCCCCAAGAGGCCAAAGGACTGCCATGTAAAACACAACCTACTCTCTGAGCTTAGCTGGTAGAGCTTTGGAAGTTCGAAAGTACCTCTATCCTTCTACATGCTTCCATTCTTCTTCAGTTTGCTCTTCTCTCCACTTCCTATCTGCACACTTTAAAAAATCAATGAAAGGGATGTGGAAGCCAAAACACCATAGCTAATGCCTACCATGTACAGTAAGGAATGAATTTAAGGAAATAATTTTGCAAGCATGTCAAATAGCTGCTCAGTCCACAGCAACCCCATTAGCATAGGAGAGTTAAATATCTGAAGAAGAACTACATTTGCAGTAACTTTGGCTGGTGTAATTGCTTCTTTGAGAAGATTATGGTGTCTTCTAAGCACTTTGTTTTCATCTGTAATTGTGGCAAGTGCCTGCTTCCCTCTTTTGTACCTTTATTTTTTTATTTCTTTCATTCCCTTTAAATGTATAGAAGAGAAACATCTAGCACAAATGGAGATACCTACTGGTAAAGTTTGGTGGTTATAGTGCTGTGTCTTGTGCAGCATTTTATGGAGGGCCTGCAACTGTGTTTGTTAAGAACCAATCTAAAATTTGCTCAGGGTCTCTGGGAGGCCTAAAAATGACAAAAAAATAGTTTTCTAATTTGTGACTTTCTGCACTCCTGGCTATCTCCCCCTCAGACGACAAAGTAAAAATTTCATAACCACGTACAGCATTATAATGGAAGGAGAAGAGTTAAACGTGCCATTTCCAGTGAATGTAGATATTCTGGTTTGGTTATTAAGCATTAAGGCTATGATGCTGAGAATGCTTAAGACCATTAAGCAGAGGACTACTTCCGAATCAACATCCATAGGATTATACTGAGTCTCCTGCAATGCAAGCCAGACATTGTTTACTTTGAAACAAGTCCCACTTGTGCTCAATGGGGTTTACTCCCAAGTCATAATGAGTAGGACTACAGCCTTAACATTTATTCTCTTCTTCAATGCCCAGTGTTTCGTCCTTTAAGTATTCAGTGAAGGACTTTTTGATAAATATGTGGAGAGAAATATTAAATGATTCTTAAAATACCATACAGTGTTTTGCAATTTCATTTTTTTCATTCCCCCCCCCCCCCCGTTTTATTGCAATATTCTGTATACTTATGGAAAATCTTTTGTATTGTTTCAAAAATTACAATTTAATGATTTGGGGTTTTTTAAAATTACATTTGGAGGGAGTTCTTCATTCAGTGTTTGATTGAAGTGATTTTTTTGTTTGAAGTGGGGGAAGGTAAATCAATATATCAACCATATATGACTGTATTTTTCTATTCACCTCTTTGCCCCGCAGTAGACATGTTTTAAACTGTACATTCTCAGTGTTAAGGTTCAAGAGTCAAGTGCTACATCTGATAAATTAGCCAGAGGTCAAAGGCTGTACAGTGCGGTTTCAGAGGAAAGTCTATTTCTGAATTTGCAGCTCATTCATGCTGAAGTGATGCACTATGGGAATTACTACCAAACTCTGCTCAGCAACATCTGCTCTCCCTAAGTGAGTTAGTGCACGTCAGACATCTTTATGTCAGAATATTGCAGTGATGGATGCAGTCTTCAGAAAATGCTGCATAAAAATCTGGTGTGCCGTTCTGGCCATTAAGTGAAATTACTATTTAAATTAATGGCGCTGTCACAGTTTATCTGTGCAAAGAATGAACGCTGATTAGGGTATTAAGTAATTAGCAATTTATCACGCTGGAACAAGGTTGATAATAATTAAAGAAGTAATGGTTTACCAAAGAAACTAGAAAGGGAGTCACTTCTTGTTATGTGAGTGAAATCGTGGCTGAAAAATTTTATTCAGTGAAACAAAGATGTGGTTCTCAGTGAAAGAACATGGGCTCTTCGTTCTGCCCCAGGA
This sequence comes from Pogona vitticeps, assembly GCF_051106095.1. NCBI lineage: Eukaryota > Metazoa > Chordata > Lepidosauria > Squamata > Agamidae > Pogona > Pogona vitticeps. The sequence continues at coordinate 31,623,004 of NC_135783.1, read as the reverse complement.
TAAAAGCAAATTGTTATCAAAAATTTACTTTGCCTGTCAGAAGTGCCTCTAGGCTAAAATGCTAGCATTTTGAAAGATGAAACACAGTACCCCACATGGTGTGTGTTGTAGCCACACACCTTTTAGGGAGGAAGGAAGTGGAAATTATAGTCTAATTGTCTGGTGTTGCCTATGAGCTGCGCCACTGACCAAGAAGGAGGAGAGAATGCATGGACTACCACATCTTGGCATCATCATTATGTCCTGTGATATATGCTGGTGTTGTAAGAGACTGTACGATACATGGATCATATGTTCTACAGCAAGCCATAATAGCCATTAAGCGATATGGTGTTACATTATTTATAAAATAATAGATTTGTAGACTATCAATTTCATTAAAAAACAACAACTCTTACTGTCAAGAAGTTCTTGCTAACGTTTGGGTGAAATCTCCATTCTCATAATTTGAATCCCTTGCTTTGGATCCTCTAGAGTTGCAGAAAACAAATTTGCTCCAACGTCCACAAGACAGCCCTTTAAATATTTGAAATGGCTATCATATCACCCCTCAGTCTTCTCTTCTTCAGGCTACTGAGCTCAACCATCATAGGGCATGCTTGCCAGAACTTCAGTCATCCTGGTTGTCCTCCTCTGGACATGTTTCAGGCTGTCAATAGCCTTCTTAAACTATGGTGCTCTGAGCTGGTGAGGTGAGGTCTAACCAAAATAGAATAAAATGTTATTTTTTTTCCCTTTCTCTGGATGCTATATTTATCTTTGTAACACCTAATAACTCATTCACTGTTTTGCAGCCACATCACATTGGCTGACTCACATTTAACTTTATTATACAAAGCTATTAGAGGAAATGATGTCATTGTTTTGTGTCCTAACTTAGATTAAATAGAACTGCACCATAAGGCAAAGAAACAATGTATGTACTTCCACTGCATCCTAAGAGGTATTCCAGCTCACTCCAGAGCCCACATCTTTTCTGAAGTAAAAACCAGAATGGCTCAATTTCACCTTATGGAAGTCAACTCAACTGAAACTTGAATGTTGCTTCAGCACTTTTACTGGGACGGCATTTTCCTCCATATCCAAGGGCAACTGGCAGATCAGCAGAAGCACATATGGCTCTTGTAACCACTCCATACCCTTTGCATCTTCTGCCTGGTCAGAGGGCAACCCTAATCAACACTGTTGCTGATTAGTTAGTATCTGCAATACGAACTGTGAATTCCTTAGTAGAATTCGTATCTGCATTATGCTTCCTTAGTAGAATTCCAGCTAAGTGACAAAATTAGAAACATGGATTTGGTCTGTTTGTAAACTGATCCACTCTGTTTGTTGCTATGTATTTCTTTGTGGTCAACTAGTCCCTAGAATAGCATCATCTAGTGTATGCAGTACTGAATTAACCTTGAGATTAATTGTACCCCACCATATACTCCCCCTTTTCCTGAGGAGGAGCTGAGGTAGGAGGTGAGCTCTGTTTGGGAGGACATCTTATTTGGTGAGGTATTTTCTTCTAGGCTGACCTTTGTTCTCCCTGACCACATGGTCTGAGGCGGCTGTGTTCTGGTTTTAAATGTGGGCTCTAAGCCCTTTTCCTGAAGAGAGGCTGAGCTGTGTTTGGGAGGACATTCTCTGATTCTGTTTTTGACTCTAATCTGGTAAATAGGAAAGCCAAATAGCATTGCATACACCTGGGGAGCAGGAAGGTTTTAGGGGTTGGATCAGATTTCCTCCCTTTTTTAATTCACTGACCAATCAGTTGACATGGGAGTGCAGGATCTGTTGCACTTGTAACACCTGTGGTATGTTTGTTTTCTTGCCAATGAGGTGCCTGGGTAGAAATGCTCTAAGTGTTAGTTGGTGTTCCTCTTGGAAGACAAGGTCTGGCAGCTGGAGCCTGTGTTCTAATTTCTGCACTCTTAGTGAGCAGGCCAGGTAGGTGGGGCTTGTCAGCCTTCAAAGGCAGCCTATCTAGGGGAAGGAAAACTCTGATTTCAAACCTCCACTGACTTGTGGCTATATCCACTGATGGCTTCAGGAGTTAACCTCGAGGCAAAATCTGAAACCAGAGTCCTGGAGGCAGTTTGTGTCATTCTGGCAACTCCTGTGACATTGCTGGATGCAGTTGTTTTGGCTCTTGCCTTTCCATTTGGACTATTTTGCTGACATGGAGAGGGGGAATTTTCTGCTTGGGTAACAGCCTGTCCTCCATATTACTTTACCCAGGCTTCATGCTCTGGAGAGGACATTCCAGCTTTGCATACAGCGTCGAAACAACATGGGATGTAGCAGTTACCGGTTAAAAGTCTTTGCTCGATTGATGCAGAGCATGATGCTAGGGCTACTTCTGACGGTGGGAGAAGTCATTGCACCTCACTAGGTAGCTACCACCTGCCTTAAGCTGGGCAGTCCCCAGCCAGTAAGGTGCTGCTCACCATAGTCTGTGCATGGGGTTTAGAGTGAAAGCCAACAAGCAGACCAATAACCCTGCACCATGCAACAATCATAAGAAAACTTCTGCCCTAAAGTTGGGCACCTGTAGTGTTCAGACAATGACCCCTGGCTTATCTGACAACTACAGGAAATAGACTACGTGCACAAGACAGCTGTCATCGACATGAAACTGAGTAGACTGCAGATGGACATGTTGCCCTGCAAGAAACGAGATTGCCAGACATGGGATCAGTCAAAAACAACAACAACAACAACAACAACAACAACAACAACAACAACAACAACAACAACAACAACAACAACAACAACAACTCGTTCTTCTGGTAGGGAAAACCATTGAATGAGACCAGGGGACATGGTGTTGGCTTTGCAGTCAGAAATACTCTACTGAGATCCATTGTTCCAACTACTGTGGGAAGTGAAAGAATCCTGTCTCTGGAGCTCCACTCATCAGCGGGACCAGTCATGCTCATTAGTGCATATGCACCAACACTGTCATTTACAACAGAAGTCAAAGAAAAATTCTGTAACAATATGACATCTACTATCAAAAAAATCCCCAAGAGAGAACCACTATTCATTCTCAGAGACTTTAACTCTAGAGTTGGTGCTGATCACAACTCTTGGCCCACTTCTCTAGGCCATTTTGGCATTGGGAAGATGAACAAAAATGGTGAACGCTTGCTGGAGTTTTGCTGTTATTATGGTTTTTGTGTCAGCAACACGTTCTTTAATATGAAGCTTCAACACAGAGTTTCCTGGAGACATCCAGGATCGAAGCATTGGCATCAGCTTGATTTGATCCCCACTAGACCTTCTAGCTTTCCTAGTATTAGCAAAGTCCAACAGTCTGCCAGGAGATGTTCTAATGGTTATTGACTTCAGCTCTGCTCTCAGATACAGATAGCAGCGGACACAGGTAACATCAAGGGAATGTATGATGGTATCAAGCAGGCTTTAGGTCCAATGCAGAAGAAATCAGCTCCCTTGAAGTCTGCTACAGGTGTGATCATCCAGAACCGAGCACAGCAGATGGAATGCTAGGTGTAGCACTACTCTGAGCTATATTCCAGAGAGAATGTAGTAACTGAAGAGGCATTAAATAACATTGAGTGCCTGCCTGTTTTGGAAGGTTTGGACAGTCAACCAATCTTAGCAGAAATAAAAGCAGCCTTGGATTCCCTCGCCTCTGGCAAGGCACCTGGGAAGGATTCTTGCTGAAGTGCTATAAAGAGATCATCACCACCAAGCTGTATGAAATATTTTGTCTTTGCTGGAGGGAAGGTGGAGTACAACAGGACATGAAGGATGCAAACATCTTCATATTGTATAAGAACAAAGGAGACAGGGGCGACTGCAATAACTACCGTAGCACCTCTCTTCTCAGGGAAGCTGCTTGCCCGTGTTGTGCTGAAGAGACTGCTTGCAGACAGAGTCTATCCAGAATCACAGTGTGGATTTCGAGCTAATAGATCCACCACTGACATGGTATTCTCCCTCAGACAGCTGCAGGAGAAAGGTAGGGAACAATGACAGCCACTCTTTGTGGCCTTCATAGATCTCACAAAGGCCTTTGATTTGGTTAGCAGGGACGGCCTTTTTAAAATACTTCCCAAGATTGAATGTCCACCTTGACTCCTTAACATCATAAGGTACTTTCATGAGGAAATGAAGGGCACTGTAGTTTTTGATGGCTCAACATCAGATCCTTTTGACATCCAAAGTGGAGTGATACAGGGCTGTGTCCTCCTGCCGACCCTGTTTGGGATCTTTTTTGCTGTCATGCTGAAGCACGCCTTTGGAACTGCAACAGAAGGTGTCTATCCCCGGACTAGATCAGATGGAAAGCTCTTTAATCTCTCTAGATTGAGAGCGAAGACCAAAGTCCAACTGAAATGCATGTGGGATTTCCTCTTTGCTGCTGATGCAGCTGTTGTTGCACCCTTTGTGCATGGCAGGAGAGGAAGCTGAACACCTTCCATATCCATTGTCTCCAATGCATTTTTGGTATCACCTGGCAGGACAAAGTTCCAATAGAGTAGTCCTAGAATGAGCTGGAATTTTTAGCATGTATACATTATTGAAACAGTGACGTCTATGTTGGCTTGGGCATGTTGTGAGAATGGCTGATGGTCGGATTCCAAAAGATCTCCTGTATGGAGAATTAGTGCAGGGAAATCACCACAGAGAGTGACCACAGCTGCGATACAAGGATAGCTGCAAGCGGGATCTGAATGAACCTCAACAGATGGGAAACCTTGACATCTGAGTGTTCAGCCTGGAGGCAGGTGGTGCATCACAGCCTCTCATGTTTTGAAGAAACCCTTGTCCAGCAGGCCGAGGCAAAGAGGCAGTCCCAAAAGCAGCAAAATCAGGGAGCTGGACAGGGGACAGACTGTATTTGTCTTCAGTGTGGATGGGATTGTCACTCTCAATTTGGCCTTCTCAGCCACACTAGACACTGTTCCAACTCCTCCATATAGAGCACATTTCCATAGCCTCTCGAGACTGAAGGATGCCTAATCTAATATAGCCACAGCTAATGTAGATGCTGGTAGTGCAACAATCTTAGTGCCTTTCTTTGATAAACATTTCATAAACATTTCAGTACAGCTCAGGACATAATTCTTGACCTGCCTTCTTGCTGTGGAACACAACTTCCATTGAGTGTATACGTACAAATACTGGCACAGATACAGAGTCATCTTGGATGTTGTGCCATGTTGGAAGATTATTACAGACAGCAGAGGTTGCTTTGCACAGCTGCCCCTTTGATCTTGTGCATCTGCAGTGGGAAAGAAAGATTGTCCTTCACCCTGGGGTGGCCATGTCCTTCACTCCTTGACGATAAAGCTAGACTGCCTCCTTCCCCGAAATTTTGTTTGAGAAATCAAGAATAAATGGCAACTGATTTTAAAAAGCCAACAGAACACGAAATAGAAGTCATTTTATTTGCAGACAGCTATCATTTTCAGTTTGCTTTCCTTCTTATTTTTTGAAGCCCTTGTCTTCCCGTACCTGTCTGGATACTAATAATAACAGCATAATGGCCATATTGCAGTACAGCTTTTTTAGTGACATTACATTCTGGTAGCTTTTGTTGTGCATGACTTTCGATTGTGCTGGTGCAACAAATATTAGGATTGGAACGTTAGGGTGGTTCCAGATGGTTTTCTTCTCCCTAGAGCAGTTGTAAATTGACTCTGCAGCTGCCCTAGGGAAGGCAGATGGCATCGTGCCAAGAAGCCTGTGCTGCAACAGAGAGCCAGACGGAAGCCTGGCACTATCCTTGTTCAAACCTCTGGCTTCTGTCTACTTTGGAGAGAGAGAGAGAGAGACTGAGGAGTGCTGAGACAGATGCCATTCTTTTTCTAACAAGGCTTTTGGAAAACAAGGTGCCTGATACCAGGTAAGAGAATTTCTATGTGTAGCCTGCTTCTGATTGGCAACATCTCTCTAAGGTTTCCGGTACAGAAAGCCCTTTCCCATCAGCTGCTCCTTGAGCCTTGTCAAGCCGGAACATGCTTCTGTAGAAAGATGGTGACAATAAAATAACATATTTCTTTGGGATTTTATCAAGATTTTAGAAAAATAATCTATAAACCTCAAAGAAGCAAAGAGTTTCTCCTGTGTGTTCTGACATTCTCCTTTCATAGGCAAAATACAACTGGAATGGATTCCAAGGCATGAAGGAACTGCTGAATAATAACAGATGAGAATTAAGAGATTTCACTCCTTCCTAGAACAAACCCCATTGACATGAGCATACGGGTCATTTTCTAACAGACCTAGGTACCAGTAAGATGACTTTTTGTTGTGAAATTCAAAAGATGCATTCACATCTGCACACATAGCTGTAAAGTGCGTGTTTTAACCTGTCTTTTCTGCAGCACATGCAAAAGGAGGTCACGTTGTTCCTGATCACCAGAATTAACCAGTGAAAATGGCTTATCGGTTTAGTCATCTTAAATTCAAAATTAAGTGCCACTTTAGATACCTTTTCTCCCAGTATCAGTAGCTTCCTCATTCTGACATTTTAATGCTATATTTTATAGCATTCTCTGCATTTCCCCCACTTTCTCCCCTTTTCGCATTCATATATAATATTTTATTGTTGCAGGAATGTTCTGTTGTGGACATGAATATGTGAATATGTCAAGTACCATATGCTGCTCAGCTTCCAGTGGTGAGTCTAAAGCCCACATTAAAAAGAATGACCCAGTGCCATTAAAATGCTGCGAGACTGAACTTATTCCAAAGAACGAGGAATGTTGTAATGGACTTGGATATAATCCTTTGAAATATGTTTGCTCTGACAGGATTTCAGCTGGAATGATGATGAAGGTAATTGATAGAAAACCTCTTGGTGGTTCTGATTTGACAATGGGAAGAGAAATACATTGTTCATAACTATTTTTGTAAAATAGGAATATAAAAACTCCTCTGTGCATTATTCATTTTCACATTACATCCATATTAATACCGAATGAGTTTGCCATGATTGATGTTATTGCAGTGAATTCTAAAGGAATTAATAATGATTAGCTGACTCTTGTGAAGTGTTGCTCAGCACTTCAGATTAGTAAAGCACAAAAAGTTTGTATTCCAACCTGGCTGGTGTGTGTGTAACTACCTTAGGTTGTGTGGTCAGTTTTTAATTCCTGCTGGTATGATTCTTAAACTTTAGTGTGTTAAGTGGCCCCCTGCCTCGGTCTCTTTATTCTCTGGTAACTGCCAGTTTTGTATAGCTACTGTTAGAAGTCCACTTGAAATGCTTCCAAAATAGGGCACAGATTCGTCCATCCTCTTGTGCAACTTTGCTGAATCTATGGTAAAGACAAATAAGGGGTGGATGATGCTGTTGGGTAGATAGGCACTCCTAGTTATTCGGCGATGTGCTGTCTGTAATCTGCTGAGATGCTTCCACGATTGAACTGCCCTTTGAATGAATTTGAGGAGAAACATCCAAGATTCCATTGTTTTCACAAATGACTCAAAGTGTTTGGAACTGTTGTTCTAGATAAAAGAGGAATGCCAAGCCAGCACTCTCTGCCCCATATCTATGGAAGCAACAGCATACTGTGGGAGATGTGACTTTGACAAGCATGCTCATCTATGTGCTTGGGTGAAGAGCCCTTGGAGGGATACAAAAGACAAAGAAGATGAAGGCGCTTGCCCAACTGTGGAGGAGAAGGTCTATACAGGTGGCCCAAGTCAATATTCATTCACAGGTAAAAGAGAGTGTGGTGGGGGGGGGGGAAGAGAAATCTCACCTGCTTGATTTAAAGTGTTAAGAGTGTAACTTATATCAAATGATTAAAAGTCATCATCAGTTTTTTTTAATATTATAACATGAAATGTTTGCATTTTGAAGTCCATGTGAAATAAGTAAGTCTGTTTACTAGCACTGCTGGATAGCTCAGTGGTTTAGGTATCTTGGAGGTTGGGAATTCGATTCCTTACTGTGCCTTCCTGATGGAGTCTGGAATTGATGATCCATAGAGTCCCTTCCAGCTCTTCTTCTTCTTCTTCTTCTTCTTCTTCTTCTTCTTCTTCTTCTTCTTCTTCTTCTTCTTCTTCTTCTTCTTCTTCTTCTTCTTCTTCTTCTTCTTCTTCTTCTTATTATTATTATTATTATTATTATTATTATTATTATTATTATTATGGTTGTATGTACAACAGCAGCTGGGAAACTAAAGATTCCATTGCTACTATTCAGATGCCCTGTTGAAAGCCAATCTAGAGTGTAAGGATAATAACCCTACCTTGTTATTCCTCTCTCTCTCTCTCTCTCTTCACTGCCCCTAGCAATTGGTATGTGAAAGATTCTGAGTTGGCAAATTGAGGCTGCCCATCAAAATTACCATTTAGTAGACTTAAAACCAGTGTGGTGTAGTGGATAGAGTGACAGTCTAAGACTCAGGAGACCTGGGTTCAAATCCCCTCTCAGTTATGGATACTCATGGCATGGGGGCTAAAATGGTAAAACTATATTTTAAATACCTACCTTGAAAGCTCTATCTGAGTTGTTATATGTTGGTTCCAATTTGACAGCACTTAACAACAATTTATAAATTTATAAATCATGGCCATCATCCCATCATGAAACGGCAAAATACATAAATTAATAGTATGGGTTATGAAAAACCATACCACAGTGGTATCCCCCATATCCCAGTTCATAACCCTTTATCTTCTCCATGTGCAGAAACACAAGATCAAACACCTCAAGATGCCTCAAGCTGATTTGGGGGTATGTTGGTCCCAATTTGTATACCAAATATTTGGGTACAAATAGGATCAGATGGCATTTGCATATTTTACCTCTCAGATGCCCCTTTTCCCCCCTAAACCAAAAAGTTGATGGGACAGAGCTGAAGATAAACAAACACAAAAAGGAATCTGAGTACAAAGAGATTGGGAAGCTGATATAATATAAAATATATTATTAATTGTTAAAATGTACAGCCAGATTGACTGTAATCTCTTGTACTTTCTTTGCAGATCAGTCTCTAGAACCACATGTTACATATGAGTACAGGGTAGCTGCGTGGAACAAATATGGGAAAGGTGTAAGTGAAATTAGCCGCGCTACCACCAAACAAGATGTACCAGAAGGTTTAAGTCCACCCCAATGGACCAAAGTGGATAATCGGGAAGACATGATATTTTTAAGCTGGAAAGAACCTCAAAAACCAAATGGTATTTAAATTTTGTAAAATGTTATGTAATCTGATGAGCAGCAGGATCCACCTGCTTTAAAAGAATAATGTTCAAGCACATGAGCCTTATATATGTCAACAATATGATTGTCATCCTTCCTTAGTTTACCTTTAGTTTCCCAAAATACTTCTCTTTAGAAGGCTGGTGAAGAATTTAACTGATCTAGAAGCTTAACTGCTGACTGGGTAGCTCAGTGGTTTATTTATCTGGCTGCCTTAGTGGATAAAAATAAACATTAAAAAATCAATTTAAAATCACAATTTAATTAAAACCTCAATTTTTAAAATGTAAACTGTCAACAAAATCTGATTTTTTTTTCTTTAATGATGATTTTAAATCAATTTGATAAATTGGTTTAAAATCAGTTTCGTTTACATCAAATTGATCCTGCTGGCTAGGGAGCCAGAGGTAGGTGTTCAGTTGCCTACTGTGCTTTCTGGAAGTAGAGCCAGCCTGTGTGGCCTTGGGCAAGCTGCTGAGAATTCAGTGAATATAGTATTAAAAACTAATGTATAAAAACAGTACTAAAACATTTTTTAAAAAGAGAAGATAAATACAACAGATCTGTTTTAAGAACTTCCCTTTTACATAGCAAGTCACTAAGAAAAAACGTGCCTATACAGAAAGGTCTTTGCCTTTTGGCTGCTTACGGAAGGACAGCAAAGATTGGGCCAGTCTGGCTTCCCATGAGAACTAGCATCTTTTCCTTTAGTTAGGTAAGCCAGAAAAAAAAGAGCAGTTTCATTGATATTTTTTTTTAAATCAGTGGTTTGAGTATCTGGCTGTGGTGCCAGAGGTTGGGACTTCAGTTCCCCACTGGGCCTCCTTGAGAGGGATTGAACTTGCAGGGTTCCTCTCAGTTCTGCAGTTCTAAGATGATGGTGATATTATTACATTCAGCCAATGCTACTACTATTTAATAGTCCATGCAATAGGGCAACAATTACAGATTTAGAATTGGTGAATGTACAGAAATAGAAAAAAAAAAGCAGTTTTACGTTCTCTTGCCCAGGGCCTGGCAGAGGCACTGGAAGAACACATGATGAAGTGTCTTTTGCAGTGTTAACCCATTGTTAAGCGCCCAATCTAAATGTGATCTGTGTAGTGGACTTTCTTAGTGAATACCTATTCGGTGGTTCCTTCTGTCCTTTCCCTCAACTGATACCAAATTGCTGCAAAGCATGTTTCGTTCTTTCATAATTCACTGTAATATTTTCTAGTAATGGTTTGGTTCATGCATTCCAAATGTGCTTTTTAATCCAAACATACTGGTTTTGTCTTTATGGAAAGGCATCATCATTCATTACATAATTCTCCGAAATGGGATGGAACGTTTCAGAGGAAAGGCACTGAGCTTCACTGACACCAGTGGGATTCAGCCATATCAGGAGTATTCGTATCAGTTGCGTGCCTGTACTGTTGCTGGTTGTGCAGAAAGTCACAAGGTGGGTAAATTGTTCACTGTGCTCATACTATTGGGGAAAAAGCCAGCTTCAACTTAGATCCTGAACTCCTTCTGAAGGCTGGAAATTTAAAGCACGCTTCGGCCGGGATACCATGAGACACAGAAAAACGGCTGTGACATTTATTCTCTTTGCAGACCTAGTAGCTCATTTGGAGCAGAGTGTGATTTCCAATGCATGTACAAATGTGTAGGGTTTGATTGTTTTTTAGGGTTTAATTTTTTCCTATACATATTTAGCCTTCTTTTTTGTGTAATGGGATTGCTGATAACTTTTTTTTTACTTCTTGACCCTAATGAGAATAAATAGGTCAACATAATTCTTACTTCTACGGGCATGAATGCTACCAAGTTTTGTATAAATGGGTGCATTTCAGGAAACACCTTCTGTCTGAACGATATTGCAAAATGATTGCCCTTAATTTCCTTATCTTCCCTGTGGACTATTGTTACAAAACGGCAAACCTCGTAGAGGTAGTGATCATACAAAAAATACTTGCAGAGTCTTAAGAGGTTAAGTGTGATGGTTCATGTGTAAGGGCATTCCTACCAAATTTAGTGAGGGGACTGATTTCTGCATATTCCCCCTTGGAAGAATCCTGCAGCACAGATGAGACCAAGGCTAGGGATGCTGAAACCTAAGCTACTACTGCCAGGTGATGTCCTTTGAGAGACAGGAAGTTTTGCCTTGGAATGTGAGGGTGCGAATGACTTCTTTTTTTCGCCCTGCAACAGCGTGTTGGTGGCTAAAAGCGCAGGCTGGATTGGTGGCTGTGAATTTAAGGGATCTGTTTGACTCAGACCAAACAGAAAATCAGCAAAGCATTGTGGCTTTGGTTGGTTTGTCAAAAAACGTTCAACTTGACTTCCAAGATTAGAACCTATTGTCCATGTGGGGGAAAGGGGAGAGTGTTACACTAATACTGTCCCTGGGTTAGTAAAAAAATTAAGCCATGTTTGATATACACACAGCTGCTTACTAGTCAGGATACTGCATGAATCCCAGAAAACTGTAAAAAGGAATGCCCATCCTTTCTGTCAGCAGCTCTGGCTAAGGGGAAAAGTAACAGGGGCATCAAAGTTTATGCCAATGTTCACTGGTGATAAAAAACCATATGAAATTAGGCTGTTAACATGCAACAGCACTGATTAACCATATGGAAGGGAGTGATCAAGCATTCTCTGGCAAGACCGCCTGCCACCCAGATTTTCCTTTCACCTAGTGCTTTGCACTGAAGACAAAACATTGTGAATCTGCTTTGATAAATTGTACACTTGGACTCATACGTGAACATATTCAAGGTCAGATTTCACCACAGGGGTGGGGGTGGGAATAAAACGAGGGAGAAAAGTAACTGGTTTTACAGGGCTGTGGTAATGATATGCCACAACAACAACAACATGCTAAACTAGAAGTGACATTCTCATTGATCAAGGTATCTTGTGTACTATTACAAGAAATTGCTGTCTAATTCATGTGTGTTCAGGTAGTTGCAGTCACCGTCCAAGGAGTCCCGGAAAATGTTCAGCCACCCACCGTTACAGCTTTGAGTGCAGTGGCTTTGCATTTGAGTTGGACAGCCCCAAGGAAGCCAAACGGCATCATCCGAGAATACCAGATCAGTCAAATTGGGAAAGGTCTTATACATACTGACATTGCAGGCACGATGCAGCATACAGTATCAGGTAAGGAAAGAAAGCTCTTAAAAAAAACTTGAGGCCATTGTTTTTACATAGTAGTTTTTTTTAATGTGTTTTAATCCTAGGTGAATCCTTTCAGACTCAAGAGCAGAACAAATTACCTTTTTAAAGTAGTTTATTGTATTACTCATTGTGAAGCTCCCAAAGGGTAACGCATCACCATTAACACTGCATGTATCTGTGGGGGCAGATACTGCTTGTTACTTTTTTTGTGGGGGTTTTTTGGTTCCTTTTTAAGAAGAATCCATTTAAATTAGGAGTGACTATTGTGTATCCCATAAGCTGCATGTGGCCGAGTTTGTTGTTTGTTATGTGCCGTCAATTTGAAACCAACTCATAGCAACCCTAATAGTGCTTTCAAGATAAGTGGGGTATTTCGTCGTCGTTTAGTCGTGTCCGACTCTTCATGACCCCATGGATCAGAGCACGCCAGGCCCTCCTATCTTCCACTGCCTCCCGGAGTGGGGTATTTAAGGAGTGATTTTTTTCCAGTTCCATCCCCAATACTGAGTTTCCATGGTTGAGTAAGGAATTGAACCCAGGTCACTTGAGTCCTAGTCCGTCATGCTATCCAGTACACCATACTGGGTACACATGTGGCGTAGTAAGCCACCACAAATATTCCTTTTTTAAAAGACACACACACACACACACACACACACCATGATCTGCTACAGAAATGCAAGGCAAGGCTTAGCTGGAGGTACTAATTGTGTTAAGGAGCAGAGGGGTCATGTGCTGTGCAGCAATAATAGCAGAAAGTGACAATAGCAGAGGATCATTTATATACTGTACAACCACAGTGACACTCAAGGAAATTCTTGTGCTGCACAGAAGGCAGTGATAAACCAATTCTGAATATTTTATACCTTGAAAGCCCTGTGACAAGACAATCGAAAACGAAACAAGAGATAATGCTAGAAGATTAAGTTCCCAGTCTGGACATTTTGGCAGAACTACGGGGAAGAGCCAAGGAATACAACTGTCACTAATGGAAGCAAATGGGTTGAAGCTGAAAGAATGCCTAGATGTTTATGTGCATGGAGATCAAAGGAAAATCTGGTGTTTCACAATGCATGTGGTTGAAATATGGGATGTGTGAAGTGGGAAACAGGGTGCGATCAAACCATAAAACAAGGATTATTTAAACATGAGAATGCTGTGTGTGAACAAACTAAAGGAACCTTTTTGATGAGATAATTGCAACATGGAATTACAGATGCTGCAGAAGGAGAAAGCTTTTATTCAAGGGTGCAGGAGGAAAGTTGTCATAATGGAGGAGGGTGAATAAACTGAAACTTAATCCAGACAAGACAGAGGTGCTCCTGGTCAGTCCAAAGCCAGAACAAGGAATAAGGATGCAGCCGAGTGTAACTGGTTGGGATTACACTCTCATTGAAAAAAAAACAGGTGTGCAGCTTGGGGGTGCTCCTGGATTTATCCCTGAACCTGGATGCCCAGGTCTCAGTGGTGGCCAGAAGTGCATTTGCACAATTAAAACTAGTGTGCCAGCTGCGTCCCATTTCTTGAGAGATCTGATCTGGCCACTGTGATACACACCCTAGTTACTTCCTGGCTGGATTACTGTAATACACTCTATGTGGAGCTGCTGATGGATAAGTGTCAGGAAACTTAAGCGGGTCCAAAATGCAGCAGCCAGATTGCTGACTGGGGTTGGTTACAGGGATCACATAACCCTCTTGTTACAGCAGCTCCACTGGCTGCTAATTACATGAGTCAAATGCAGGTCATTGGGGAAAAACACCAAGTCAAGTCACTCAGTATGACTTCAGTGTGACTCAGCTGCGAGTCTCAAGTCCTAAGTCCCCATGCCTGCATTGTTGTGCCAAAGTAGCATATGAAGCAATGTATTTCCCAGTTAATACCGTTATCAGTAGCACTGCCAGATATGGCCAAAGGTTCCAGCACCCTATTTCCAACAGACCAGATGCTTCTCAACAGCTTAATAAATGACAAGCACAAACAGCAGCCATTCAGTGTTGTTTGTCATGCCATCGTGCTGATGAAGCCAAGGATTTAAAATATAACACCTTGGGCCCAAGCTGGGACTGCTTCTTCTTTTATGAGCCTACCGCAGTGTTCAGTTCATCAGGAGCGGCTTTTCTCTTGATCCCTCCACCTTCACAGGTTCATTTGGTGGAGACACAGAAGACAGCCTTCTCTGTTGCTGCTTCGAGTCTTTGGCACTCCCTCCCACAAGAGGCCAGCCTGGCCCCATCCTTGCTGTCCTTCCGTAAGCAGGCCCTCCCTGAGTTGGGAAGGCTGCCTGAGTGGGGTTTGCTAAATGTATTGCTGTACTTCACTGCTTTGAATGAATTTTTATGTTGCTTTCATTTACCATTTTTACTGTGATAGTAGTTCGATTATTTCAGTATTGTCTGCTCACCATTGTTAGCTTTACATATTGTCTTTTAATAATGCAAGCAGCCTTGAGTCCTTTCTACGGAAAAAGGCAGGATAAAAATATTTGAAATAAAATAAAATGAAGTAACGTAAAAACAAACAAATAAACAAATATTTCAAGGCCAAATAAATTGCCATTGAATATCCATTGCTTTCTGTGGCTTTAGTTGGGGGCAGGAATCACCACCCATTCAATTTTATTTTTTGGTAGGTAGCAAAGGAGCCCCCATCTCCTCCCCTTGCTGCCCAAGGTAAGGTTGCTTTTTTATCCCAAGGTGGAAGAGCGGTTTTTTACAGTGTGGTAATTACTGCACTCTAAATTCACCATGTTTGCTGAAACAACCGTACTTATTTCACATATCTCAATTGTTTGAACTAACCATCGTTTCAGGCCCCCGTGGACTTATGTTTTGATTTTCATCTTCTTCAAAACCCTCAGCTGTTCCCAGAGCAACAGTTGAACGTTAATGAAGCTGTAGCATTAGCGTTCCCTGAGACTTTGAATCCAAGGGCCTTACAAAATTGCAGATGAGGAGGCTTGCACCTTGCCACGGCACCATTGTCTCGCTGCTTATTTTTAATTACATCAAAGCTTTGGAAACATGATCCCATAAATGCTCGTCATGTGAAATCCATAAATTGCTTATAATCCTCTCAAGATGTTAAAAAAAGCATTAAGTAATTGAAGACAGGAAGTCCTCAGTTAATTATTTAGAGGTGTTATCAATGCTTTAAGTCAACTGGAGCATTTTCTGCTATCGCACTGAGTTGAATGCCATTGGGATCGAGGGGCACCAGCCATCATCTTCTCATATTCTCTAATGCAAACAGCATATGGCAGCTTGTCAATAAAAGACCTTTTTATATCATTTATTAGTGAACACTTCCAGTACTCTGTACAGAACAATTTGGATGACAGTTATGGCATTGTTTCACTTTGTGTTACTACTCCTTTACAAATGGTCCTGCTAATGCAATGGGGGAGGGAGGCTAAAATAATTAGGGGACATTATATTAAAAGAAAGCTAAGACTGCCCTCTTCAGCAGCAAGAGAACATAAATTCTTTCCCCAAGTCTATTTGTGTGTGTGTGTGTATGTGTGTGTGTCCTAAGTGCTTCCAGAAAAATGAGATTTGCAAAAAGCTTTTGTGACTAATTTTATTTTGTAAGAGACAGAGGTTCGTTGGTATACCTTTCCCTGAACAGATTGTGTGTGCTGTACAGGAAATCATGCGGCAGAAATGGTTGGACGATTTTACAAATATTTATATTCCTGAGGGGCAAGCATGCTTGCCTCTTATACCAGAACACAACAGGACTAGCACAACAGCACCCTAAGGACTAACATTACACAGCACAAGCCTATGCATGTCTGTTCAGAAGTATGATCTTTTGAATTTGTTGAGCTTTTCTTTTTAGCAAATGGGTATAAGGTTGCATCCTTATTGTAGAAGCTTCTGTTAGTTAGGCACAAATCCACCAACTTTTATGCTTTGGGTGCTAGATCACAGAATATTTTACCAGAACAAATTTGTAAGTTTTGCAAAGTGGCAGATGCATGCACATGTTCGTGTTGAAGGAAATAATGATAATAATCTTAGAACTGCAGAGCTGGATGGGACCCTATTGAAAATCAAGTCTAACTCTTGTCAAGGAGATATGGCGAGGAACTAAAGCCTTAATCTTTGACTCCACAGACAATACCTAAACCACTTGCTCCCTCTGTTTCACAAATAGTTAGTAAGGATTTGCAAATAATGTTTGTTTGAATCATATAATAGTGAAGTTGGAAGGGGCCTATGAGGCCATCAAGTCTACCCCCCTGCTCAATGCAGGAATACAAATTGAAGGAGATTTGTCAGGTGGTTGTCTAAGTTTCTCTTGACATTTGTTTGTTTTAATGGTCTTGAACTACCAAGTTGTTTTCTAAATCCCCTTGTGGTTCCAAAACAGTTTGAAGGTTTGGAACCTGCAGTGCCTTAAGGGCAGAAAGGGACTTCCTGCCCTATTTTTCGAAAACAATTTTAAAACTTATTTCGTGTGTCTGTGTTGTGTGGGGAATGGGGGTACTAGGCAAGACAGATTGGCCTCTGGACCACATTTTGCTCATCCCTGAGTAAGAGTGACTGGTGTGAATTACGTTACAGAAACCAGGCTGTATGAAACTGACGTGGTAGTTTTGAGTCTGTCACTTTGGACCTTTCAACCTAACTTGGTTATTGTGAGAATTACAGTGAGAATATTGTGAGGAGCATAGGAACCAGGCATGATGAATCATCCTGCTTGGGCATGAAGTGAAAATACTTGTGGACTAAGTTGGTGCCTGAGTTTGCTAGTGTCACTGTACACAGCGGTTAATCATTCAAAGTCAGTTTCATCTAATACGATAGGTAGTCTTCTGATTTGCCTCTGGCTTTTTACCCACGTGAAATTCTACATTGTGGATGTGAAAAAAATGCTTTACAAAATTACTTATTCTCTGTAAAGATTAGGGCCAGCTTTTTGTGGAATCATACATCTCTGTCAGAGTTCTCATTTCCACTACAAAAATGTAACCAAGAGGTTTTATGGTGCCACTGCCCCGTTAAACTTTCTAAAGTCTGATCAAAACGTCTGCTGTCTTTCCTGTTTGTGAAGCAAAGCACATACACCAAGATAACTGAGAAGGCCTGGCTGATTGGTTGAAAAGATGCAAATAACCTGTCAACCCCTCTAATTTTTAAAATTCCACAAGACAGCAGCTACTGCTGTTTTGCAGTTTTCACAAAATGTGCAAAATTGTTCTTGCAAATGTGAGGACTCTCATCAGGAACACTTCAAAACGTCTTAGTGCTGAAGAGAGAGAGAAAAAAAATAGTGGTTTCTTGTTCTTGTGCATGAGAAGAAGACCAGGAGGTCTGGCTCTATGGAAGAGCAGAGCTGCTGCTGCTGCTGCAGGGACTCGTTGTCTCCCCCAACCCCAGCCAGAGCGAGGAGAGCAGCAGGGAAACGAGGTTTCATTTCTCCATAGTTGCTCGGCTGAGAGGATGGCATGAAGCCTATACAGAGCTTCCCTGCCCTCATCCCAACCTAGTTTGGAGTGCTAATTGATCCACCCACCCATATGCTGGTGGCAGATTAGCAGGTTGTTTTGGGGCTGGATAGGAAGCTTTGTCCCGTCTTACCTGATGGGTATATGGGGGGGGGGGGCGGAAGTGGTCGGGAGGTTCTTGCATACCTTGCACTGATTGCTCCCAGGACAATTTTGACAGATATGGGCTACGTCAACTTAAATAGGTTACACTGGCTGGTAGTGTGGAATGGGAGGTAATTAGTGGTGTGTTCCAAAGAGGCACCTGGGTGGGTGCTAGCCTATCTAATGTTCTGGCACTATGAATCCTGAGATTTCATTGCCGGAGTGGCGGGATTCATTGGGGACTGGCCCTGACCATTTGCCTGCCTCAGGTCATGAGGCTTAGGGGGTCACCCAGTGTCTGTCAGCTGGATAGAGGCTGTATGGAAAACAGCATAGATCTAGGGCTTGGGACTCGCCTGTTTCAGGGCAGAGACAGTGGTCAAGAGGAACCACCAGCTCCTAAGTTAAGTAGGCCCCTCTGCAAGAGATAGGGAGGTTAAGTTTAACCCATCGCCTGTGTTCATCTTGTTATTCCAGGCTTGGGGATCGGGGGGGGGAAATTATTTACATACCTGTTCTGCCCAAAATATCAGTTGAAAATTTTCAGGGCAGGAATTTCTGCAGGACTTGCAAAATGTCTCAGGGCTGAAATGATCCCCAACTAAATTCCTCAAGTAACCACTGAGTTCCCAAAGCAGAGTTAAAAACAACTTGAAAGAATGCCTCTTGAATGAAATGGGCAAACAATATCCGGAAGAGCTGCCAGACTTTCGTTGCGGATAATGACGTTTCTCAGGATCTAACTTCCGGTGTTGCGCTTATTAACAGAGTGTGTGCACCTGCACTGCTCTTTACAAAGCACAAGGTGTTGAGTATAGCTATCCACAATGGCCGGCCTATTAGTGTCAGCTGAATTAACAGATATATGTTGAAATACTTGGTACAATAGGAACTCCTCTTTTTTTGCCTGCCCAGTTTTCTCTCTGTGTAGTTCATGGCTGCAAATGAATCTTGCTTTATAATAAATATTTCCTCTTAAAGCAAATGAACATGACTCCCTTTAGGGGAATTGAAGTAATCTGTTGCAGCGGCAATCCTTCCTGTCATGAAACGTTGTTGACTACTTGGCTTCTGTCCATGTCTTTGCCTCTCTATCCTGCAAGTGCTATTTTAACCCTCGTGCTTTTATGCTAAGCGCACAGAGACGTTTTTCTCCCCATTCTTCTCTGCCAGTTCATGATTAGGTTACAGGGCAGGCTGTCTCTCTGACTCATCTCTTTATTTTTCAATGCCTCTCCTTCTCTTCAGTTTGCAAGCAGCTGGAAGCCTTGGATCTTGTTTTCATTCATTGTTTTCCCTTTTCTAATGAGCCTTTTGCATATTGCTGCTCTGTACATAGGACCTTTTTTTGAAATGGATTGGGGGGGGGAACCCAACTACAATGAAGCTGTCATCCAACCAGTTTTAGACAAAGGATTCAAACCTAAGCCTATTCTCTCTCTCTTCCCCCTTTGTCCTAGAATTGCATTGTTTTTCTTAAAGTAGTTATAATGCTAGTTTAATGAAAACATTTTGCAAAGGATAGGGAAGCTGAGATAAGAAGGAGTGGGACCCCATCGCTGACAAGGACAAGAAAGATTAGAGTGAAAATGCAAAATGTGAACAGAAATCTAATCGCAGTTTCAGGGCTCACACAAAAAAGGAGAATCTGGTGTCTTTCCCCTCCTTGATACTGCTTTCTAAGACGTATGTATTAGAATGAGTATGTATCTACATATTTATAAACCTGTTTTCAGAAGTTCAAGTTGAGTCTTGAAATGTTTTGTGGAAGAGAAATGTAAAGGAGGAACGACAGGAGGCATCTGTAAATTAAAGGTATAGAAATGGGGTAGGAGTTGCGAAACTGATGCTAAGAAAGGAGGTCGTATTAGAATGGATTCCAGCTCTCATTTAATGAGTACATAGTAGAAGCAGCAGGTTCTATGTATAATCCTGTGAGTCCCTGATCTTCAAAGTGGATACATGTGAGTCTTGATAGGACAACAATATAACTGGCTTATCCATTCATTACAAGTAACACAGGCTTTGCTTTTATAAGGGACTAGACAAACTCATGGATGGTACGGCAACCAGAGGCTATTAAATGACTTTTTTTTGTATGTTGAGATGGAATACCTTTGAATATGTATTGCCAGATAACAAACAATATGAGTGCTACAAACACCATGCTGTGCTAATGGACTTTCTGGAAGTTTTGGCTATCCATTGCTGAAAGTCCCCCAGGGCCTCTTAATTCAATGTCACAAATATGTCTTAGGTTATTTTGTGCCAGGACAGCATCCTTTCAGTACTACCATAAAGCCATTGTTGCCTTAATTTTTAAAAAAGTATAACTGACTGTAAACCTGTTTGATGAGCTATCTGAGACATGTACCGGGGAGAAAGATAGCTGAATACAGAGAGGGGCTACTTCTCTTCTAAGACAGTCAGAGGTATAGTTGTGTAAATGTATGAATCTCGCTTTTCTAGTGCAGCAATTCTTCAGACTGTGGGCATTCTGTTCACCTTTCTCCATAGGTCAACATTACATTGTAAACATCTTTTTACACCATGTAGAAATTACTCCGTAATACACATTTTCTGAAATGAATGCATTTTTTTACATAATCACATTGTTACACATTTCCCTATACTTTGTTTGAGAATACATGTGGACATACATACACAAAACGTGTGTGTGTGTGTGTGTGTGTGTGTGTGTGTGTGTGTGTGTGTGTGTGTGTGTGTGTGTGTGTGTGTGTGTGTGTGTGTGTGTGTGTGTGTGTTGCATTAAAATCTATAATCTTGCATTAAAATCTGAACCAAATGTTTTTCCCCCACTCTTTCTTTAGAAAAGAACATTTTTGAATGAAACTCATGCTCAGTCCAAGGAAAAATAAAGAGTATAATTATATGTTATGCTTAGTGATGTGATTGCAGAATTTTAGTTGGCCAGAAGTTGTCTACTAGACAGACAAAAGCACTGCTTGACTGAATGCGGTACCATTTTTCATTGCTGTCAAAAGTAATGGTGGTGCTTATGTGTTTTCTGATGCACACCTGAAACACACATATGTGCTCATTAGAACAATATCATTAGGTGAATATGTTATTTCCCCATCCCCACCGAGGCTCTCTTTTGCTCATACTATAAAACAGCAATGGGTGGAAGTTTATTTATATTCTTGGGCTGTTTTTGCTCGGGAGCAACAAATATGTTTTTGTACAGTAGGACTCCCATATCTGTGGGATCAGTGTCTGCTGATTTACTTATTATCCATGGTCTGAAAATATTAAAAACATTAAAAGAAAAATCCTAGAAATTTATATTTTTATGGTGTCATTGCCAGAACTGGCTACTAGAGGGAGCCAGGGAACATGTTATGTATAGCTTTCATTATTAAAATAGTGTTCACTATAATCTGTGTTTTTCAGCATCTGTGGGGGGGGGGGACTTGGAACTGATCCCCTGTGAATATGAGGCTCCTACTGTATTTTTCTTCTAGAATACTGACCATCTGGACATCTCAAGATATAATTTTAATCCTTTCTTCCATTTAGATCTTCAGCCATACAGAAACTATAGTTTTACACTCACAGCCTGTACATTTGCTGGGTGCACTTCCAGTCAGACAAGTTCAGGCAGAACATTGCAAGCTGCTCCTCAAGGTAAAAGGAAATGTGTGCCACTGTTGTCTGTATTCTCTACATTTGTGCTTCCTAATCATACATGTCCCATATTGAGAAAGCTGTCACTAGATTTTTTTTCTTTCTTTCCACAGACTATTAGTATTAACAGAATGTTGAATTTGTTCAATCCTGATTGCGATTCTTTGAAAAAGTGGTCAGGAGGGTGGAAGATAAATATTCAGAAGTTGGCTTATGGGCTCTTGGGAGGTCCTGCCCTTTACACCCTAAACCATGGGCCATTCCTGTTTATTACCTAGGTCTTTTGCACCCAGTAGTATCTGTTTGAGTGATGATGGCAGGGAAGTATCTAGGTGATTGGTCCCTGTCTGCATGTTGCTGGACCTTTAAAAGTGACACCTCCTCAGGATATAGGCCAACATGGTTTAGTAATTATATCAGAGTGCCACACACAGGGACTGGTTCACATCCCATTTCAGCAGTGAAAGTCACTGTGGAACTTGAGTCTAATCATTCTCTGTCTTTCAGAATAAGCCATCTCACAGGTTTACTATGAGAGTTAAAAGGTAATAGAAGAGAAACCATATACATCATCTTGATCTCTAGGAGAAGAAAGATGGTGTTTTTGTATATTATAGTGATTTAATTCAGTTGATTTGATTTATCTTAGTCTACATTTACTTTTTTGTAAGCTGTCCTGCAGACCTATTGAACAGTGGAATATGAATCAAATTGATCAATAAAAGTATATATGGTAGTTGAGTCAGAGTGAGTCTTCAGGCAGTTAAAATGACTTTGAAGTTTATTGTTTTACACTAACATCAACTACCTATTGCATTTATAACATTAAGAAAAGATGTGAAAATGTCATTAAAGTAAAATCATTGATTTAATTACAGGAGTATGGTCACAGCCTCGTCATATCATAGTTAGTTCAACTGTAGTAGAATTGTATTGGGATGAACCAAAGGAATCCAATGGAATTATTTCTCAATACCGGTTGCTTCGTAATGGAGAAGAAATTTTCAAGGGCGGTAAAAGAAATCTGCATTTCATTGATTCTGGCCTGCAACCAAACAGCAGGTAAAATTGTGATTGCTTGATCTGTGTAAAATAGTGGCTATTAAATGATATTGTCTTTTCCCAAAAAAAAACTGAAGCTAAATCCAATTTTTGGCTTATATATTGGCACCTGGAAGCATCCAAATGGTCACTTAATTGATAATGACATTTCAGTCCTGCCACAAGACCTTAGCAGATACAGAATTCTGCCCTCCTTTGTCACAGCCATTAGAAACATGTGTCTTAGATCTAGCTATGGCACAACAATAGAAAACCCACTGAAACATCTACCGAAGCTATACTATGGCTGGCAGAAAGGAAGCAGGTTTCATCTGTTTTCGACACATTTAAAACATGCTAGATTTAACAAATTTGGTTTCATCTTGAAATCTTTGCCAAGCCAACTGTGGCTATATGGGCATCTCAAGATGAAGAGTTGTCTCATCCCTTACAGACAATAGTTATGATTCCCAGGGTGGCCATCATTCTGAACATCTGGCTTTTACTGTTCTCTGCCAAATCTTAGACAGGGATCAGCAAATTCATGACCTTTAGTGATATCAGAGAGACCAATTTCCTCCCTTTGCTGAAGATTTGCCCTGTCCCTGTGTACCCTCCAAAGGTGGATTATTTTCACTTCTTCACCACACACAAGCCTGAATTGTGCCAGCTATCTATGTTGCTTTATATATACATAAAAAAAGAAAAGTAGAATTGAATGGCAAATCCTTTCCCTTTCTAATGATAAAGTATACAATTTATTGACCCTTCCTCAAGGGCTTAAGTACAGGCTGTAGACCTTAAAGAGTAGTGACTTAGCAGAGTCAGAGGCTTGGAGTTCAGTTCCCCACTGTGCCTCCTTGAGAGTGGACTTGATGATCCACAGGGTCCCTTCCAGCTCTTCCAGCCCAGGGTCCCCTCCAGAGTGGACTTGATGATCCACATGGTCCCTTCCAGCTCTGCATTTCAAAGGTTGTTCTTATTCTTACTCTTACTCTTACTACCCAAAGTCCCAATTGTTCTCCTACAAGAAGATGTTGCAAGTTCTATATTGAACAAAGTTGTCTTCGGCCCACTTCTTGTTCTTCTAGTCCTGTCTGTGAGTTTCGTGCTGTACTCTTAATTTAGTCAAATACAGTAATATTTTGCCCATGCCTTTGTTTTGAGAAAAGGACTTCAGGAATAAGCAATTTTGCATTCTCACACTCATCTTCAATCACACCTTTTCCTGATGAATTTTAAGAGTAGTCATGTGGAATGTTTCTCAGGAAAAGTTTACTCTTGAAAAATTCTGAAAGAGTAATCAGTAGATAATCAGCTGTTAAAAAATCATCACTTTGCAATAATCGGTAAGCGAAACAGGGTACCAATCATCGCAAAGTGATTTTTCCCCATTTAAAACATCGCAATGCAATCGCAAAAGCGATCGCAAAAAGTTCATCGGTGTGTGAATTCATCGTTAAACGGGGCGCCTGTTAAGCGAGGCACCACTGTATTTGTTCCATTGAATTATTATGGTTAATGCAATTAATAATATGGTATGCCCATGAATTTCAGTGTTTCCTTGTACAATTCCCATTGGTTTTAGCTGAGCTGGTATCAGTAATAAAAACTGATATTAATGCTTATGTGTAATAATGAGTCATCAAAACACGAGAAAGAACCTGAGAAAGTGAATATCAAAATATGTTTAGATCTCATGTGAGTAGTACAGTAACATTAGCCAAGATGCTGATGCACAGATTGAGGATTAATAAAGAAACCAAAACCACACACACACACACACACACACACACACACACACACACACACACACACACACACACACACACACACACACACACACACACACAAACACAAGAACATAATATTATTATATTTACTAGCATAGAAAAAGTCCAATTAGCTGTCACCAAGCAAACATGTTACATTTTGGGGAAATGGCTTCTAAAAGAATCTCTTTAAGATATAAATTTCACATCCTAAAATTACTGAATTCTTCTCTAGAGCAAAGACTGAAACTATAAAACATAGGGCAGGGTTTACAGTTTATAAGTGTTTTAAATTGTGCATAAGATAATAGCCTGGCTGATATTACAGTTAAATTGAAGCTACTTGTATAAAGAAACTGTGGAAAAAAAGATGTTAAAAAGCCCAACTTTTTTTCCAAATTGAAATTACACATGCAAGGAAATTTTAATTAGAAAAAAAAAGTTAAGCTGTTTTACATTTTTTCCCAGTTTCTTTATACAAGTAGATTCAAATTGAACTATTTCTTTCTATGTGAGAATGATTTAAAATAACCACTGTTATTCATGAGGAGAACACTATAAAAATATTTTTATAATAATAACAGTTATACATTTTATAATAACATCTGAAAATCACCTATCCCATCTCTAGCAAGTTTTAAGAAATCCCTGAAAACTTTCTTATCTCAGCAAGCTTTCTAAAACATGTCATCTGAATAGCCAGCTGAGAGTATCAACCTATTATTTTTAACTGCTGCTTCTTTTTAAATGTAATGCTAATTTAACTGTAATCTCACATACAGTGACTTACAGATGGCTTGACTTACAGACTTTTTGAGTTACAGACTTCTCTGGCCACAAAATTTAGGTTTGACTTGCAGACTGAGATTTGACTTACAGACCAGAAGAAAACCAAAATGGAACAAAAACGGCCTGTTATGGGATTAATCGGTTTTCAATGCACTGTAGGTCAATGGAGACTTGACTTACAGACTTTTTGACTTGAGAACCGCCTTCCAATACGGATTAAGTTCTCAAGTCAAGCCCCCACTGTATAACTATGTTTATGTTATTTTTTGTTATCATCACTGATGTACAATGCCTAGAGTGACCATTGGTCATATGGGCTGTGGAGAAATTGAATGAATGAATGAATTAATGAATGAATTAATTAATTAATTAATTAATTAATTAATTAATTAATTAATTAATTAATAATACAATATATTTCAGAAATCAGTTGCTCCCATCATCACCATGTTTTCCCTTTCTCTCCCTCCACCTTGGTCCAGATGCTCATTAAGTCTTTCCCTCTGTTCACTTTCCTTCTCTCATATTCCAGGCGATCTTTCTGTCTCTCACTGGGTGTTCTGATGCTTCTCCATGCTGAAAAACGTTTTCCTCCACTAAAAATAAAATAAAATAAATACAGTGGTGCCTCACAAGACAAAAGTAATTTGTTCCGCGAATAGCGCTGTCTTGCGAAATTTTCGTCTTGTGAAAAGGAGTTTCACATAAGAATGCATTGCAATGCATTCCTATGGGAACCTCACAAGATGAATGAATTATTTTTGTCTTGCGAGGCATTGGTCTTGGGGGGAAAATCATCTTGCAAAGCACGGCCATAGAAGAAGCCGTCTTGCGAGGCACCACAGGGCTCGAAAAAAACCATTCGTCTAGCAGGTTTTTCGTCCCATGAGGCGTTCATCTTGCGAGGCACCACTGTATGGGGTTTTCTTTCCTTTCTGTTCTTTCTTTTTACTTACTGAAAACTGTACTCCAAGCTACACAAAGATTTTAAATGACTAAAATTACAGTGGTGCCCCGCATAGTGATGTTAATCTGTTCCAGGATTAACGTCGCTAATCAGATTTGTCGCTATGTGGGGGGCAGGGAAACCCATAGGTTTAATGCGTTCCTATGGGGCGAAAACTCACCACTATGCGAAGATTCTCCCATCCTGCCGCCATTTTTGCCGCGCGGTAAGCGAGGGCAGGGCGCAAAAACAGAGCGGGTGGCCATTTTTTCTTCCAGCGGCCATTTTGGAACCACCGATCAGCTGTTTTTAGAACATCACAATGCGAAGATCGGTAAGCGAAACGCTTACCGATCATCGCAATGCGATGTTTTTCCATTCAAAATGTCGCAATGTGATCGCATTAGCGATCACAAAAAATGCATCGCTATGCAGATTCTACATTAAACAGTGCGCTTGTAGCGAGGCACCACTGTAATTTATTTATTTTTAAAACAAAATAAGTAACCTTGAGACACACAAGGTTTGAGTCCTCTTTGCATACAAATCTGATTTCAGATGTTTAGCTGTCACAGTCTCAGAGTCATGGCAGAAAAAGGCTGAAACTCTGTTGCTTCCATAGTAAGTTGCACTGAAGTAGGCTCACTAAATCAGTGAGGACTTGGTGACTCACAGACTCTTTCCTAAGTTCCACTGAGTCAAATGAGCCTGCTTTAGTTGCAACTTATTTTAGTACCATAGCTAGTATCAATTAAACCTACAGAGGGATTGACTCACTAAATTCCCCACTGATTCAATGGGCTTGTTCTAGAGTGACTTACTCTACTAAGCAATAGGAATTCAGTCAGAAACACACACACGAGCATGGAGGTCAATTCTCTTTTATGAGATAAAATCATGCTGCATGTTAAACAACTGTTATTTCCACACTGAAATTGTTTTATAGATTGCCCTCCCAGTTTGGCTTGAGTGCTATGTTGCAAAAATCCCAACTTGTAAAAAAAAGTCTGCCTTATAGAATGAAATTTATTTATTTATTTATTTATTTATTTATTTATTTATTTATTTATTTATTTATTTATTTATTTATTTATTTATTTATTTATTTATTTATATCCCACCTGTCTAGTCAGTTATGACCACTCTAGGCAGCTTACAAAAGTGGAGGGAACGTTCATCAGCAAAGGGTGTCCTGGTCCTTTCCAATGTATTCATAACCAAATGGACCATCAGTGCTATGTTGGCTCATTGCTTGAGTGCAGATGTCACAGAGGTGACCTCAGGAGTAATTTTGTCCAAAGGTCTATTCATCATTCCTTCCATGAACTGCAATTCAGTTTGCCCTGATCATGTTCCCCAGACAATACATGTATAACTTTTCTAAGGTATGCAGGCTGTATTTCATTGGTGTTGCATGTTATATGATATCTTATCTAGAATGTAACAAATACTGAAACATAAAAGAAACAGGTTGATATGCTGGAATTCAAATATTTGAATGCTGAACATCTTATTTCTATTACCTTCAGTTCCTTCCTACTCTCCTTTTTGGTTGTGTTTTCATAGATATGTTTATCAGCTAGAAGCCAGCACATGGGGTGGGAGCAATACTAGTGACAAATACGTCATCCAGATGCCATTAGCAACACCAGAGGAAATTCGCATCCCCTATAATGTCACTACAATAGATGCATATTCCATATTCGTAGCTTGGGATATTCCCGGTAAGCATGTTTGTTTATGTACCATTTGGTTAGTTTGAGGACATATTAAACAATATTATCTATCTGCTGCCGTTTTTCATTTTACTCTATATTTATTTTTGATATTTAGTAATGAGCATCATTGTTGACTGAACCATTAGATGGGATTAGCTATGCTGCCTCAGGTGGCAGATTTGGGTGTATCATAAACAGACACATTAATGATTTAGCCTTTTTAAATTTTACATAACAGTAGTCGGAAGGTACCATTTGGATCTGCCATGGGCACCTAAATATAGTGGTGCCTCGACTTATGACCGTCCTAACTTATGACCAATTCGAGTTACGACCAGCT
Organism: Pogona vitticeps; assembly: GCF_051106095.1. Classification (NCBI taxonomy): domain Eukaryota; kingdom Metazoa; phylum Chordata; class Lepidosauria; order Squamata; family Agamidae; genus Pogona; species Pogona vitticeps. The sequence goes on along the minus strand of NC_135783.1, from coordinate 31,594,811 downwards.
CCGGCCGCAAAATTTTGCTTCAACTTGCGACCTGAGCTTTGAGTTATAATCAGAAAAAAGGTGGGGAGAAAGGCAGGGAATTTAAATTGCTAACCGTTGGTCTGCGAAGAGGCTGCTTCTTTGTAGCTGTTTCATCCCAATGGTTTGAGTGTGTGTGTTTGCAAAGAGGCTTCGGACTGCCTGGTGCTGCTTTCTGCTTCTGAGTGAGTACATACAGGGTTTTGCAGTGTGGGTTTGGGCTGGGGGGTTATGTTTCTGTGCTGTGATTTTTTTTCTGGTCATTCATTCATTCATTCATTCATTCATTCATTCATTCATTCATTCATTCATTCATTCATTCATTGGCCCCAGGGTATTCCGATGGGGCTTACAGTGTTGATTTGTTTTTTGGTGTGTTTGTTTTTTGTCCGAATACGTTCCAATGGGGTTTGCAGTGTTGTTTTGTTTTTTGGTGACTTTTTTTTCAGCCCCAGCGCATTCCGATGGGGATTGCAGGGTTTTGGGGGGGGGGGGGGGTTGGTGATTTTTTTTCCAGCTGGAACAGATTAATGGGATTTCAATGCATCCTATGGGAAATGGTGCTTCGACTTACAACCAATTCAAGTTCCAACCATCTTCTGGAATGGATTAAGTTTGTAAGTCGAGGCACCACTGTATGTTGGGCCGTTTCTTGGTGATGATAAAACACTGTGACTGTACTGCCATGCTGAATTTCAGTGATTCCGCTTTGCTGCAGTTTGATTTGTAGCTTATCTTCGATTTCAATTTGCAGTTATGATCACACAGAAGTTGTGGATTGATTTGGAGCCAGTGTCCACACATAGATACAGTATGAGCTGCATTTCAGCCTGCTTGCCTCCCTGCCTGTCTTCCTCTGCTGATCCTTTTATGGTTCATAGTCAAGCAACTTGGTTTTTAAAGGGTTGCACAGCATTAGAAAAAAAGGCAGCAGCATTCCAAAGTTCTTCAGAATATACACAGAAACACACACGCTGCAGAAACATATGTAGCCTTCTGTATTTTGTTGGGGTTGTTTTTATTTCACAGCAATTTTTAGTGCAGAGGTTATATAGTACTAAACTAGTGTATCAATGTTTCAATGCAATGATTACACTAGATTTGTTTCTTCAAACAATTAAAAAATAATCAGGACACTTAGGAAGCAGATTGTGAGACAGGGTGTTCTTGCAATTCCTAAATGTCACAGCTCAACTGCGTTGCCGCAAAACTACCCCCAGGCATGCCCCATTCTTTTTCAGAAAGAAAAACAAAGGATCAGACATAGAAAAGTCCATTCAAATCATTTGAACTTGAAAAAAGTTAGAAGCCTCCAGCAGCAGAAAAAAAAAACTTTGTCAGGAACAAAAGGTCAACTAATACAAATTGGACTTTGTTTCATGTGATCAGTAAAAAAAATATTACTCCATCCATTATTGGAGCAAATCCTGCTGTATTTGCGCATAGAGTCACAGCCTTAGTGAAACAATTAAGCAATAGAATAGATTCTTATACATTTAAGTCAAAAAGAAGAAAATATGTAAAACTGTAGATTTTCATTGATCGGTCGACATCCATCTGCACTAGGACCATTCCTGCTTTATGTAACTGGTTAATTAGTTTTGGCTTTAGAACAGCACATTATAGTCAGTGGTAGCCAGGATTTTTACTCAGGGATAACAATCTCTTTGCACTGAATGGCACAAACATTCAGCCAGTTCCGCTGTTATCAGCTGTCCAGAGAGAAAGCAACCCCCCCCCTCCAAAAAAAAACACACACTTCATTTCTAGTATCTGGTCATGACCAGCAAGCATGCAAATCAACTAAGTCTCCACTGCCTCACCATCTACAGGTATACTTATGGATAGTTTAAATTGATTATTCCCTATTAACTCTGTTTGATCAAAATTTAGATACTAAAGGGTTGACTATGATCAGAAAACATGTCCGTAAGTGCTGTAAAAGGTGAGCACCTTGAAAGTTAAGGAGATTGCAAAGCCAACATCTGTTTCAGACAGCAATGGAAGTCTTAGGTATTTCATCAATTAATCAGATTTTTTAAATTGCAAATTGCTTGTTTGTGTATCTAGATTTATTAAAAGACTACTGGTTTCTTAGGTTAGAAATATCCATTAAAATTCATTGATATGATGGTGAAGAAATAATCGTTATATATTTTTATATATAGTCCTTCTTCTGAATTTTTTTTAAAAAATACACCTTGCAGAAGAGCCACAGCTCGACAAGAGGAGGCAGAGAGCGAGAGAGAGAGCAAGAGAGAGAGAGAGAGAGAGAGAGAGAGAGGTATCAACTATAAAGTTACCTCATAAACATTTGCAACCATGCCTGGAATACTAAATACTCCAGTGATGCCTATTGAACCAATGGTTAATAGATCTATAATATCCTGAGCTGTCAATCTTTTAGTTTTCCGAAGCACAAAATCCATTATAGAAATGCTATAATGTATGAAAAAGATTAAAATCTTAAATTAAACCTTCCTCCTCCTCTACTACCTAGAAGGATTTAGAAATCAGAAAGAAGGCAGGTGTGTTTGACTTATAATCTACAGCTGATTTCAGTGGAATGTGTCTCATACTGTCTCAGTTTTGACAACATATTCCAATGACAGTTTTGAATATTCATTGTCAGAAACAAGTTTTGTGACCTTCTTACAGTCCGATCCTGTGCAGAGTGCAGGCACCGACAAACTGAACGATCCTATGTCTACCTCTGTTTAGGTTAAGGCTTCAGTCACATATAAAGAATGGAAAAGAGGTAAAAGTGACTTATGATTTGTTGGAAATCATTTCTACCATTTCTATTCTAGCTGTTTGAATTTTATACATTTTAATTTGTTTAAAGGTAAATACTGACTACAATACATTCACAAACAAAATTCAGTATATATGTTGCCCATGCAGGAAGTGAACATGAGAGAAACAGGGCAGCTCAAAAGAAAGAACATGGGGACAACAGCTGCAGTCAGGCATGGCTATCAGCCTCCTTTTCTGGGCTTCTGGTGACATTTAGATAGCCATGCCACAGATCTGTGGACTAGAGTGCTTTTGACTTCTTCCAGGAGGACAGTTCTTATAGTTTCTTTGTTTCTTTGTTTGTTTGTTTTATATCCCACCTATCTGGTCTTATGACCACTCTAGGCAGCTTCCAAGTACATACATAAAATGACATACAGTTGTGCCTCGCTTGCCGATGCTAATTCATTCCAGCGAAATCGCTGTAGAGCGAAAACATCGTCAAACGAAATAAAAAAACCCATTGAAATGCAATGAAAACCGTTCAATGTGTTCCAATGGGCAGAATACATCAGGTAACAGATTCTTCAAGAAGATAAAAATAAAAGAGAAGAAAAAAAAGAAATAAAAATCAAATATACTGTATATAGTTCACTCTTCATGGCCACACAGCGAGGATTCGTTTGAAAGAATGGCTGGCACATCTCCTTTACAAAAGAATGTACATTCTTGTGATGGGTGTACAGGCATGTTCCTCTGGAGCAACTCCTACTTAAAGTACAGTAGGACCCCTGTATCCACAGGGAATTGGTTCGAAGTCCCACACACACACCTTGTGGATGTAAAAAATATGGATAATAGTGAACCCTATACATAGCATGTAGACTGTCTTTCAAAGGGAAGTCAACCCATAAAAACTAGGCCTAAGGAAAATACTGAGTGCCACTGGATAGTGATACAATGGAAGGAGAAGCAACAGTAGCATCAAGTTCTAGACAACCATATAGTATATGTGTAACCATTGAAATTGCCTATCCCCCAATATATTCTGGGTTCAGATAGCTCTAGCTGTAGAATCCAAGGTTTGAATCTTAAGACTATTGGTATGCAAAGCGTATCAAGACTTGTTCTATTTTGTGGGCTTCATTTTATTTTCCTTTGGAGTTTACTTTTTCATGAATGACTCTTTAGTTATACCTTCAATACATTATATTTGAAATACTGGATCTCTTCTTTTTACATTCAAAGGTCAACCTTTGTAATAAGGGTTGGCAGTGATTCTCCCATTGAGACAGTCATTTTAATTGATATTGTCTCCAGGAATAAAATTGCTTTTGATTAATCAAGTTTTGATGAGAGGCTAGCTGGCCACACTATCTTCCTGCCTATGGAAAGAGGCTACAATTTGGCATTCAATCCCTCTGTGTTTCATAATAAATTTGGATCACACAATCACCCACAGGATTAATTATGGGCTACCTATCCATGGAGTCTTCTTTTATTTTAATTATGATGTTTCAACAGCAGTGATGTCTCCAAATTCTATAACTTTATAGATGTAATAATTCAGAACTCCTGTCTTAGCTAAATGGCGAGATGTCCAAGCAGTGGTTAAAGTGATCTATGTTGCAGTGGGGAAAGTCTTGACATACCTCACTTACTATGGAAAATAGGGCTTTGGTTTCTGAAAGAGCAAGAGATGATGACTTTATATTCACTTTGTTTTGCAAGACGGTGCTAAAGGGGGCTTGATTCTCAAGGCTGGGGTTACTAGGAGCATAGAGTAAGTGTAATCTCCATCTCAAAAAAGTTTCTGAATGTATCCCTTTAGTTTTTCCCCCATATAATCTGTCTTCAGAGAGACTGGTTTCAGAAAGTGGTGTTGGAAGATTTAGAGGAAATAAATGATCCACACAATAACCTTTGGTAATCAGGGAGTCATAAGTATTCATCTTGTCTCTCATGCTCTTCCGCATCTGCACGGCCCCATAGGTATGTCCATGCCAATGTTTCTACTAGGGTATTGTTAATTAGTTCTTCAGAAAAGCATCTGCTTTATGAATGTGAGATATTGTGCTTATATATCCACAGTTCAAGACATCAGAAAAATGCCCCAATATTGCTGCTCAATATTGTGCCCATGTTGCCATCAGAAAAAAGGATGCAATTAAGATTAGCAGAGGAGGGGGGGACACGGGAGAGGGCCTTCTCAGTGGCAGCTCCCAGGCTATGGAATGCTCTCCCTCAGGAGATCAGGATAGCCCCTTCCTTTTTATCCTTTCGAAAAAAGCTAAAGACCTATCTCTTCAGGCAGGCTTTTAACAATTACAACTGAATCCCTGAACCCCATTTCAGCAGAAATGTTAATCTTTTTTATGTTTTAATCTTTTAATTGCATTTTAAATCATATATTGTTTAATTTATTTTTAATATTTAACTTATTTGTTTTTAAATTGTGTGAATTTTAATGTTGTAAGACGCTTTGGGTCGCTTGTTGGGCAAAATGTGGCATATAAATAAAACTAATAAATAAGCTTTACATTGCAAAGGGAGTCTGAATGTTGACCACACCAGTGGCAGCAGTCCAGATAGTCTACACAAACAATAGCAAGCAATTCCTCTCCCTTTGCCTGTAAAGAGGATAAAAGAAAAGATATATGTAAATGAAAGTCTTTGACAATTTACATTTCTGTGGATCCCCAAATATCTCATTCAAGGAGACATCATATTTTCAAGATGTGTACATTAAGGAAAATTTTGTACGGAAAAGCAATTATGATAGGAGAGTGCTTCTAAAAATGTGTATGTTGTGGGGAAATAGGTATAACTTTTAATGCAGATGAAAATGCATCAGCACTTTTATGGGTATTTTAAAAAAATACAAATTAAAGTGGACAAGGAGTGAACAAAATTTGTTTTATATATGACAGACAGCAAAACAGGCATATTTCTCCACCCCTGCTTACACTGTATAGAGCAGGGATGGGGAAAAGTGTGGCCTTCTAAATGCTGAATTATGTTTCTCATGTTTCCTCACTAGTAGCCATTCCTTACCTATGTTAGTGCGTTTTTAGAGCCAAGTAACTGTAGGAGGGTTTCTTTATAGCGTTTTTGTAAAAAGCTTTTGTAAAAAAGATCCCAGATTGGAGTCTCATTTTTGCCCTTTTAGGAGGAGTAAAGTTTTTTAACATTGATAAAATCGTGTAACTTTCTTCAGGTAGTTAACATAAAAGAAGTGGCCAGATATGTAAGCTTTCTGATAACGCAGACACGTTTTAATAATAAATGCTGGAGAAATAAACTTTACTTTCAATATTAATACAGTACATGAAATATACAGCAGAAGTAAAACTCTGAGAGATATGGAAGAAAATAAAATCTGACCATTGTCACTATTAGGCGTGAAATCAAGCAAAATGATTGGCTTTTTACCAATTAATTGCAATAGTGTCTTGAATCAGCTGTTGCCAAAACAGAACATTGTTTTAAAAATGCCTGTTGTACAAATTTTCCTTATAAGCCACCTAAACCGTTCATGATATTTTTCACAGAATTGTCCACTAGTCATTGTCCGAGTACAAAAGAAAACAGAGAAGAAAAACAGCCCAAGGTGTTGTTTGATTGACTTGTCCTGTTGCAAAATATGTACCTACTGTGTGGAGGAAAAAAGTGGAATAATTTAACTTTTTTATTTGTAAAGATAATCAGGATTTTCTGATTACATCTTAACTTCATAAATGTTAAATAACCTATCAGCATCTAGTTGTTGTAAATTATGAAAAGGAGCATTGCTGGGAATATTAACCAACTAAATCCTTGTTCTTTAGTGAACATGAAAATGTGTTATGGCAGGTTGTCATTATGCTCACGGTAACTTTGACACCAAATAACAAAACTGCCATTTGCACTTAGGGTAAATTGGTTCACTTGTGCTTTTACTGTTCCCTTTATTCTGACATAAATTTATGAACTCTGGAACTAACCAAGTCATGTGGTTCCCCAGCTGACTTTAACAAATCTGCCCATTTCATTCCATTCACCTGTCAAAACATCAATGCAACGGTAGTTTCAGACTCACTGTAGATATTTTAAATGCAGAAGCTTTTCTGATCATCACAGTTCCATTTCTTATGAACATCTAGTTTTTTTTTTTCATTTTTTCAAAAGCATCACCTGATATGGGAAATCTAAAAATAAGGGAAGCATCCTACTGAAAAAGTGCATTATCTTTCAGTATGTTCTTTTGGCATATGCTGAGTAACATATTTTGCATTACTCTCTGGGAAAATTCAGTCAAGGCAATTAATGATTTTTACTTTCGTGTATTCGATGTTTGCCCATAGTGCCAACTTCAGACAGTTTTACATATGAAGCAAAAAAAGGGGGGGGGCGAAATGCCATTTTCCACCAGTTGACATAAAATGGAAAAGGAGTCTGGAGCAGGGAAAATGGCATTCCACTTTCAGAATCTGCTGTTAAAAGTGACTGCTTTTTATAGCTTTAAAGTGAAGCTGCCCCTGGGTTTATAGGATCCAGAGTTTTGAAATGTTACTTTTTTGGATCAGAAGCTCTATTAAAGTCATTATGACATAGATGGTGAGATCACAAAATATGTACCTACAGTGTGGAGGAAAAAAGTGGAATAATTTAACTTTTTTATTTGTAAAGATAATCAGGATATACAATGAAGTCCATTGTATACCATTGATCTCTTGTAGTTCCCTCTCAACCCAACCTACCATGTATTCTTGCTCCAAGAATAAAGCTCCTTCGAGGTACATCAGAATATAAGTGAAATATAAGGGATTCTGTAAGCTCAAGGTACTGTGTGATATTTAAGTGAAATGATAATAAGGCTCAGGCCATGTAGAATGTAGAGCAATGGCAGAGCAATGTAGAGTAATGGCAGCCTGCTGCTAAAGCAATGTGGTGGAATACAGTGGTCCCCAACCTTGGGCCTCCAGATGTTCTTGGACTTCAACTCCCAGAAATCCTGACCAGCAGATGTGGTGGTGAAGGCTTCTGGGAGCTGTAGTCCAAGAACATCTGGAGGCCCAAGGTTGGGGACCACTGGTGGAATAGGCATTTAGCCAATAAGTAAATGTCAGGCTACCTGAAGGACTGTATTTTCTCATGTGAGCACTTGAGATCATCAGATGAAGCCCTCTTCTTTACCATCTCACAAATAGGTGGTGGGGAAAGAAGGGAGGGCTGTTTCTTTGGCTGTTCCATTATTATGGAAGGCTAAGTTGGCCAGCTTCCTTTTATCCTTCCACTTACAGCTGAAGACTCACTGTTTCTGGTAGGTTTGTAAGAATAATAACCCAGTCCCTAAATGCTATTTTTTTTAAGTTAAGATGGTTTTTAATGTATAACATATCGAGGTTTTTTTAAATTCTAGTCTTTTTAATAATGTGAATTGCCTTGAGTCCCCTTCTAGGGAGAAAGCCACCCTATGAATAAGACAAACAAACAAACACCTTCTCTAGGAGAGGAATTTCAAACTTTTAGGCCGGGAAATACTCCACACAAAAGATAGGAAAGCAACAAATAGTTGTCTGATGGAAAAGGAACCCTGGGTATCTGGGCAAACGTAGAGGGCTGCAATGTGACTTCAGATGGGCCAGATTCATTCTCGTGTCTGGTTGTGTGGCACATAGGATTGTGCTCTATACATCCAATGGACAAAGAGATAATTTTATTCTTTAAGCATTCAAAAACATATGCCTGGATTATTCCATGCACTCTTAAGTTCTTGAGTTGAATTAATTTTTTTTTGTCTCTATTCAGAAGCCTTCCATTACACTATTCTCATTCTGTATAATTTTAACATTCAACACTTCTGAATTTGGGTTCCTGCAGAATAACAGAATATATGTACCATGATTATATATTTCATTAATTGTAAAATGTAAAGTCAAAAGAATTGTGAGTGCTTTGGCCTGATTCATGCATGAACATTACTTCACTTAATGCTTCATTCCTTCTATATTCAGACATTTACATTAGCTCCAAGAATTGTGGAAGTGAGAACTTGAGATTTCATATCATGACCCACTTCGAACACATTTGGGAGGTCTGCATGGATGTAATCTATGTGTGTATTCAGTTCTTTTCAAATGACCAGAAACCCTAGAGAAGCAAATTTCCTTTTCGCATTGAAAGAACCCTATGCTCTGTTTAAGGCAAGGATACCAGGAAATGGGTACAGTCTACATACGTTCCACTCAGCCTCTCTCTATATTTATCTGAATGTATCAAAGAATTTGGGTGGTATATCTTTGATAGTCAAATCATCTCTATTCACAAGCACGCTGACTGAGCTGACATTGGTTGGTTGATAGATGCAAGCAGTCAGTGAAATGCTCAACATACATGTTTGAGTATGGTGTCATACTCAATGTGGCATTTCTGTTCTTCCAGGTTGGTGTCTGATCGCACCCAGAGCTCTCATGACTGCAAGAAGCCACTAGTTTGTAGATTCATCTGAAACAGCAATTATCATCCTATAAACTGTGATCTATTTCATTACAGGATCATTTAAGACCAATACCCCTTTGAAGTATAATATATTACTGAATGCTGGCAGTACCTCCCCTCTTGTAAAACCAGTTGGCCAGCCCAACTTTGCTCTTTTGGATGGTCTGGAGCCATACACAGAATACGAGATAAGGATACAAGCCTGCCAGGATGGTAAGACACTAAGTAATTCTCTTTTGTGATCAGGAGACAGTGCAGTTTTTCTAAAATAGATTCAGTAACACCGATAACATCTTATTTCAAAAAATGAACTGAAATGTTTACCTAGTAAAAGCAGAGTCTGGCACTGAGTGGGGCACTTTACATTTTTCCATATTACATCATGAATATTTTAAAAGAAAATGTAAGCGGTTAGCATTGGGGGGGATGTTGTTCTTTTTTTTTAATATATAAAATGCATTATGAAAAGCATAAAACAGGGTGTTTTTAAAACTGTCCTGAAAGTACATACCGAGTAAAATCCATTATCAGTTGATGTTACATCAAGAATTTATCACTCTTTTTATTATTCATATAAAGTGGAAGGATATTGCTCTCTTATTTAAGATTACAAGGGATGTATGAAACCTGATCTTAAAGGGATCTGTTGGTATGTCATATTGGTGGAACTACAAAGAAGCCATTGATATTGAACCTTTGGGAAAGTAGTACTGATAGTGTTGAAAAACTAACAGCACCAATCCCCAGTGCTTTAGGAATCTTTACTCCAAAGCTAACAACATTTTAGTAATTTTCCTGTGCTGTTTTTTGTTGTCACTTTTCTGCCTTTCTGTTTAGTCTCAGCAAGATTTTGATAAGGGGGGGGGGGCAGGAGGGAGGAGAAGGCCAGACTGTGAAATTTGAATGTGTCAAAAAAGGACCAAGATTTCAAAGACGTTCATGTGTCTGAGATATATTTCCTAGTTCACTAATACTCGTATGCAGCTTAACAAACTAACAGTGTTGGGACCCTGTGCTTCACTCTCACCTCTCCTTTTAGTTTTCTTCATCAATATGCCAACACTGCTTATCTTAAACTATAGTTCTAGATGGTCAATTTAGACTGTTATGTCTAAAATGGAGAAAGGTGGTTTACCAGCTATTTATATTGAGAATCATAAAATACCATTAGAATGGATATAAATGAGAACTATAGATAAATAGGTAGGTAACAGAATAGGATTCAGAGGATCTGGGTTCAAATCCCCACTTCATCATGGATACTCACAGGAAGATGGCAGTGAGTATCCCACCCCTTAAATATCTCACATGCCATGAGAACACTATTAAGGCTGTTATAAAGCAAATAAGACTTTATAGCACATCACACACACATACACACACACACACACACACAGAGAGAGAGAGAGAGAGAGAGAATCAGTACACTAAAAGGAGGAAAACAAAGTGACAGAAAGGGGAGGGTGGCCATTTTTATGGGAAATTTATGCTTAAACTTGCCCTTCAATTATTTGTGTTGGAAACTAATAGTTCTTTATAAAATATGGCATTTATGGTATCACCAGTTTTAAAAACACTGAAAGTTTACATTCAGATTATGCTCTGGCTGGTTATTGGAAAATTAAGGCAGTGTTTCACATTGTTGGAAAGAAAACATGATCTCTGAAGTGTGGGTTTTCTTTACCTCCAGTTGGCTGCGGAGTTGGTGAACGGGCATATGCAGTGACTGATGAAGCCCCCCCTCAGATGTTGGCTCCACCTGTCATTGAGGCCACTGGATCAGCATCTATACAAGTGAAATGGGCACCACCTAAGAAACCCAATGGAATAATTAAAGAGTACTTTATTTACAGGTAGTTCTTATTGAATACCTCTATTTATTTTTTTTAAGTGTCAGTTCTGCACCATATTGTAGCCTTCACTGTGTTGTTATTGTTTTATTCTGGTTTACAAATATTTAAGTTTCTCTTCCCATATTAATATGCTGAATAGGATGGGAAATATTCAAGCCAATGGTACTGGGTTCCATCAAAGCTGCAGCATTGGTGAGAGCAATATTGGAATGCACTGTATTATATCGCATTATTTTATTCTAACATTCTCACAGCTGTTTTGAATCTTGACCATGCAGCTGTGATATTAGTAGCATAATGCTGTAAAAGCAGCATTTAAACGGAGTCTCTGTTTGCCTTAAAATGTCAACTATACTAGCTTAATAAGTCCAGGAGGATGGAAATAGTCTTTGTAAAAATAGTTTTAATTTTGGTTGTTGTGGGTTTTTTGGGTTCTTTGGCCGTGTTCTGAAGGTTGTTCTTCCTAACGTTTTGCCAGTCTCTGTGGCTGGCATCTTCAGAGGACAGCTAATGACACCCATCAATCACAGTGACAGATAATCTCTGCTCCTTATCACAACAATATACCCACAACAAGACACACTATTCACCCATCTCCAGAAAAGGACAAAAGCCTATCTCACAGCCATAAATACTCCACTCTCAAGCAAACTACACCAGAGCACAAAGTGCTGTCCTCTGAAGATGCCGGCCACAGAGACTGGTGAAATGTTAGGAAGAACAAGCTTCAGAACACAGCTAAAGAGCCCGAAAAACCCACAACAACCATTAGATCCTGGCTGTGAAAGCCTTCACGAATGCAGTTTTAATTTTGTTTTGTTAACTATTATAAACCACCCAGAGTAGTGCTTCAGCACTAATGGAGAACGGTATACAAATTTAAGTGATAAATAAATAATAATTAAATTAAATATAAATGTGTATTAGGATACATGCTAAAATCCAACAGCTCACAGGTTGATTTCTGCATGCCTATAATATTTTTCTGGCTTCCCCCTATCACACTGCTTCTTGTTTATTTAGGTGTTTTTCTATAAATGTGGATGTAAAAGTTATTTCTCTTCATATCATTAATTATGGACAGAAATGATTTTGTGTGATATCCAACAGATGTGGTGTAGATAGAGAGATATGAGATCAGCTTGTAGATAAAAGGATAAACTAATTATTACAAGAAGTCCTGGGATGGAAACAAAGTGTGGGGTGGGGGGGAAAGGTAGCAATCCTAACTGCACAAACCTATGTCCCATATACTGTGTGAGAAATGCCCAGCAAGGCCATAGGTTAAAACTGCAGCCCCGCTAACCATGCACACCAGCCCTTTGGCCACCCAATCCCGAAATGAAGAGACAGACACAGGTATTGGATTTAACTTGGACCACTTAATTAGCAATATATTTCCCACCTTTAACCTGCAGAGGGGCCTGAACATAGTGCAGATTTGTGGGGCAGGCTCCAGGGGTACCTCTTACCCCTTTCCTAACCCCTAACAGGCAAGTCTCATGCCCCTGGTCTGAGCAGTAACCGGACAGCTCGCACCCAGACAGCTAAAATTGGGGATCCCTCACCAGCTGCCAAACATCCAATCCCCCTTTCCATGGACAGCCAGCGGCCAGATCAGGCCATGTAGACACTCCTCATCATGGCAAGGGGACCTCAGGATCCAAGTTGCCACGACGCTGTGCCAAAAGCACCCCGTGTGCCTATAGGGAACCCACTGAAGCTAACTCTCCATTCCCAATTAAGGCCATGTGACCTATTTCAAATGGCCCCACCACCCAATCTGCCCAATACATCCCATGGGTAACCTGTACGGGATAGGCAAAAACTCACCCACATAGCTATTAAATGCCAATCTGGTAATGCAGGCCAAAAATTCCTATTCGACCTCAAAAGCAACCACATACACCAGACTGTACCCAGGGCACATGGGCTGCCATGCTGTAAGGAAACTGACTGGGAGTGGGCGAACCTGAAACGAGGCTCATTGAGTCCCACCCTCAAACCAACCAGACATCAGATGCTGATAGGCATTTCTACTTTCCTGTCTTTCTTTGGGAAGAACAGGAAAATAGTCCCCGCTGGCTCAGGGATTTGCATTGTGAGACAGTGTTACTATCACATATTCACAAGGCCATGTAATTTTGTACCTTTGCCGTCCTTCCACCATTCCACTCCTGGCAAAAATGATTGCATTAAGTAACCAAATAGATTTATAGTGGTTCCCAAACTTAGGTCCCCATATGTTCTTGGACTAAAACTCCCAGAAGCCATCACCACTAGCTGTGCTGGGCAGGATTTCTGGGAGTCCAAGAACATCTGAGGACCCAAGGTAGGGAATCACGAAAATAGAAGATAGGCAAGATATGGAGAAATACAAAAAATGAAAATATGCCTGTTACTTCTTAGACTTAGAAGACAAGGCCATAAATGACTAGGGGTGGGTGTGTTGAATTTCACAAGTAACTCTTATGAAGTTTAACACCTGAAATCTTGTGAAGTGAAATCTCATGGGAGGTTGGAGAATGGTCACAACGGCCAGATAGGTGGGATACAAATAGAATAAATAAATAAAATAAATTGGAGGGGGCTTCTCCCTCCTCCAACTTCATGCAGATTTCCCACCTCCAGTACATTTTTCAAGGGACTGCATTTGGATAAAAAAATAAAAATTGTGTGAGATTGCACAGTTGCATAAATTACACAGATTTTCAAAATTGTGCCAAATCAGAATGACTGCAGCTTCATTTGGGAATCTGAAGCACCGAATCTATAGTTTTGTTATTTTTATTTCTATTTATTTTGGCATTCTAATAATCTATCAGTTCTTTTAGGCTTCCTGTCTGTGTAAGTGTTTTTCCCCCTCAAACAAAAAGGGTGCTGGAGTTGTTTTGAATAAAGTACAGAGACCTTGATGGAGTTTGGTGGGGAGAGCGCTCTGTCTCAGTCCCAGCTTCAGCTGAGGAACCTTGTGGAATATTAAAATTCTTCCTCAGGGTATCTTGCCATGTTGAGACAGCCTATATCAATAAGAACAAGGATTTTTCGTTCCTGGCCAAGAGGCAGAATAGGAAAATGAAACTAGAACAAAATAGAGAAGGGCCTAAAAATTAAAGAGCTGTAGAAACAGTAGAAGTTAGATCCATGGAGATAAAAAAAAAAGGAAGGACTGGAAGAAGGCTTCTCTTACAACTTTGGAGGCAAGAATGACAAGATCAGCCAAGGGAAAGATGATTGAGGAAGTTGCCATGGGTATCCACATCAAGAGCATAGGTTGGGGAAAGGACCTCGATATTTGATGGAAGTCTCTCCCACAAAACAGCCTCCTGCTGCTTGCAGTCCATGACGTTAGAAATGGTGACACCTCAGGAGGCCAAAAGAGTTGACGCCAGGAACCAGGCTCTTTTAGATGTGGCCCCTTCCCTTTGTAGCAGGCTTCTAGCAGAGATCTGTCAGGTGCCTTTTCGTTTTTTAAGAAATTTGTAAAAACAGCACTATGTTATTAGTCCTTTTGCTGCCTGAGATGTCTGAATCTATTTTAATTCATTTAATTCTATATAAAGATAGGTTTTAGCTAGCAACAGGGTTTTTTAAATAGTATTTGTTGTATGATGTGAATTTCGTTGTATGGTATACTGTGTATATACTTACAATGACAATAAATTATATTATTATTATTATTATGATCCAGAGAGTGTGCGTACTATGTGGTGGTATGCAAGTATAAATAAATAAATAAATAAATAAATAAATAAATAAATAAATAAATAAATAAATAAATAAATTTATTATAATATTGTGACTCGGCGCCTTAAGACTACTAGAAAGACGAAGAACGAAAAAGCAAAAAAAAAAAAAAAATAGTATCATTGAGTTTAAATTCATCCCTTTAGCTGAGCTACCCAGCCAGTTGTTCAGCTGAATGCTGTTACTAGTCTCTAGAGCACTTGGGTTTTGTTTGTTTGTTTGTTTTTTCGGTAAATATTTCCCTTTTTTTCCTGTGCTAATTGTATGACTAGATACATTAAGCCTCAACTCTGTATAAAGGGAAATAAAGTACCTCTCATTGTCCAAGACATGGCTCCACTCTGCTGGTTCTGTGAATAACACTGATGATTACACAGCTGCAATTCCACAGCAGCCAGAGAAAGGGAAAACAGGAAATATAATGGAGAAAGTGGAAAATACTGTAAATTGAATTTGACAGTATTTGATGGCATTTGATTATTCCAGTCACAGCCAAACAATGATATAAAGAGTAATATGAAACAGAATGTGTTACTGCCTAGCAGACTCGAAAGCAATAAACCTTCCTCCAATGTGACACAATCACTTCACAATCATAATTGTAGCCTGTTTGATACCTCTGAGTACAGCAGAAGGGCACTGACTGACATAGATACATTTTGTTTTTTATTTAAAGTGAAATGAAAATGGCGCACTGGGGCTCCAGATACAATCGTTATATTCACCTACATAGGCATGAATCACTTGGCAGTTATTTCAGCTGAAGTTTAAATGTGCTTAGACAACAACAATATCACATCTTTCTCAGATAGCTGTGGGGGAAAAATCAGAAATATGTAAGAACAGAAATGGGATATAAGCACACAGTTCTCTTTTTTTCATGTGATACCCACTCACAGCTTCAGACTGTTATAGCAAGAAGCCTGCAGTATTTCTGGAGGATGTTATGGTATGTAATTTCTTTTTCATCATTTGCTGCCACTGCCTTGTTGTCGTTTATACACCAAACTAAATTTATTTAACCTGCAAGTGGGTAGGCAGCTTTTCATTAAAACCAAAAGACGTATATTTGCAAGGTTTCAGAGAGCTTTTATAACCTTCCTGACACCTTCTCCCCGCAACAACCCAGCTGAATTCCAAACCTTTATTAGTAAAATCTGAAGCCTTAGTTATAACAAAATTGTGATAGCAGTTATATTTACTTATTTAGGATATTGACGCCACCCTTCGGGTAGAGATAGATACATACACATAAATGTCCACCTACATCTATGTTCTCTTTCTCTTTTTCATGGGACAGCAAGCACAAATGAGAGCAAAGATAAATAATAATTAAAAAGTAAATAATAATAAAATTGATAACATCAAGCAATGTTGTTGTTGTTTTAAAGGGGACAACAATAAGCACAGTAGGACAGTTTGTTACCTGGGAAAAGTGAAAGAGGAAGTTATTTTCTCCTTTACAGAAATTTTGACTTGATTTGCTTATTGGTATTCTGGTAACACTCTGAAGACATTGTAGAATTTTATTTGTAACATATTGTAGAACTGAAGTGGAGGAGTGGTATTTTAGCAAGTGGGTGGAAAGAGGGTTTGGAATGTATGAAAGAAGCCTCTTGAGTGATGATACAGCTCCGGGAAAGCAAGAACTATTGTCCAGAATTTATTTGGCTCCTTTCTGTATGTTCAGCCCTTTGAACAGTTGCCATGACTCTGTAGACTGCTATAAATATGATGCATTGAATTGGTTCTTTGCATCTTTTTAAATAATAAGCTTCTCCCTCTGTACAAGCTGTATATGTTTGATTTACTTCTTCAAGACAAAGTGGCCCCAAAAGGAGTACCATTTTTCCTTCCCATCAAGATTTGCAATTTACATTTTTATCCAATTTACATTTCTATATAAATTGCAAATTCTCCTTATCTCATTCTTATGTTGGAGGCAGGAATCCCCCCCCCTCTCTGTGTGTGTGTGTAATTCCTCATTGAATTGCCTTCTTATGCTGAGACAGCCTAAATCAAAGAGAACAAGGAATTTAGCAAGTATCCTTTCCATCCCCTCACAGGGAACACATGGAGGCAAGGATTAAGAATATCGTCAGCTATCTCTACTTCAAGTTTTCATCGGTTCATATGAAAGTGCTACTGGAACTTATGTGCCCTTAAAGGTGCACACGTTTAAGATCTTTCAACTTTAAAAAGTTTATTGTTCTGTTTATCATACATAGAGTTGTTCAACTCTGATTTTTTTTTACCCTTTTTAAAATATACAATGGTAAAAGGCAGAACTAGCTAGCTGAATAACTCAGTGGTTTAGGTATCTGGTTGCAGATCCAGAGGCTGAGAGTTCGATTCCCCACTGTGCCCCCTCTGAATGCAGCCAGCCTATGTGGCCTTGGCCAAGGGTACAGTCACAGGGCGTCCCCAGAAGAAGGGAATGGGAAACTGCTCCTGAACATTTTCTGAAAAGGGTCACCATAAGTCAGAACTGACTAGGTGACACCAGCAAAGCACTGAATGTATGTGCAGTTGTCATGTGGGAAGAATGTAGTTTGACAATGAAGTGGAAGCTTACATAGCCATGCCCAGGCAAATAAAAAACTGAATCCATAGAAGTGTATCTTTTTGTTTTGAATCGGAATTAAGTTTCTCACCCTCTAGTTTTTCAAAATAAGCATCTAAAATATCCAGATTATGTTTTTATCTGACAGCGCGTCACGATGAACACAGCCGAACACCTTTACCTAAGGGAAGACAGAAAATCTTAAAATGGAGATTCAGTGGCACTTAACTGTTCCTAAAACTGACACCTCAGAGGAATGCTTCCACTTAAATGAGCAGTTGAATCCTAAATCTTTAGCCTTTTGAAAAGATGAGAGACTATTCAACCACTTCATACTGAAGTTTATTCAGATATGATATTCTCTGCTTTTAGCGCTACAGATGGAACCATTTACCTAAGCATACGCTTCTTTCATTAAATATTCAGCAGTCATAAGATCTAAACACTTTAACCAGACTACATTGTTCAGCTTTCCTTAGGGGAGAGCTCGTTGTTGGGTGGCATATTTGATGAATCAGTGCAGGGAAGCTGTTTATCACAGATTTTCTGTGTTACTAAACAGTGCGCGCTAATTTGTGATCCCAACAAATTGTGATTGTGGCTAATTGAGATGCTTTGCAGTGCAAACTAAATTCACAAGAATTAAAAAGAGGTTTGCTGCTCTTATAATAACGTCGTTTTTCACCTTTTTCTCTCTCTTTTTCAATTGCTGTATTTTATAACTCACTGGGAGAGCATGGTATATGCAGAATAATATACTAAACAGAAACACAAATAACTAGTATTCTTCTGGCAAGTGAAAACATGCTGTCCTACAGCCTTTGCTGATTGACGTTATCCCCCACCCAGGTTAAAATTGCTATAAATGATTTGTATGAAGCTTTGAAATGTTTAAAAAGTGACCTTCTTCCAAGATTCAGAAATTAGAATGGATTTGTGTTTTCTCAAACTTCTTTTTAATTCCTTCGCTTGGAACTTTTGCTAATACAGCACCACCTGATGTACCTTTGGTCCTTTAAAATATTTTAACAGACAACATTTTCCTTTGCCTCCCGATTTGGAAAACTACCCTTGCAAGGCAGTCTTCTGAGAGTCAAACAAGACGCTACAGATGGGTCATTGTTAGAAATGGTATTTCTTTAAGGATTAAAAAATGTGCTTTGTTGTATGGCTGATCAGCAGGCTGCATGCTAGTGCCCAAACATGAAGATGCTTAGGGAAGAACTGGTTCCTTGAAAGGCTTTAATTTTCTAGTGGTATACTAACTATAGTGTCTGATTTGACCCTGACACATACACCAGCTTGCACTGACATATAAGTTTCTATGGTTGCTTTAAAACACCACTTGTGACACTGTTAGTTGCCAGCAAAAGGAAAGGAAAACTATGTATGTTATGTATATTAATAAACATTGAGACCCAGCGCATGATAACGGCACATATTTTCAGTGCTTTGCTGGTGCCATCTAGTCAATTCTGACTTATGCTGACCCTTTTCGGGGGTTTCTAGGTAGAATTGTTTTACCATTCCCTTCTTCTGGGGGCATCCTGAGACTGTGCAGCTTGCCCAAGGTCGCATAGGTTGGTTCTTATGGGATGCACAGTGAGGAATTGAACTCCCAGCCTCACTGAGCTATCCAGACAGCTTCTCATTTTCTTAGGAAGATGAGAAATCTCACCCTTTTAAAAAAAGATTACTTTAAGGAACTTTCACTCTTCCTGTTACATTAAGAAGCCTAGCATGATAATTTCCTCCATTTTGACTTTACTTTTTTAAAAACAGACAAAGGTCAAGATCTGTCAAGAAAGAGTATATTGTTAATGATAAATACTGATCTGCGTTAGGGCTACGTGGCTTTTTACTTCTGCATCGGATGACCCTTATCAGTTTGGAACTTATTTATTGATACATTTTTTGTCATTTTTTCAGACGTCTGGTTGGCACCCAGGAGGAACTGCTTGTGTTCATCTGGTCTGAAGGTGCTTTAGAATTTATTGATGCTACGGATGTTCTTCATCCCTTCACCGAATATGAATACCGTGTCAGAGCTCAGAATTCGAAGGGTTCTGTAGATAGTTCTTGGTCTTCAACACAGACTTTAGAAGCTCCTCCTTGGGGCATGAAAGCCCCCTGGGCTGAAGCTGTAAGTGCTTACTCTGTGCTTCTAAATTGGACCAGCCCCACTTCTCCTAATGGTGCTATTTCTCAATATCGTGTCATCTATCAAGAGAAGCAGAATGACCCAACATTTACCCCTCCAGCTGTTACTGCACTAACTGTACCGGTAAGTGTTAGATTCAAGGCTTAAATTATGAATGTCTAACGTGAAGTAAAATTGTAACAAAATCTACTTATTTTGTAACTGCTGAAGTACAGTGTTGCCTTTGAATATTTGCTTTGCACACTGGTTCAAGCTTGATAGTAAAATTAACATTAGCATGACGCCTATGATTTATGTTTAGTAATTACGGAGATTTGCCTCATAACTCTTCAGGATCAGAAATAAATCAAATACCGTGAAAGAAAAAAGCTTTTACTTATAGTAAAATCTGTAGTTGTGTACTTTAAGTAGCAAACCTTAACAAGTACAGCAACTTGGATCTTGAACTTCATAACAGAAATGTCAAAACTGAACATAAAGTGTGATGGTGTGACTTACAAATATGATATTTTAGTAGTGGAAAAGCACTCTGAGCCAGCCAGCTAAAAAACACGTGTCATAGTTGTGGTGACTAGCTCAGTGTAAAAGTCAGCCAACTATGAAAAAAGCAAATTCCACATCGGGGATCATTAGAATCCCTGGTATGATAACTAGGGATATGACTTTTGGATCATCACAAATTGGGGGGGGGGACCATGAGAGGCACCCTTTCATTTGTTTTCCGATTTTTTTTCATTTATTTCTTAAAAAGAATTTATGAATCCCAAACAGAGATGTATATGAGCCTTGGTTCAGAGATTCATACTGATGACAGCAAACTCCAAAACTCTGACTGATCTCTCCCAGCGGTCTCATATATCTGTTAAATGGCATGAGGGATGTTGTTGTTGTTGTTTTAACTCCAGGCATAGTCAAAATTATAAAAACATTGACTGGTATTATATAACAGATATAAGTTTTAACCAAAAACCTAAGTATCTGTTAAATATTGACGCAGTATGTATGCTGTTCCTAATATTGCCAATTTGTGTAGCTCTGATGATGTGATTTATGAGATCTGCAACTGCTTATAGTACTGTGTGAAATTTCTTGATATT
The DNA here is from genome assembly GCF_051106095.1 of Pogona vitticeps. Lineage (NCBI taxonomy): Eukaryota > Metazoa > Chordata > Lepidosauria > Squamata > Agamidae > Pogona > Pogona vitticeps. The sequence continues at coordinate 31,574,156 of NC_135783.1, read as the reverse complement.
GTTCCCAAAGCCCCAATGACTGAAGTGTGTTTCTTCCAGATGCAAGATGTTTCAATTGCCAGGTCTCTGTACTTCGTTAGTTTTTCCAGTTCTTTATTTTCAACTCTGGCATCCCCTGGAATTGCAATGTCAATGATCTGGACATTTCTTCCTTCTATTACTACTATGTCTGGTGTGTTATATTCAAGGTGTTTGTCCTTTTGGATCTGTAAAGCCCACAAGATCTTGACTTCCTCATTTTCTGACACCTTTTCTGATGTTCCCATGGGTTTTTTGAGGCTGGCAAGTTACATTTTTTACATAATGACCAGTGCACTAACTTTGCCACTCTATCATGTCTAACTTTGTAATCTGTTTGTTCAGTCTTTGGACATTCGCAGATGAGGTGTGACACAGTTTCATCTTTTTCTTGGCAGAGTTAACATCTGCTGTTAAATATCTTCGCTTTCATCACGTTGGTTTGGAGTGCTTGTTCTTGTGCAGCAAAAATCAAGTTTTCAGTTTCTTTCCTAAGAGTCCCCAGTTTTAGCCATGCCCATGTTTAATTATGATCATGCTTTCCATCAATATTTCTCAAGTGTTGTCCATGTAGTGGTTTCTTTTTCCAGCTGTTTGATTTATTTTCAAATTGTTCTTTCTTATATTGAGCCTTGGTTTCTGTTGTTTCCAAAATATTCTCAATTTTCACTGATTTCAGTTATTTTTTTCTGCTTGTACTGATATAATCATTTAGGCCTCTTTTTTCTTCTTCTACTATCTCCTATATTTGCAGTAATTCAAAGCCTCTGATTTTTCATGGTATATATAATCTGTCCACATCGCTTTTTGGATGTAGTGTGTGATGCATGTTCATTAGTTTCTATGTTTTTCGATCCAATTTTTCTAGTACATTTTGAGTCCAGTCTGTTATTTCAGCTAGGTGCCTAATTACTGGAACGGCCCATGTGATTATGGCTTTGATTGTATTTCCCCATTTAATTTTGATTTTAAGATTTTCCGCAATCTTTTGATATATTCTCTTTCTGTCAGTTCTTTAACTTTTGTGTGCATTATGTTGCCTGCTTCTAGTATTCCAAGGTATTTATAATTTTCTTCACTTGAGAGTGATTTCATAATATTGCCATTTTTTACTCTATTCGATCTAGTTTTTGGATCTTGGCACGGTGTACAGAGAGAGCTGCACATGTGTCAATTTCAAATTTCATTTGGATATCTTCACTAAATATTTGCACTGTGTTTAACAGTGATTGTATCTCTGTGGAACCTTTTGCATATAGTTTTAGGTCATCCATGTATAGAGATTATTGGTTTTTCCTGCTTTTGAAATACAGTAGCCCAATCTAGCTTTATTTAAAATTGTTGACATGGGGATTAGTGAGATGTTAAATAGCAGTGGTGACAAAGAATCCCCTTGAAATATTTCTCTTTTGATGCTAACTTCCTCAATTTCTTCACCATGGGCCATTAAGACAGTTTTCCATTTTTCTATGTTTTTCTTGAGGAACTTCTGAATGTTTTTTATGTACTAATCCCAAACATTTTTAGACAGGTGTCAATCCAGCTGTGTGGCAATGAGTCCAATGAATTTTTATAGTCTATCCAGGCCATGTTAAGATTTGTTTTTCATCTTTTTACATTCTTCAGTATCATTTTATCAATAAGCAGCTGATCTTTTGTGCCTCTTGACAGCGTGCATCCAGTTAGTGGTGAGTGCAGGGTAACAGGCAGGAGTAAGCACATTGGCATAAGGTTTTGCAATGTGAAAGATGCTGTTGAAAGTCAATTGATGAAACTACAATATTGTCCTAGTGAAAACAATGTGTCTGACATTTTCACTAAACCCTTGACATTTGAAAAGCATGTATTATGTATGTAACCAGATGGGTTTCTACAATATGTAAATTTAAGGAGGAGTGACAGGGTTTGTTCCTTTAAGTGAACAATATTAAATTTAATATTGTAGTAGAGAATGCAAAATCATGCTTGTAAGGTCAAAGTCAAGGAATGACTAAGAGCATACAGGTGGGACAAGCTTATGTAATGCTTGTTAACCATGATCAGCTGCCATATGTGCAGTGATTGGCTGTTCTGTGTATATAAGCAAGAGAGTCAGAACAGATCTTTGCCACTCGGTTGTGAGTCTGGTGATCATTACTTTACTTGAATATGTATATTGCCGTATTTTTCAATGTATAAGACTATACTTTTGTCTAAAATCTTTACACTAAAAATTGAGGGTCGTCTTCTACACGGAAGTAAGCTGAGGAGAGAACAAAAACAAGTGGAGGGGAAAGCACGTATCAAAGCGATCCTGCAGCGATTTGATCCCTTTCTCCCTACACTTGCTAAGCCCCACTTAGACTTCTTAATTTTGGATTAGAAAAGTGGGGGCATCTTATACTTGGGGTGCCTTATACATGGAAAAATACGGTATGTTGCTCTGAGATGTCTATGCCAATGTATATGTTGCCATGTATTTATGTCTAACAAAGCCTAATATATAATGGTATAAGTTGTATCAGAACTCTCTCTGTGCATTTTCTCACATTTGTGTCTTTACTCTGCTAATGAAGTAGGAGGATTAGAAGCAGCCAGATGAGAGGCTCTATGGTAACTTGCTGTCTTTAGTCCTAATGTTTGTTTTCCCAAACAAAGTGCTCTTACAAGCTTCATATCCAAATTTAACTCCAAGCTTTTGGAGAGGCAAGAACCATATAAAGCCTCTCGAGTTGGCCCCACGCCAACATTTTTAACGTTCCCTTTCAGTTCAGCTGGATATAGGGAGTTTTCAGTTAAGCAATTATATATTGATCTTGCAAGTACACATGTGAGGAGCTTGAACATTGTTTGAAGGCGTATAATTGGTCGATAATTACTGAGTTCATTGCTCTTTTAATGATCTTTTATTATCAGAAGGCTGTGGCCTGTTATCCAGTCTTCAGTTGTAGAATTTTGAAGTAAACATTTTGAGTTGTTTGTTAACTGCTATCAGCAAACAGCAGCAGGCCTACCCAGATGGAGTGCTGGTGGTAGCAGGTGATTTCAATCAAGCCAATTTAAATACCATCCTCCCTAACTTTTATCAGTATGTGAGAGGGGGAAATACCTTGGATCAGGTATATAGTAACATCATGCATGGATATAAGATGAAGCCGTTGCCTAGCTTGGTACAGTCAGATCATATATCTCTGTTTTTGATTCCATCATACAGACCTCTTGTTAAAAGAATCAGACCATCAATTAGAGAAATACAAGTGTGGCCAGTGGATGCATCTGAGCAACTTCAAGATTGCTTTAGGAGCACTGATTGGGCACTGTTTGAGGAGGACAATGTTGATCTTATGCCTCGACAGTACTGTTTTATATCAAAAGCTGCATCGATGTTGTTACTACCACCAGACAAGTACGAGTGTTTTCTAATAACAAGCCTTGGCTAAATAGAGAAGTGTGCCTTTTATTAAAAGCCAGAAATGCTGCTTTTCATTCTGGTGATGAACTACAGTACAGAGAGGCCAGAGCTAAACTGAAAAGGGGCATTAGGGATGCCAAAGCTATGTACAACCAGAGAATTGAGCAACATCTTGAGAGTTCTGACACTCGTCGAGTATGGCATGGCCTACGACAAATCACGGGGCAGAGTAACAAAAACAGTCTGTGTAGCAGCAGTGATTTTTTGGCTGAGCAGTTAAATCAATTTTTCAGCCGTTTTGAGGTGGAAACAGGAACAACCATTATTCCAGCACCTACTGTCTATAATACATCACTATAATCTACCATCGACAGACAACCAGTAGTGCTGCAGATTTCAGATGTGAGACGCGCTTTCCAGAATATTAACGTTCGAAAGGCAGCTAGACAGATGGAATCATGGGACGAGTTGTTAGGGGCTGTGCTGCAGAATTAGCTGGAGTTTTTACGGATATTTTCAATCTATCCTTGTTGCAGTGTTCAGTCCGCACTTGCCTGAAGACATCTATTATAGTGCCAGTCCCCAAGCAGTCAGCTGTGGTATCTCTCAATGATTATAGACCAGTAGCTTTAACATCTGTTATTATGAAATGTTTTGAGAGATTGGTGCTGGATTACATTAAGGCTAGTCTTCCACCTTCTTTGGACCCATGGCAATTTGCATACAGGAGAAATAGATCTACTGATGATGCTGTGTCCATTGTACTCCATACTGTATTGAGTCACTTAGAACAACAGGGAACTTATGCGAGGCTGTTGTTTGTGGATTATAGCTCTGCTTTTAATACCATTCTACCAAATAGATTGTTTTTTAAAATGATCAACCTGGGATTACCTCAGGAGATCTGCATGTGGATAAAGGATTTTCTGACAGATAGGCCACAGTCAGTAAGGATGGGATCTCACCATTCTTCTACCCTGGTACTAAGTACAGGAGCTCCCCAGGGCTGTGTGCTAAGTCCCTTCCTCTATTCCCTGTACACACATGATTGCACCCCACTATGTAACACCAATGCAATTATTAAATTTGTGGATGATACGACAGTGGTGGGGCTCATAAATAAGAACAATGAGTCTGCTTATAGAAAAGAAGTACAAAGGTTGATACTTTGGTGTAAAGAAAATCATCTCACACTTAACATCAAAAAAACTAAAGAACTCATAATTGATTTTAGGAGGAAGAGAAATGTACATTTACCACTGTACATAAACGGTGAGGAAGTGGTGAGTTGGTAGTTTTAAATTTCTGGGTACTTACATCTCAGAGGACCTCTCATGGACTATAAATGCCAACATGCTAATGAAGAAGGCACAGAAGAGGCTGTATTTCCTGAGAATGCTCGGCAAGTTAAATTTATCTCAGCATTTACTTCTGTCATACTATCGTAGCACCATTGAAAGTGTCCTAACCTATGGCATTCTGGCATAGTTTGGGAGTAGCTCTGTAGTGGACAAAAAAGCTCTACAGAGAACCATTAAAATTGCCCAGAATATCATCGGGCTCCAGCTACCAACCCTGGATGACATCTTCACATCCCACTGTCTAAGGAAGTCACACAGCATCCTGAGAGACTCTTCCCATCCTGCTTATAACTTTTTTGAACTGTTACCATCTGGCAGAAGATATAGAACAATTAAGACTCAGACCACACGTTTTCTCAATAGTTTTTATCCCAGAGCTATAATTGCAATTAATAATGAGCTTAAAGACCACCAGTAGTGAATAATTAGTTGGACTGTGTTACTTGGCCTGAGGTGTAGATGTTTGTATTTTTAGTGGGGGATTTTTTAGTGGGTGGGGAGTGTTTGGGGAATTTTATGTCTGTGTATGTGTCTGGTCTCTGGGTGTCTGTTAATTTCGTTGTATGGGTATACTGTGTATATACTTACAATGACAATAAATTATTATTATTATTATTATTATTATTATTATTATTATTATTATTATTATTATTATTATTATTATTATTATTATTAAAGTGCACTGCTATACATGGAGACATGTTAGATGCTTTCACCAAAATCTGTGCAGCTTATCTGGATCAGAGGCACTTCCATTTTTCACATCCTTTACTTGCCTCTTGTTCATTTCAGTTGTTATTACAATTATCATCCATTTGTTTTCCTTGAGTTTCTTTACAAATATCTTTAATCCATGAGGCATCTTTATTATGTCTGGTTGGGCTTTCCCACATTTCTTTCCAAAATTTTAAAGCCTCATCTTTACATGGATCTTATTTCTTTTGCTCTGCACTTTCTCCTAGTGATGTATAGAATAATCATTGGTTATTTCAAAATTGCATGTTGCTTCAAGCATCCATCATATCGTTCAGTTTTCTTTGTTGTCACTGTTACCCACTGTTTTAATTCTATCATTATTTCAACAATTATTTTCCTTTCTAGGTCATATATTTTTCATAGTCTGGCTTTTAATTTTTTTACTTTTTGAATCTTTACATAATGCATTCCCATCAGGGCTTGTAACCTCCAGAAAGCTGGCCAATCCCCTTTTAAAGGCATCTAGGCCAGATGCCATCACCACATCCTGTGTCAAGGAGTTCCACAGACTAACCACATGCTGGGTAAAGACATATTTTCTTTTCTCTGTTCTCACTCTCCTAACACTCAATTTGAGTGCATGTCCCCTGGTTCTGGTATTGCGTGACAGGGGAAAGACTTCCCCTCTATCTATCTTTCAAAGATTTTAAGTTGATAATGCCTGCACGTAATTTGTTTATTATTGTTGTTGTTATTGTTAAAAAAAATCAAAATTATAAAAACATTGATGGGTATTACATAACAGATACAAGTTTAAACCAAAAACCTAAGTGTCTGTTAAATATTGGTGCAGCATGTATGCTGTTCCTATTATTGCCATTTTTTCGTAGATCTGATGGTGTTATTTCTGAGATCTGCAACTCCTTATAATACTGTGTGAAATTTCTTGAAAGTCATTCTCCATGTAAAGGATGTGGATTACTTTTTGTGGAGTAAAGCCTCACTATACCTACATAAGCTCTCCATGCAACGGGCTTCTGTGCATACGTAGAAGAGATTTTTTTACAGAAAGTCAGACTCCTGATATAGAAGGTGACTATGAAGAAAATAAAGAATTTTTTTGCAAAGTAATATTGTAATAATTTATTATTTGACTTTTAACATTATTTCTTTTGATACTGTAACCCACCTTGGATCCTTTAGGAGAAAGGCAGCATATAAATATTTCAAATAAATAAAAAATCGAATCATACCGTCGACCATGGTATCCTCCTGGGGAGGCTCTCCGAGCTCGGAATTGGAGGCTTGGCACTTGCCTGGCTCTGTTCCTTCTTGGAGGACCATCCCCAGAGAGTACAGCTTGGGGAGAGCGTTTTGGCCCCGTGGAGTCTCAATTGTGGGGTTCCGCAGGGGTTGATCATCTTACCAATGCTGTTCAACATCTATATGAGGCCGCTGGGTGGGGTCATCAGGGGGTGTGGGGCTTCGTGTCATCAATATGCCAATGACACCCAGCTCTACATCTCCTTTTCACCAACTGCAGGTGATGCTGTCCTGTCCCTCCAGCGCTGCCTGGAGGCCGAACTGCAATGGATTCAGGAGAACGGGCTGAGGCTGAACCCAGATAAGACGGAAGTTCTGAGGGTGGGTCCCCCGCAGTAGGTGGCTTGGGTGACTCCCTCACATTTGGGGGGTCACCTTGGCCACGAAGAGTGGGGTTTGTAGTCTGGGCATACACTTGGACCCGACGCTCACCATGGAATCGCAGGTGGCGTCGGTGGTCCGCACTGCCTTTTTCCACCTTTGGCGGATTGCCCGGCTGCGACCCTACCTTGACACGAGGGTGCTCACTACCTTGGTGCATGCGCTCGTAATCTCAAGATTAGACCACTGTAATGTGCTCTACATGGGGCTGCCTTTGAGGCTGATGCGGAAACTCCAGGTGGTGCAGAATGCGGCGGCTAGACTCCTTACCGGAGTGAGAAAACACCATCATATTTCTCCAACGCTGGCCGCACTGCATTGGTTGCCCATCTGTTTCCGCATCAACTTCAAAGTTTTAACGCTTACTTATAAGGCCCTAAAGGGTTTAGGACCTCGATACCTGATGGAACGCCTACTTCCACCAAGGTCTACCAGGATCACCCGTGCGAGTCAGGAGGTGAGGCTGAGGAGCCTGACGCCGAGAGAGGCCCGGAAGGAGAAGACACGAAACCGGGCCTTCTCGGCGGTGGCTCCTCGCCTTTGGAACAATCTCCCTCCTGACATACGCGCGGCCCCTACGCTGGGCATCTTTAAAACCCAATTAAAAACATGGTTGTTTATTCAGGCCTTCCCTCCAGCCAGTTCTTGATTCTCTTTTCTTATTCTTCCTATTCTTAATTTATTTTAGTTGTTCTTCGTACTATTTATGTATTCGTTGTTTTATACTGTTTTATTTTACATTGTAAGCCGCCTAGAGTGGTCTATTCGTCCAGATAGGCGGGATATAAATCAAATAAATAAAAAATAATAAATAATATAAGATAATGAAGTTGGAAGGGGAATAGAAGGATATAGAGTCCAACCCCCTGCTGAATATGGGAATACAAATCAAGGAATATCTGCCAGGTGGTTGTCTACATTTCTCTTGAATGCCTGCAGTGTTGGAGCACTCACCACCTCCCGAGGTAATTGGTTCCATTGTCGTACTGCTCTTACATTTAGGAAATAAATCTAATGTTTTGCTTTAAAGAACTACAGTGTACATTTACATATACAATCTGAATATTATATTCTGTGTCAGCAAAACATACTTGAGTTTGCATGGGTTGGATAATCCTTAGCTTCATAGACTAGAGTTTTCACGCAATATTACACTGAAGTCAGAAGTGAACATATTATCTGCATTTAGCCACAGGCGTTAGGCATCCCTCTGCCATGGTGTACTGCTGCAACTCCAGGGGTTTGCTCATTCCTGTGGGAGGAGAGGCAGCAAGGAAAAGAAGCAATCCTACATTTATGTCCTTTAGATTAGTTCCCTCCAGCCCACAAATCTGGACTATGTTGACTGCATTGGGAACCTATCCATTGGTTAGATAGCACTACAGCTTCAAACACACTGACACATTTAGGTGAATTATTTTTTTTCTCCTAAAAACAAAATCACTCTGATGAGCACAACTTTGGGTCTCCATGGTGATTTTAACCATCTAGATTTCATGATATTTTATTATTATGGATTAAAATTATTCAAATTTCTTCTTTTGCATTAAACATTTTATTGCCTTACCTTCATAATGAGACAAAGAGTTGTCAAGGTTGGGTTGGAATTTGACTGCACAATCCTATATATGTTTACCCGGAGGTAAGCCTCACTGCATTCAATGTGGCTTAACTCCCTAATAAGTGTGTTTAGGATTATAACCTGAATCAGTCCCCTATGTTTCTGAAATGTTGGCAGATGTGTATAATTAATTGTTTCCCACTGTTTATTAAGCAAAGACAACAGAGGGTTGTATATTTGCTTGATTCCAACTCATCTCTGTATTTGGTAAGATACTAAGGCATTAAATATCAAAACCTGCACATTTCCCCTATAACTCCTTGTGCCAAAATGATGTTTATTCTTTTCCATGAAACCTCAGAAGCAATCAGACACTTAACTCTCTTGCAGCAATTCCTTAATGTTAAACAATGGCTAGAATTGACAAATGGACAGTTTCTGGTTGTTTATAGAATTACTTTCAGGTACTATTCCTCAGGTTGTTGAAATTTAGAATTCATCTCTCCAGTCATGCATTGAATTGTCTTCCATACCACGCCAACAACAACAGTAAACATTCAGGATGGTTGCGTTGAGGGTAATAAAATGCACCAAAATGGCTTTTAAAATAATGTTGCCACAGTATGTTTCTTGAGCATCCACATTTTAACACCTTTTAAATTAGTATTTCTTGGCACCAGTGCAACATTACCCTAGAAATCTTGAACTGGAAAAATATGTCAGAAATATAATCCTAATGATTGAATATGGTTATGGCAGCACAGTATTTAGTATATTTCTATTTTTACTTAAAATTTCTTTTGATTTCTCATTTTGAAATATGTTTTAGTGGATTCAGATTTGCCATGATTTTGTTTCAATTTCTGGTAGCCATAAATTAATTTGTATTGAAACTGTTCCTTATTGCCCCAAGTTTAATGTATGGCACATTGGATGGAGTGCATTGTTTTAAAGTACTGTAGCTTGTGCTGATTTAGTACATACAGCCCACATGTCTCTGGTGCAACCCAAGAATAATCTGAACTTTCTGCGCAACATATAATCCACTTTTATTACAAACCTATCATGTCTTGTACTTTCTGTTTCATTGAATTCCCAAATGTCTCCTAAACTAGACATTTAATGCACAAATGCTGAATTGAAAAAAGACCAAAAAACTGAAGACCAAAATCACAGATCACTTGTTTGAATCTTGTTGTTGTAGAAGAGAGGTAGGAAGGTCAGACTGTTTATTTTAGGGTATAATGTGCACAGCTTTATTTTGAATATAACATAATATGGAAAAATTAGAATACAGAAGGAGAGCAGTCAGTATCCAATCTCCCCATACATTGTTATTGGGAAGTCAGCAATTTCCAATGAGAACATATTCAGTGATTGAATCACATTATACTAAATATTGTGTGCCACCAAGGTTACTCCAAGCTTCCTGGCACTGATGTGGTGATAAAATCCTGTGATCACTTAACTAAGCCTGCCCACATTCCTTCCCCCTATTCCATCACTAATACGTTTATACCATGGTGAGGAAGGAACAATAATAACAATGAGTAATGTGGCTAATTATATCAAAATCCATTCCACTTCCTTCAACATTCCAACAGTAAGACTCCAAATTCATTCATGTGTTTAAAAGTTAAGTTATTCAGAGGAAATAGAATTTCCCCCATTAAATTGCTGACACACCCTTAGCTGCAGATTTGTGAATGAAATCTTTTAATTAAAATCTAATTTTATTGAAGGAACTAGCATCCCAATGATTAAACATACGCCTCTGTAAAATATAGCTTACAAGGGTACTAGGCTAAACCGTTTAATCTCTTAAAGCATCTCAACTGGAGTTCTCTCATGGGATATGCTATTAGTCATTCTCTTGCACAAGCTTCCACATTACTTTGCAAGACTGAAAGTATTGAGCAGGTGGTGAGCCCTGTCCTTTATCGAATCAGTTAGTTTCTATTATTCTCATAGTGTGTCATTCCAGGAGGGGAAAAGAAGAGATGGTTACAAAAATGTACAAAAACTTATTATCTCCATAGATGTTTTATCCCCAGTTTGTGATCTGATATTTATCTTCCATTCCTTGCATGTATCACATTCAAATATGCATCCATATACATTTGGAAACTTCCATATTATGCCCCATAATAGATGTAACAGATGTGAAACAGACAGGTAACAACTAGACTGTGATAAGATGGCTGTAACTGAACAAAGGCCTTAAGGAGTTTTTACTGTGATTACTAAATGGAGTGAATAAGGCAAATTATTTGACAAGATGAAGCTTTCTTCCTTCTTGCAAAATAGTTCGTATAAGCAAGTCATATCCAGTTTCCTATATATCTGAACTGCTGCATCCACAGGATCAGTACCCGTGATTTAACTTATCCGCAGCATGAAAATATTAAATAAAAAAACCCTGAAATATGTGTTACCAAGGTGTATTACTGGAAATGACCACTAGAGGGGATCAGACTATGCTATATATAGGGTTTCTCTATCGTGGGGGGGGGGGGTGGAACCAATCCCCCAGGGATACCATGATCCTATTTTACATTTATTCTGCTAGGTCAAATACATTTTGGCCTATAACTTGTCATTTCTCAGATTGGTAAGGTTCATGGGCCTGGAGGTCACAAACCCTTGTTCTTTATCTTTTTCAAAATTTGAAAAGAATGTTCCCCACTGCACATTAACTTATCACCTGGGATTTTGCATAATTTGTGTTTATAGGTATGTACTTTGGGGAAGGGGGTTCTAGGCCTTCCTTCTCTGGTTACTGGAGTTCTGTTTGCCTTTACCATTTTTACTGCCACGTTCTATTCTGTACTTTTTTCTATATTTATCCCCCACCCCATATAATAAACCAATCAGCCTGCATCTTTTTGAAATTTATACCAATTAAAAGACAAATTTGGTTATGAAGTAAACAACACAATTCTAGTTTATGCCAGTTTCTTCCAAAAGACATCTTACTGCATTCAGTAAAATGTAGTCCTGTATTGTGTTGGGCAAGCTACAAGGTGTCAGAGTGTCCTCATAAGAAGGAAATGCTTAATTGCTTCCTTATATTTAGAAAAAGTGTCAGCATAAGTCAAAACTGACTTGATGAGTTGTTGTTGTTGTTGTTGTTGTTGTTGTTTCAGTAGTGGTGGTAATGCCAGATGTGTGATGACAGGTTACCGAAGATATGTTTAATTGAACAAATGTCTAACCCCACAACAAAATCCTGGTTTTCGAATTTTTCTCAAATGCTTTCTAACCAGGGCTTGAGTGTTGATGCCATCAGTTTAAGTAATTCCAACAGCAAAAATGCATTTAAACAAATAGTATTTGACATCAGAGCTCAAACAGATATGGGGGCCTTGTCTTCAGTGCAATCTATGAAAAGGCTAGCGAGGTCTAAAACCATTTTTCAGATAGAAAAATACATGCTTTTTCCAACTGTATTTGTACAGTGTTTGCCCATCTCTGCTTTGAGCTAATGGAGACAAGGATGTTACAAGGCCGATATCAGGGCATTCCCATACAGGATAGATTGTGTATTTGCGGGACAGCAAAAATTGAAGATCTGGCACATTATCTGTTCGTGGTTGTTGTGAGTTTTTCGGGCTCTTTGGCCGTGTTCTGAAGGTAGTTCTTCCTAACGTTTCACCAGTCTCTGTGGCCGGCATCTTCAGAGGACAGCACTGTGCCGTCCTCCGAAGATGTCGGCCACAGAGACTGGCGAAACATTAGGAAGAACAACCTTCAGAACACGGCCAAAGAGCCTGAAAAACCCACAACAACCATTAGATCCCGGCCGTAAAAGCCTTTGCGAATACATTATCTGTTACATTGTCAATTATATGTTAACATGAGAAAACTCTACTTAACACCCTATTTGGAGCATTGGGAACCTGGGGGGTGATGAGAGTAATTTGGTTTATTTACTGCAAGGGGTTAACCTCCATTTAATTCATCAAGTGGCAAATTTTGCTGTAAAAGGAGCAATCCTAAGGAAACAAGAAGCCGGTAAGGGGTCTGTTAAGTTGAGGTATGCAACTAAAGAGGGTCACTGCTTAGGTATAGCCACTAAGAGATTACCTGGAGTGTGAATGGGGTTTGTTTTAAATAGTTGTTTACAGGATAATTTTTATGCACATTTATACTTGTTTATTAACATTTTACACCAACCTAGCAGTTCGAAAGCATGCAAATGCGAGTAGATAAATAGGTACCACCTTGGTGGGAAGGTAAAACACCATTCCCTAATCACACTGGCCACGTGACCACAGAAACTGTCTTTGGACAAGCACTGGCTCTACGGCTTGAAAACGGGATGAGCAGCACCTTCTAAAGTCGGACACGACTGGACTGAAAATGTCAAAGGGAACCTTTACCTATTAACATTTTATAGACTTATTTATATGTATATGTTTTGTTATGTAACTTTGAAATGGTCTGTTGACTTATTCAATAAAAATGTATGTATGTAGTGGTGGTGGTGGTAGTAGTAGTAGAAGAAGAAGAAGAAGAAGAAGAAGAAATGGTAAGAATACTTGACTACAGGTTCATAATCTAAGGGTTACCATTCAAAAGAAAAAAGAATTGTGGAGGGAAGACAAAAGTAAGCAGTTTCAGCTACCAGGTAACAGTAAAGGTTCCCCTTGACATTTAGTCCAGTTGTGTCCAACTCTAGGGCATGGTGCTCATCCCCAAGCCGTAGAGCCAGCATCTGTCTGTAGACAGTTTCCTGTGGTCACATGGCCAGCGCGATTAGACACGGAATGCTATTACCTTCCCACTGTGGTGGTACCTATTTATCTACTTGCATTTTTACATGCTTTTGAACTGCTAGGTTGGCAGGAGCTGGGACAATCGACGGGAGCTCACTCCGTCACATGGATTCGATCTTACGACTGCAGGTCTTCTGACTTTGCAGCACAGAGGCTTCTGTGGTTTAAGCCGCAGTACCACCACGTCCCTCAGTTACCAGACACATCTGCAATTAACATAGTTCTGGCTGTATACCCATACTATTACAAATGAAATAAAAATTTCAATATTAAATAACAAACATTCCCCCTAGCACTTACCCATCTTTCTGATACTGGGGAACGCATTTATCCTGCGGAGAAAGCTATGGAATTTTTGAGAAATCAAGTAAAACATTCTGCCTCAAAGCTGAATATGCCACTAATTTAGGCCCATGTGCCACTTAGCAAAGACCAAAAACTGCAAATGGCACAGAAAGGGCAAATGTTAATTGAACTGCTGTGCTGCTGTTAGCCTGGAGGGTAGCCACCAACAGAAACAAAATGGCTGCCCCAGACATGCCCTCTTCAAGCCAGAAGATCACATCTTTGGCTCTGCAAGGGCTTGTGGGTTATGAGAAAATCATACACAGATGACTAATTTTTTTATGGTTCACAGCCAAGCAAAGTGAAATTCAGCAGCTGTTCAGGACAAGTGACCACTCTAACGGCTGCAATATAACCCACTAAATAGAGAGGGAATTGCATGAGAGCAAGAGGTTAGCAGTGATTATCGGCAGGTGAGTGCTTTATTGAAGTTGAAAGACCATTAACATTGATGGAGTAATTATTTCAACTTGAAAGTAATTACCTTGATGGGTGATAACTTCTTCAGTGTTCCCAGATTGGATAGGGCCAAACAATTGTGAACTCCTGAAGCCTAGAAAAATATTACAACAGTACTGTAGAGTTTAAATTGTTGAAATCACTGTTCGAGTATTTTAATTATGCCTAACAGTAGACAGATTTTTAACTTACAGCAAGCAGTGAACTCAAATAAAGAGACATTTACTTTCCAATCAAAAGGAAATGACCCACACCTGACACATGCTTTTCAAATTACTCATATCATTTGAATTCAGCATTTAAGATGCAAAACTCTTGCTGACAGAAATCGTTGACCCCAGCTTTATTATTTCTTTGAACTGAAACGACTCCAGAACAAAATAAACCAGTGTCTATTTATGAGTCATAAGAGGCTGATAAAAGTGTGTAAAAATGCCCGGAAATCAGAGGGACTCATGAGATTTTTGGATATTCTAATTATGTGGATAATTTATCAGTCACTGGCCGGGAGTGCATTGCTCTGTTCAGATGTCCATTTAATGTAGGGACGGCTAGATGGTTGATTAGGGTTGTGCGTACACTGCCAAATTTCACAAGCAACCCTTCTCAAGAAGTCTCCAGTAATTCTGTACCCCTGAGCATGAAGAGTCTTATATGTGCATATTTGGTGCATATGGGTAGACTCCAGGCAAATGGCACAGTAGAATAAGAAGAACCACCTGACGTGATCCCCTAAGTTAAAGATGTGCTACGTAGTACTAGTAGTAGCAGCAGCAGTAGTAATGCCAGAGTTGAAAATAAAGAATTGGAAAAACTAATAAAATACAGAGATCTGGCAATCAAAATATCTCGCTTGTGGATGAAATACCCTTCAGTGGTCCCCATAGTCATCAGGGCTTTGGGAACAATATCAATAAATTTCACACAGTATTGTAAGCAGCTGCAGATCTCAGAAACGCACTACCAGATCTACCAAAAATGGCAATATTAACAGCATACATACTGCACTGATATTTGACAGGTACTTATACTTAGGTTTTTGGTTAAAATTTGTATCTATATAATAAATGTCAAGGTTTTTTATAATTTTGATTGACTGTGATTGGTATTTTTGAATAATAATAATAATAATAATAATAATAATAATAATAATAATAATAATAATAATAATAATAATAATAATAATAATAATAATAATAATAATAATAATAATAATAATAATAATAATAATAATAATAATAATAATAATAATAATAATGTGCTGTCAAGTCAATTCTGACTTTTGGTGACTCTTTTGAGGATTTTCCAGGCAGAGAATACTCAGGAGTGGTTTACCATTCCCTTCTTCTGGGGGCCTCCTAGGCTTGTGTAGCTTACCCATGGCCACACAGCCTAGCTCTACTCATAAGAGACACAGTGAAGAATTGAGCTCCTGACCTCTGGCTCCACAGCCAGATACCTAAACCACTGAGCTATCCAGCCAGATAGATGACTAGCCAGATAGATAGACATGGCTGGATAGACAGGCAGATATCTATGTAGCATCCACTGGACCCTGTATCTCTTTCCCCAATCAACAGCTTCCCTTCTTTGTGTAGCCCCCATGTGTACTCTGAGAAATTTCTGCAAAAGACTAGGAAACCTGGATGAGATCTGTGGCACCAGAGAGCACTGTACCTGGAAGGGGAGGGAAAGAAAATCCTAAATTGGCTGGATGTTGATATAAAATCATACAATTGGGTCCAGGGGAGAGGACCTGCACGTGGGATTTAAAATAACTGTAATTGTTTAAAATTACAGTTTGAAAGCATTCACAAGCCATTTAAAAGTAGAAAGCAAAGAAGTCAGCTACACCTTCTGAGTGCAGCAGCTGCAGAATTTTCCTGCTGACAAATGCTTCTATATAATACAGTGGTGTCTCGCAAGACAAATGCCTTGCAGGACAAAAAACTCGCAAGACAAATGGTTTTGGCAATGGGGGTTGATGACTCACAACACAAATGTTCCTATGGCCGTGCTTCGCAAGAAGAATGTTTTCCTTTTTTTTGTTGTTCCTGCCTCATGTTTGCTGATTTTAAAATGTTTTTCTATGATGTTTAAAAAGTTAAAGTTTTTTATTGAAATGTTTTTAAATCATCTGCACAACATGTATGGCTTTAAAGAGCACTTAATAAACCCTTTGTAAACCAAATTTGACTTTGTTTTGACTTTGTTTTGCCCATAGGAACGAATTAATGAGATTTCAATGCATTCCTATGGGAAAACGCGTTTCGCAAGACAATTTTTTTGCAAGACAACATTAACCATGTAACGAATTAAATTTGTCTTGTGAGGCACCACTGTACTGTTTCCCCCTTTCAACCAGTCTCAGTAGTGGGGAATCTCCCCGCCATGTGGCAGGCTCACAGCCTGCTGTAGGCCTGAATAAACATTGAAATCTATCTCCTAGCAGCATTTGGAAGGCCACAGTGAAAGACAAAACTATAGAGCAGAGGACCATGATATAGCAAAAGTGAGACTATTAGATTAAAATGACTGAATCTCTGGCAATGGAACATCCCACCTTTACTCACCTTGCTTAGTATTTCTTTAAAATGCCACAATTTTTTTCTTCCAACGATACTATTCTCCTTAGAGGTCTGTTTTCCTTATTTCCTGAGGGGGTAAAAATTCTTCCAGAAGCTAATTAAGTCTTTACAATAATCCTTTTCATGTAGGCTTTTGTCGTGAGGGCCATCTTATCATACATATTTGACAATGACCAGGTAAATTAACCAGATTAAAAAGTTAGCCCCAGCAATTATAATAATTTCCAGTGAACACGGCCCAGATGCCCTGTGTTTCCAAAAAGTCACATTACATTATATATTTTGAGACCTAAACCTAAATGTTTAGTTTTTGACAGGAATCAGGTAATGAATTTTCCAGTGTGTGTGTTCAGCGATTCAGTTTTATTTTATTTTTTTAATTTTTTGTAGGAGCAATTACCAAAGTCATGGTTGATACCTATGCCCACTAGAGCTTGGTTCTGTTTTTCCTTTCTCCACATTTTTAAAAGGATAGTTATTGATCTCTTGCTGAGCTGAGATTTCAGTTTTATGCCAGATAGCTTGATTAATGGGTTGGTTGCTGTAAGTGGACTGAATGGGGATAGGAAGCACAGGCAGCCCGTACTGCCAACCCTAAATCCGTCAAGACACATAGCTCATTATGAAACAGTTATCAAGTATACATGAAAAATTAATTGGGCTCAGTTTGATTCTGAAAAGAATCAGCCTTCTACTTGGCGGTCCCCCCAATCTTTCCAGATGTTGCGCACCAACCCCTGGAGGAACAGCGAAGGGAGATGTATTAATACGTTGTATTGATTAGATCAAGACCCCTGACAGTTATTTGTAGAGATACCATCTGGCGGCTGTTCGAATTCCTTCACCAAAAACAGGACGTGACATGTTATTAATCTCAACTCTCTAAGTATAGACAGTTGCCTTTTCGCTAAACCGCATTTTACCATTCCGTAGGAGATGAATGCAGACCTGAAGGGTGCTGAAATTAAGGTTATTACACAAATTGAGCCATATGGTCCAAATATTTCAGCAAGAAAATTGCCAGGCAATAAAAATTGCTCCTGCCTTCCTAATGGTGTAAATTACAGTTTAACCATGGCTCTAATGATGTCCTTCTGCTGTTACATGAAGGACATTGTTTTAAAAATATAAAAAACAAGTAAATGCCAGCAGCGTGTTTTACAATCTGTTAGTGTGTCATTAAGAACACTGTCAGAATTACATAAACATAATGGCAGGCAACCTAGCATACAAAAGAACAAGTATGGAAGCAGAGTGTCTTGGAAACTCAATAGAGTCAAGAGCTCTTTCGGTTGTTGGATGTGTTCCAATATGTGGTTACTCCTGCTCATCACATTCCTCAGTGGATTTTTAAAAAATGTGCAAATTTACATGGAAACCACAGCCCACAGGTTTATGTGGTAAAGAGTCATAAGCCATATCCTAGTCTTTGCTCCTGATTTTCCCCCAATTGTAACTGCTTACTGCTTCAATTGAAAGACCACTGCTAAGCAGTCATATATACATATATACAAATTAGCTGCGTACATAGTCATATATAAAGCAAGTTGTGAAAATGAAAATGAGATTTATATGAACATTTTGTCATCTGAAGTATTGGTTTGGATCAGTGATACCTCATGATTGAGGGAGGGGTGTTTCCTGAACTTTTGAGGGTCAGGCAATGTTTCCTCAATCTGTTTCCTCCATCCCAATCTATTAGTTGCTAATGCTTTGAATTGATTCTAAATTCAGGCCCTCTGTAAAATTCAAACTTCACAGAGCCATGTATTCAAATTTTACAGAAATATGTTGGGTTGCCTTATAATGACTTGAGATGCTTGGTTTCTGTTTCCCAGCCTGCTATGGATTATCTGTTTGTCTACAGCAAACCTAAGAATTCAAGAGTTTAACCCAAGAAATCCCATAGAAGATTATTTGCCACCATTTTAATAGCTCCATGCATATCTTGGGATTCCTACACACATAAGAAATGGGCAAACACAACTGTGTCCACTGAGCACAGTTACATTACATTATACCTGTGAGTCGTTACCTGCTCTCTTTTTAAAAGTATTCTTGAGAAGTTTTGCTTCAGCATGTGTTGTCATTCTTCAAATTCCTATGCACTCTGCAGGCTCTCCAAATGTTTCATTTCAGAAGGGATAGCGTAGACACATTCTGTTTGTACTGTGGATGCTTATCAGCTCTTTTCCTGTAAGCAGTGCAGTTGGTATGAGGGAGGACGGTATTGTGTTCAGTTCTAGGACAATCTAGTGTTGGGTCATGAAACTAGTGCTGTGACATGATTTATCCTCTTGCATTCCCAAATGTGTATTGTCCCATGAAAGAGCCTTCCGTTTTTTATTTTCCATACTGAGACGACACCTTTATGTTATGTGCTGTCAAGTTGCATTCGACTTATGGTGACCCTAATGGGGTTTTCAAGGTATGTGAGATATTTATAGAGTGGTGCGACCATTGCCACTCCCAATGAGTTTTCATAGCTGAATCCCTCCCCAGCAATGGAAAGTCACTGGGAGGTGGCCCTGGTCAAACCACCCCATAAATATCTCACATCCTTGAATTTCAGTGTTATGTCTCTTTCTCAGGGCACATTAAAATTTCTTCTGGTTATGTTTTCGACCTTACTCTAATATTACAGGACGTTGCATTTGTGCTTTCTTTTCCTTTCTATCGCACATCTCACCAACCCTCTGCAGTTTCCTTGGCTGCCCAAATTCCTCAATTAAAAAAATTGTGGGAGAAGTTGTCTTACTATGTCTCCCTCTGGTCTTTACATGTGGGAAGCTAGGAGAGGAAGGTTGCAAGATGCCACAGAGATGGTTCTATAATAATAATAATAACAACCAAGAGGCATGCTTCATGTGGAAGCCTCCGAATACAGCCCAGGGATCTCCAAGTCCTGTTTTGTTCTGTAGTGTTCCAAAGTAAGATTCAGATCCTGAAGCAAATGGGCAGAGGTGTGAGGTTTTTTTAAATGTGGAAAATATTTATTGGAATACAATGGGTTTCCAGTATCCTTATGAGTATGAAAAACAATTCACTTCCTTCAAAAAAAGAAAGAACAAAAAGAAAAGAAAAGAGGGGAAAATTTATTTTGTTCTAACTGCCCAGTCAAACGCTAACATCAAGGAACAGATTTCTGTCATGTTTAGCCAGCAAAACTGCAGCAAAGTTGTTGATCATTTAAAAGCCTCCTGTTCTCTGAAAAGCCAACAGAGTAACTGAATGCAACGTGCTAACTGCACTTGCTTGTAGAATGTAGCCATTGAGTTCTTTAATAGGGCTTTATTTTCAAGTCAAAGCAGGGAACTCAAACTCTTGTTGGGACTGCTGCAAATCCCTAGCTGTCAAGGGGTGCCAAGAAAGAAAACAATTTACAGTCACTCTAAGTAATGTCTCCTTTTAGGCTGTGATCAAATACAAACCCAGTTGCTTTTAAGTGATGTAGGGCACAATCCGCCAAGCACTGCCGCGGCACATCTTTCAGTCGTTTCTAAGAGCACGTAGGGCCTCCCCTCCCCCACTTGTACCACTCTCTGGAATTAATGAGAATGCTGCCCTATATTTTTAACTTAGTGGCAATGTGTGCCTATAGAAATTATTCTGGTATCTATTTGTTCAGTTCTTTTATTATTATTATTTTGATTATTTATACACATTTTTTTTAAAAAAAACATAGAGTCATATGGAATGAATGGCCAAAACTGGAGCTGTCGTCTGGTTAAACAAACATGAATTGTTTCAGTGATTAATTGATTTGTTAATTGATTACATTTGTGTATCATACAAAGGCCCACAATAGTTTCGAGAAACAAACCTCAGATGACACATGTTTCTTTTGTAGCAACTACCTTGTTCAAAGAATCATTCTCTGCTTTTCCATCCATAGGAGACATACCTGCTGTGAAAGTGTTTATCATTGACAGGTTTTATATTCAGTACTTGCATTATATGTATTAAATCTGGCTGCAGAGCCAGGAAAAGAAGCACAGTGGGCACCAAGTCCCAGGGCACCTCCTAGAAGAACCACTTTTGAGTACTGTGTATCTAGGAAACCCTGGCTTGAAATTGTTTCTTACAATGCAAAAACCTGTTCATTTTTACTCATTAATAAGTCTCACCGTCTACAGTATGTCTTACTCCCTCACAGAAGTTCTTAGGATTGCAGCTCCAATTCAGATTTGTCAATAAGCTTAAGGAAATACTGGGTGAGATCAGCTGAGCTAAGATTTAAAAGGGGTATGTATATAAAGTGGATGGAGGGCCAAAGCATCAAGAAGAAATATAAACAAGTAGCAAGTATTTGTAAGGAGAAGGTCTGGAGGGCTAAAGCTTGGAATGAGTTCAGACTTACAAGTGAGGTTAAAAATAGCAATAGGAGGGAATGCAACTGTGCTTGGAGCAAGAGAAAAAACAAGGAGGTGGCAGGTCTACTGAATGGAGTAGATGAAAAAAATATTAATGGATAGCAGAGAGGAAGCAGAATGTCCGAATATCAATTTTTCCTCTGTCTTCTCACAAAAGGAAAAACATTGTTCAGTTTAGTTCAAATAAAGAAAGCATTGATGGGGTGACTGCACA
The DNA here is from genome assembly GCF_051106095.1 of Pogona vitticeps. Classification (NCBI taxonomy): domain Eukaryota; kingdom Metazoa; phylum Chordata; class Lepidosauria; order Squamata; family Agamidae; genus Pogona; species Pogona vitticeps. Next base: position 31,552,668 of record NC_135783.1, on the reverse strand, counting down.
AGACAAGTAAAGAGGTGGTATTGCAAGACTAGCTGCTTTAAATAAATTCAAATTTGAAGGGTCAGGTGAGCCTGGAAAGGTACTACAGAGACCTGCAGATATCATCTCAGATTCCATGTATTTCAAGTATTTTTGAGAATCTTGGAGAACAGGTGAGGTCCTTGAAGACTGGAGGAGAGCTATTGTCATTCACGTCTTCAAAAAGAGAACAAAAGGGAACCTGGGCAGATATCAACCAGTCGGCTTGACTGAGATACCAGGAAAAGTTCTACAGTAGATCATTAAACAGTCAGTCTGTAAGTGTTTAGAAAATAACACATTGGCTAAAATCCAGTAGTAAATTAAAACTAGAGTAAACCTTTTAAATAAATGAAACCTATGGAGACATTGACTCAATAAATCCCCGCTGATTCAATGGGCCTAGTCTAGTTACAACTTACTACAGGTGTGCCCTGCTTAACGATTACCCCGCATTGCTTCACAATGATGTTTTTGCAATCGCAATTGCGATCACAAAACAATGTTTTAAATGGGGTTTTTTTTTTTGCTTTGCGAAGATTCTTCGCATTACAACTATCAAAGCAGCTGATCGTTGGGTTTTCTAAATGGCTCCCTGCTGTGCTTAGGGACGGATTCCTCGCTATACAGGCACTGAAAATGGCCGCCGTATGGAGAATCTTCGCTGGACGGTGAGTTTTTAGCCCACTGGAATGCATTAACAGGGTTTTAATGCGTTTCAATGGGTTTTTTATTTTCCCTTTGCGACGTTTTCGTTCTACAGCGATTTCGCTGGAACGAATTAACGTCGTTAAGCGAGGCACCACTGTACTAGATTTCAGGCAGTGATTACTAAGACTCGGCATGGGTTTCTCAAAAACAAGTCATTTCAGAAGCAACAGGTGGGGGAATGTTGTAGGTTTCTATCCTGGATACAGTGTTATTCAACATCTTTATGAAATGACTTGAATGAGAATAGAATTTGCAAGTGACACAAAGATGGAATTGATAGCTTATATTTCAGAAGACAAATTCAGGATTCAAGATTACCTTCATGGATTGAACTACGCTAAGACAAACAGTAAGAGTTTCAGCAGGGAAAGATGTTCTCTATTTAAGCTGGAAGAATCAGATGCAGAAGCAAATACTGTAAACAAAAATGCAGTACCGGACTATACCAACAGAAGCATTTTGAACATATCAAGGAAAGTACCAGTCTATTCCAATTTGGTGACATTTAATCTAGAATACTATATCCAGTTCTGGGCATGACAGTTCAAAAAGCATACCAACAAACTGGAGCACTGTCCAGAAGGTCCATAAAAGGTGACCAGGATGATTACAGGTTTGGAAACCAAGTCCTATGATGTCTGGTTGAAGAAGTTGAAAATGTTTAACTGAGAAAAAGAAGACTGACAGTAATATGGTAGCCATCTTTAATTATTTGAGGGGCTTTCACTTCAAAAAGATGAGCAAGCTTGTTTTCTGGAACTCCAGAGAATAAGACCTGAAGCAGTAGATTCAAACTGCAAGAAAACAGGTTTTGTCTAAATATTAGACATAACTTTGTGACATTGAGAACTGTTTTGGAGTGGAATTAATTATTTCAGAAGTTGGTGGGTTCTTATTCTTCAGAGGTTTCCAAACAGGTTTCCATCTGTCGGGTACATTTGCGATTTCCTGCTTAGGAAGGGTGGGACACAGTGGCCCTTGGAATAACTTCTATCTTTACAGTCCTATGGTTTTATAATTCTCCATCTCCACCACCTGTGGCACTGTTTTCATTGCTAAGGGAGACACAGTAAGAGATTAACTTCTGAATAAATACAAGCATATAAATCTCTTACACACATTTACTTTGCTGTGAAATCTGTGTAGTTTTGTAGAATGTATGTCTGAGTGAGTAGTTTAGAGGAAAGGTCATATTACCAGTGTAAGTAAAACTGGAATTAGCCCTTTGAAAAGGATATAATAATTTTGTTATCGTTGTCTGAAACTTCCTTCCAGAAATCTTAGGAGTCACAGAAAACATCTATTTCAACAAGCTTCTATTTTGTATTTTTCAGTTTTCTTGCAACTCCTCATTTCCTTCAGGTAGGAAGCTGCTCCAGTCCTAAAACCCTAAAAAGGATAAAATGGAATTTTTTTCCCCCTGAGAGTCCAATAAGCGAAAGATATAAGTATTTCCATATCAGTCTGTCGCAGGAAAAACAACAGAGTTCATGGCACCATAAGTACTAACACTACTATTATAATACTAGAAGTTTTACTTTTCACGAGTACTTTATTCGGTTACAGTCCCCCTAATGTTCATTCCTGTGACTCCACTGCTTTTTATGTATTATTTACAGAGAGACTTAGTTCATTCCCACCACCACCCTGTGGTCATTTATGTCATAGCTGGAAGTTGCATTTTTAGACAGGATGGAGTCTCTTTGCTTTATTCTATGATAGATAGTTATAGTCCTCAAACTTCAAACTTCAAAACTACAAACCTCCATTTGTAATTTACTTTTAATCAATATATATTTTTTCATATACTGTAGTTCAGTATGTCTATGGACATTAATAGTTTTGTATTAATAGTTTCATAAATCTACGGATGGTGCAAATAGTTAAAACAATAGGAAAATTATCGGTAGCCACATATGCTTAGTGGAGAACATTACTCTTGAAATTTGGGAAGGCAGGGAATTTGAGTACTTTATATGAAGGTGAGTGGTTCCAAATGCTAAGTGCAGGACTAACTGGGCATCTATCTCCTATTCCTGCACATCACGGAACATAAGCCCCTTTGATCTCCTGCCATAAATGTGCGTGAATCATTCCTGCTAGACCTTTGGCCATTGTACTTGTTAAAACTGGATGGGGAAGAAAGAACAGAATGATGAAAAATAAATTATAAATTTCCTTGTGGAACATTGGAAGAAGCCATTTCCTTAATGTCTCTGATTAATGGCACGCTTTGTCCTGATGATTACTCCCAAAGAAGTGATAAATAGCCATATTACCTGTCTATCAGCTGGCCGGCGCCACAACAGCTCTCTGAACACAGTTAATAGTGTATAAATCCTTTGCTGCATCCCAGGAAGGAAACACTGGGGCATGTTGGGAGATCTTAAAACAGAATGCAAAGCCCAGAGTGACACTCCTTGAAAGTGCTGGATCACCCGATCAATAGATTCAAAGATGACTGGTTTGTGTAGCTTTGTGCAATTTAAACATTTGTGCAGGGAGTCGACCCACGCAGAGTGTTATCGACAACCACAAATCAATGCTAATTTTTGATCCTTTTCAACCTACACAGACCTCTTGACCCTTTTCCCCACCTTGGGGGCGCGTCAAGTAGTCAAAGGCAATCAAAAGTGAAGGTATAAACTTGTCAGGGTTTTGAAGACTGAGTAGTTTTGACCATGCCCATGAACTGAGTTGAAAGGTTTGTAAAGATGCCAGAGATGTAGTCATCTTGGGATGCTGCTTTTCAGTACTTAAAGAAAGGAGATGCTAATGTTTTTAAAAGATTCAGCATTTTTTTTCCTGTTCATTATTGCAGGGAGCCGAGTGGCACTCTTTGGTGCATTTTCCCCCACCCACCCCTTTCCTTAAAGTGGCAATGTGTTTCAAACTAAACAATAATGTCCCTGTTATGAAACGGCTGGGATTTTCTCCTTTTTCTTTTTCTGAGCCTGTTTCCCGTGAAATTAATAGAAGGAGCTAAGCATCATTAGATGTGCTGAAAAACTTACAATATGATATAGAAGTGGGTGAGATCATTTTTTTATTCCCAAGAATCTAGTATGCATGGTTCTCTAGCTCTTCTAAGTAACTCCATTCCAGGTGGAAAGGAGCACCGAAGCTGTAGGAGTGAAAATGTTTATTATGAACTTCAAAAAAAAAACCCAAATGTGGTGGCTTTTGACTGTCATTTGACCATTCATATCATATCATGGTAGGTGACAAAAAAGGGTTGTGGAAATTCTGTTTGACTCCACCTATTCATGTATTTTGCATGTGAGCAGAAAAGAGAAATAAAAGGAGTAGCCACAAAGTTTCCAGTCTAAGTAGAATAAATTTGACTTGGATTTAGATTGTGGACTAGACATGCTTCATTGCACTTCATGCCAATTTGTAAGTGTGGTACCACGGGGGCCATGCATTACCTCCCACCTCCCCCAGCCAGCCGCCCCACTCATAAGATGGACAGCTGCCAGTGAAGGAGGACCCAGGCGATGCACAGAGGTTTGTGAGTGGGGCAGCCAGCTGGAAGGGGAGGGAACATGCAGCACTTGTGGTGCCATACATACAAATTAGGCCAAAGTGTGATGAAGTGCTTCATGCCTATGTCTGTTGTGGACATTTCATCCATCCCCTTCCCTGAATAAGGAAAAGCTTGTGGATAAGATCATTGGTCTGTGGGTACAATTTTAATAGATGAGAGTTTTTTAAGTGATCGTCCGGGACAGCAGTTTAAATATATAAGCTACTGGGACTGTTGGTCAGGTAGGCAGAATAAAAATCAAATGAACGAATTAATGAATAAATTAGTGCATGCAGTTTTCTCAGGTTCTCAATGGTGCACAGCCGAAGGAGGACTGGTTGTGTGACAGACACCAGCAGTGCTTGCATAATTGCCCTTACATGACTTTGTAAAGCAACGGTTCTCAACTTTGGGTTACTAGATATTCCTGGATTAAAACTCCCAGCAGCCTCCACCAGTAGCTGTGCTAGCTAAGATTTCTGAGAGTTGTAGTCCAAGAACATCTGGGGACTCAAGGGTGGGAACCACTGGTGTAAAGCAACAAGATTCTGGTCATGAACAAACATGCTGTCTATTCTTTTATATTTAGGGCATTTATTAGAGTTCTTTCAAGGCATCAGTGAAAAGCCAAACTATATAGATATGTGAAAATACAGCAGCAAAACCTTCTTTCTCTATTAATGAAGTCCTCAAATCTCACTGAAGGAAGCAACTGTTGGCTTCACCGAGTGTAAAGGACAAAAGATTTATACATTCTGAAGAGAAACCAGTGTGTGGGAATCCAAAGGAGATGATGAGACAGAATGTGATGATCCAATTAGAATTAAAACCTGAGAAAAGTCATAAGGTCATAAGAAAAATCTGTTGGTCCAAGCATTCTGTGTTCACAGTGGACAACCAGATATGAACAGGACTTGAGCACAGTGGCACCCTCCCACTTTTGATCTTCAACAACTGATTATTTCCCAGCAGTCACTGTCTCTGATAGGAGACTGTGACGTGCCTCTCATGTGTCCCCAGATTATTTCACTAGCCTGAGGCCCATAACGTGTTCTCTCCTTTACACTGTCACCAGTTGACCTCTGTCAACACCCTTTAATTAGAAAGATTGAGGTCCATGCCAAGTACAAAGTTGAAAAAACAGGTTTATTGTTTACAGTTCACTTAAACAGGTTCTTCACAGTACTAAAGTAGTTTAGTAATAACTTGTTCCACCCTTAACTCTCTATAAGTTCCACACTCTTAACTGCTTCCCTTAACTCCTAACTCTGCCACACTCTCTAACTCCCACAGATTAACTTTTACTTCAGACTCTCCTCTCTGACTCCAACTGAATAAACTCTTCTTCTCTGTCTCACCCCTCCCTTATGGTTTCTCTGGCTCCGCCTCCCAACAACTCCCATTGGTGCATGCAAATATTCTCCTACATGAGCCGAAGCAGGGTGATCACCACAGAGACGATACAGGCATCGTGACTAGTAAATGTTGATAGCTTTATTCCCCTGTGAATTACCTAAACTGCTTTAAATTCATCCAAGCCAGTGGTAAATTCATGTGAGAACAAATCACTCTGTGGTTCAGAGAGGCCAACAGTCTTGGTGACTAAAAAGAGAAATAAGAAAGGCACACTACCAAGCTATTAAGTGGACATCGTGTTAAGTATGATTAAATTATAGCAGCAACAGATGGGGAAATAGATTGGTAGTGAGAAACATAGCAAATTGAAGAAGAAATAGGAGAGTATTGGTGACAGTGAACCCCAAAACTCCAGATGACCTCTCCCAATGGTTTCACATAGAGATTAAAAAGCATTGGGGAGATGGTTGACCCCTGTGGTACCTCATAACGCAGGACCCATGAAGTCAAAACAACTCCTCCAAACTTAACCATGTGGACCCAGCCACTCAGAGATCCAAGAGAACCACTAGCACCCTTCAGTCCCCCTTAGAGGGTCATCATGCAATGTGACCAGTGCTGTCTCAGCACCATGGTGTGGTCTAAACCCCAACTGGAATGGATCCAGACAGTCTGTTTCCTCCAAGAACATCTGCAGCTGATCCACTACTAGCCTCTCAATCAACTTGTCCATGAACTGAATGTTCGCAACAGACCGATAGTTATTTAAACTGTCTGTCACAAGGTTTTACTCTTTTTAAAATGGGGCTAATGATAGTCTCTGTAATGAAGAGTTAATAACATGTGTGCCCCCTTCTGTTGTTATCTCACTGGCAGATTTTAGAAGCCAGGATGGGCAGGGGTCCAGCAAGGAGGTAGTGGCTTTACAGTGCATAAGTGCCTTGTCAGCATCTTCAGATGTTATAAGTTGAAACTGATCCAATCCAAGGCTATGCACTGGACATATTAAATCAATTTACTGCTCTACAACATATGTCAGGTCCTGTTGGAAGGCTTCAACCTTAGATCTAAAATATGCTGCAGACCGATTACAGTTGGATATATCAGGCTGAAGCCACTTTGTCTGTCCAGAGTCAGTAAGGCTGAAGACCACCCAATAAAGTTCTGGTTGATTTTACAGCTCTTTTAGCATTAACATACCTACTGGACATTTTTCTAACTGCCGCCAAATAATAATCCAAGGCAACTTTCCTCCATCTACACTCTAGCTTTCTCTTTGCTAGCTTCATTGCCCAAAGTTCCATTATAAACCAGGGGGAAGGTCAAGCTCTGAAGCAGAGAGGGCATTTGGAAGCAATTGTGTGAATTGCCTGCATCACTTCTGTGTAAAGCATGCTGCTTATATTCCACCCCATAGCGCTTAAATCACTCTCGGTGTACCATCTATTGATCCGGGCTTCGACAGGCAAATGAATCAGATCAGTTGGAAACTCTCCCAAAACAACCCACAACCATACTGGATCCAGTAGCCTTCAAGGATGGCATTCTAATGAGTCCAGTCTCCCCATGGAGAGGGGATGCTACTACAAGTCCAAACTTCAACAGATTATTTATCTGTTTGTTTGTTTGTTAATTATACTGCCCATCTAGCAACATGCCACTACCCTGGGCAGGTTATGTGAAACATAAAAAAAGGATCCATTCCGACTCACTCACCCACCCATCCATAGAAAATTTAAAACAACCACAATCATCTGAGCAGTAGACATGCTACCTGACACCTTCAGTTTGTGAACTCTCTGCCCAGTCAAAAACACCAGGTCAAGAGTGTGTCCCTGCAACATGCATGGGGCCATTCACATGTTGGAATAGGCCCAAGGAAATAATGGAATCCATGAAATCTGAAGCTTCCTGGGAAATCTTTGCCTCTGCATGGATGGTGAAGTCCCTTAGGAACAGTAATCTGTGATACGTCAGCACCGTAGCCAAGGTGAAGTCTATGAGCTCTGGCAGAGAGAGTTCTAGGTTGAGGACAGAGCAATACACTAGCGCAATCCACATTCTATCCCTGTGCTCCACCAACAAGACATCCAGGCCCAGATCTCACAAGACAGAGATATTCTTAATTCTGCTGGAAGCCCTATGGACCAGAGGAGCCCACACGCTGTCCCTCTGATCTGCGCTGATGCTGGATGTGATTATATCTGGGAGACAGCAACCCTTTCCTTTACAACCAGCCAGGTCACAGTTACACATGCCAGATCAGCTTTCTCATCATCAATTAGATCATAGATCAATTGTGTTTTATTATGTACCAACCTAGCATTTAACAGCAGAAAAGTCAGATCAGAAGATTGGTTGAGCTGGTTACATTGATCATGCCAGATGAAAGGAAATCTAGAGTTTGGAATAGATACCACACATCTATTCTGTTGTTGTTGTTTAGTGGTTAAGTCATGTCTGACTCTTCACGACCCATGGACCAGAGCACTCCAGGCCCTCCTATCCTCCACTGCCTCACAGAGTTCGGTCAAATTCATGTTGGTAGCTTCGATGACACTGTCCAACCATCTTGTCCTCTGTCATCTCCTTCTCCTCTTGCCTTCACACTTTCCCAGCATCAGGGTCTTTTCCAAGGAGTCTTCTCATGAAGAGGTCATGAAGCTCAAAGTATTGCAACCTCAGCTTCAGGATCTGTACTTCCAGTGAGCACTCAGGGTTGATTTCCTTCAAAATGGATAAGTTTGTTCTCCTTGCAGTCCAGGGGACGCTCAAGAGTCTCCTCCAGCACCACAGTTCAAAAGCATCAATTCTTCAGCGGTCAGCCTTCTTTATGTTCCAGCTCTTACTTCCATACATGGCTACAGGAAAAACCATAGCTTTGACTATGCGTACTTTTGTTGGCAAGGTGATTTCTCTGCTTTTTAAGACGCTGTCGAGGTTTGTTATTGTTTTCCTCCCAAGAAGCAGACACCTTTTAATTTTGTGGCTGCTGTCTCCATCTGCAGTGATCATGGAGCCCAAGAAGGTAAAATCTGTCACTGCCTCCATGTCTTCCCCTTCTATTTGCCAGGACGGGATGGGACCAGTGGCCATGATCTTAGTTTTTTTGATGTTGAGTTTCAGACCGTTTTTTCACTCTCCTCTTTCACCCTCATTACAAGGTTCTTTATTTCCTCCTCACTTTCTGCCATCAGAGTGGTATCATCTGCATATCGGAGGTTGTTGATATTTCTTCCGGCAGTCTTAATTCCGGCTTGGGATTCCTCCAGTCCAGCCTTCCGCATGATGTATTCTGCATATAAGTTAAATAAGCAGGGAGACAATATGCAGCCTTGTCATACTCCTTTCCCAATTTTGAACCAATCAGTTGTTCCATATCCAGTTCTAACTGTTGCTTCCTGTCCCACATATAGATTTCTCTGGAGATAGATAGAAATGGGGTCAGGCACTCCCATTTCTATAAGGACTTGCCATAATTTGTAGTGGTCCACACAGTCAAAGGCTTTTGTGTAGTCAATGAAGCAGAAGTAGATGTTTTTCTGGAACTCTCTGGCTTTCTCCATAATCCAGCGCATGTTAGCAATTTGGTCTCGAATTCCTCTGTCCCTTCGAAATCCAGCTTGTACTTCTGGGAGTTCTCAGTTCCCATACTGCTGAAGCCTACCTTGTAGGATTTTGAGCATAACCTTGATAGCATGTAAAATGAGTGCAATTGTACGGTAGTTGGAGCATTCTTTGGCACTACCCTTCTTTAGGATTGGGATGTAGAATGATCTTTTCCACTCCTCTGGCCACTGTTGAGTTTTCCAAACTTGCTGGCCTATTGAGTGTAGCACCTTAACAGTGTCATCTTTTAAGATTTTAAATATTTCAACTGGAATGCCATCACCTCCATTGGCCTTGTTGTTAGCCATGCTTTCTAAGGCTCACTTGACTTCACTCTCCAGGATGTCTGGCTCAAGGTCAACAACCACACTATCTGGGTTGTCCCAGACATCCAGATCTTTCTGGTATAATTCTTCTGTGTATTCTTGCCACCTCTTCTTGATGTCTTCTGCTTCTCTGAGGTCCCTACCATTTTGTCCTTTATCATGTCCATCTTTGCACAAAATGTTCCTCTAACATCTCAAATTTTCTTGAACAGATCACTGGTTTTTCCCTTTCTATTATTTTCCTCTATTTTTTTGTACTGTTCATTTAAGAAGGCCCTCTTGTCTCTCCTTGCTATTCTTTGGAAGTCTGCATTCCATTTTCTGTAACTTTCCCTATCTCCCTTGCATTTTGTTTCCCTTCTCTTCTCTGTTATTTGTAAAGCCTCGTTGGACAGCCACTTTGCTTTCATGCATTTCCTTATCTTTGGGATGGTTTTTGTTGCTGCCTCCTGTACAATGTTATGAGCCTCCATCCATAGTTCTTCAGGCACTCTGTCCACCATATCTAGTTCCTTAAATCTGTTCTTCACTTCCACTGGGTATTCCTAAGGGATTTGGTTTAGATTATACTTGACTAACCCAGTGTTTTTTCTACTTTCTTCAGTTTAAGCTTGAATTTTGCTATAAGTAGCTGATGATCGGAGCCACAATCAGCTCCAGATCTTGTTTTTGCTTACATGTATTCCAGGCTCTCCTATAATGGATAGCTGGCCTAAAATCTTCATAGCTCCCCCAGGAATCACCCTGGTCAATTTGTTCTCCAGAAACTGATTCAAACAAGATTTCCTTCCTCCAAACGAACAGAGTGTTGGCAATTCACCTGAGGTAGAATACAGACCTGAAGGCCTCCTTTGCTGTCCCTCAGCAAATTAAAATATACAACAGACTAAGTATTACACCCCTATCTTAACAGATACCATTGAATAATAGTTAAAGATTAAGGATTAGGAAAGTGATCCAACAGCAACCCACAGACTTAAATGCTATACAAATTGATTGTTGTGGGTTTTTCGGGCTCTAAAGGTTATTGTGGGTTTTTCGGGCTATACAAATTATCTAAAAAAAAAACCTAGTAATCTTAACCAACCCAAAAAAGAATGGAACATACCAAATAAGCAAAAGTGTAGCTAGCAATGAATCAAAAACAAATAGACTCATAGATAAAACAAAATAAATAAATACTGTAAATTTAAACCAAATTAAATTGAATCAGCCCACCCACACAACACAGTCCCAGTCCAGAATGATCAGCCAGAAATATCTAAAATAAATGGCAGATCCAACCAGCTAGGTATCACTGGCAGTCACACTTCTTCCACCAGGGTCCACTACTGTGACCAAGATCTCCAGAACCCCCCCCCCCCAAACCATAGCAATCAAGCCATCCTCCATCCCCTGCTCTGGACCCCAAAGTCCACAGACCACCATCCCAGTCCACCAAACACCACTCTGACTCCAACTCTTTGTGCATTTCTGGACCTCTGATTTAAAAAAACAAAACAAATCGAGTGACTGCGGAGAAAGAGACTTCACAGCACCATCAATGTGGTGAAGGTGGTAGGCTTTCAATACTGAATGTAGAGTGCTATATTGAGAGATGTAGGTGTGGGATACATTAACCTCTACGGAAGGCTGCTTTGTAGAGGAAGGCCAGGCTCCAGGACACATAATACACAAAGGCCAATAGGCAGCGCTGTTTTCACCACTACTACTAGAAATACAAAAAGGGAAGAAAAGAAGTCGCTGGACCTTAGAAATCTTAGCTGTTGTCCATGCAAAGCCCATAAAAGAAACATCATTCCAGAGGAACACAAACACTCAAGCCTAATAGTTTAATAATTAAAGTGCAAGAAACCAAGCTGCGAACAAAGGAAGAAAAGAATATTCCAGAATGCAATGGATAATCTATACAACGTCAGTGTCCTCCCTTTGTCTCACAGTTCTGTGAAATTCATGCCTGAGTGGTATATTTAGAGCAGATCTTGAGTTTTATAAGGGCAATCCAGCGTTCACTTGCCTTCTCCTTTGTTACCACCAGCTCATTCTATTGCTAATGTGTATTGCATTCAAGTGTTCTTTTCCCCAGTTCAAATTTCTGAGCTTAAAATTTTTTTATTAATTCCACAACATCAGATGTAAAATGAGTGAGGCATAGAGGTCCTGTTCTGCTGTAGACATAACGTAGTCCTTGATTCTGTCGGGTTTTCCATATTTAGCCAAAGACCATATTTAGCAGAGGCCTTTTCAGCCCATTTAAATCTGTGTTGAAACTTTGCCACCCTTCAGTAGAGACCAGAAAGGGAACTTTCTAAGGAATTTACTGAAGCAGAATGCAACAAACAATTCAGTGCAATTTGTCGCAACCTTCATTTTTAACATTCATGCCTCTACACTACAGGTCTTGATTGTTCATTTCACACACTCATGTACAAACTGAAATGCATTTTATCCCTAATGTGTACAGTCCTCTCTGTGTTCTGTTTCTGCAGCTCTTTGATCAGAAGCAATTATTTAACTTCCCCACCACTAAACATTAGTCTGTAAATTGTAGGCTTTTAAAAGTTTGCTTGTTGAAGCCTAATAGGTTACTGTCTTCATAGGAAAAAAAAAACTATTAATATGGGCTGTGTCCAATTGTAAAGTTAATTTTAATTGTGTTTTATGCCACCTTAATTTCTCATGCTAGATTTTTATGCTGAGCATCACTTCAAAATGATCTCCGTACTTTAACCTACGTAATTTTGCATCAGATTGAATCGGTTACTTTTGGCTATGGCAAAGTGGCTATCCACTTTCAAGGATCTAAGCCATAAATGTTTATTAAAAGAATCTATAATGAAATCATTTTTGTTATTTTTTAAATGGCTGCCTTGAGTATGTTGGATGACTGAATGCTGGTTGTTAATCACTAAGTACTCATGGTATAAAAACTGTTTGATAGTATTGCCATCTAGGGGCTAAACAGGATTCTCCATACCGAAATAAACTGTAATTGAACAGGTGCTACTATTGACAACATGCATATGTTTTTCTTTATAGCCCACATGCTTCCCATGTTTCTTATGAGAAACGATATCTTAAATGTCCCAAAGCAGCCAACTTTTAAAAAACACATCTAATATGTTTGAGCTGATTTCTGTAGGCCTTTAAACTATCCTATACTTTTGGGTTCATAACTGGTCACAAAGGGATGTTTAAAACAACTGAACTTTTTCTCTACTCCTGACCCCAAAGGTAATAAAAAGAGTTGATAAGTCTTCAGTGTTTCGACCTCTCTCCAACTGCTATTGTTTTATCTTGTCCTGAACTGGGAATCATCATATCCTGTGCTTCTGGCTCAGAATGTTGTGGTTCTCAACAGCAACTGCTACACAAAAACGGACAAATATGTAGGCGGGGGGGCTGCAAGATGGGCAGAAGTAAATCCACATCATCATCCTGAGGATAAAACTCTCTGTATGTATGAGGGGAAATAGATCAGTGAACAGTAAGCATACTCAGTGGCCGTTGAATGCTGACAGACTACTCAGGGGAAGTATGGCACAGATGGAAGGATGTAGTGATGCTTCAAGACGTAGCCTTCTGAGCAGATCTGGGTGAAAGCCTCTTGACCTACTCTGTATGCTGATAACAGTAAGACTGCCCAGGGCCAGCCCCCACCCACCAGTTGGAGGTCTCCACAGTTGGAGTGTGCAGCCTTCAACTTTATTGAGGGTTCAGTCATTACATACATCAGGGGTTTCAAACATGCGGCCCGGTGGCCATTTGCGACCCCCCAGATGATAGTTTGTGGCCCTCGCCTTGCCTGCCCCCCCAAAGCGCCCACACATCCTCTGCTGTCAAGAGTAAAAAAAAAAAAGCCTTGCCTCGCTCGCCGGCTCTCTCCCAAGACATCACCTCTTGCACCCTCCATCCAGAACTGCAGCCTGCCAGCCAGCCCACCTGTCTGTCGGCTAAGGAAACTCCTGGGTGGCTTCCTCGGGCTCTTGCTCCGCTTGGCAGAAAATCTGATGCGGCCCAGCCTCACCCAGACTCTGCCTCTAGCGGCCCCCAGGTAAATTGAGTTTAAAACCCCTGACACACATTATTCTTTGGTGCCAGCTGCAGAGTCTACTTTATTTCTTTTGATTTCCTCTTTTCTTGTTTCAAATCTCTGACCATCTTTATAATCTATAAATGCTGGATTTAACACAAAAGATACATTGTTGTGTTGCTCCGCCCTGGGGATAAATGGTAGATCTTTCTGGAGCAACTTTGGAGCAGCCACAAAGAAGGCTCTCGTTAAATCACTGTACTGCAGCCAAAACTGTGCTCACGACCTGGGGTTCAGTCAAGGTTGACTCAGCCTTCTATCCTTCCGAGGTCGGTAAAATGAGTACCCAGCTTGCTGGTGGGGGCAATGTGTAGCCTGCATAATTAACTTGTAAACCGCCCAGAGAGTGCTTGAAGCGCTATGGGGCGGTATATAAGCAGCACTCTTTGCTTTCCTTTATATTCCCATCAAATCCAAGGCAGTGGAACTTAGAAAGGCCTCTCCTAAAGATCTTAGGAGCCAAGAAGGCTGATGCAGTGAAATATGATCCTTCAGGCAGAGTGGGCCCAAATCATCTAGCGCTTTATAGGCCATAACTAGTACTTTGAATTTGGCTCAAAAACAGACGCAGCCAGTGAAGCTATTGTCACAAGAGAGTTATATGCTCCCTGTAACCAGCTCCAGTCAACAATCTGGCTGTTGCACTTTGAACCAGCTGAAACTTCTCCACCATCCTCAAAGTCTCCCCGATGTAGAGTGTATACAGTTATCCAAATGGGGTGGAACTAAGGCATGCATCACCATCACCAAATCAGATATATAAGGAATAATTCTTAAGGCACCTGTACATTTTTATAATCTAGTGTTTAATCCCAGCTAGAGGTCAGCACTTCTCTAAATCCCATTGATTCAGTAAATTCCCCCAGTTGAGACTATTAGATATATAGCCCTTGTCAGATAGTTCTCATCAACACAAACAAACTCTGTGACTTTTATTGTGATCCTGCATACACCACATATTTTTTAGTAACTCCCTTTAGACCCATTGGGGTTACTTCTGGGTAAATGTGTTTAGTATCACCATCAGAAACTGAGGTCTCTGATCTCAGTATCTGATGGCTATAGTACTTTTTATAAGTTTAATTAAACTCATGCTTTTCTTGACATGAATGGCTAGGAATTCCTAACAATAACTATTCTTTCAACTCTTCCTCCCCCGTTTTCATTATTAATCTCGCCAGTGTTTGCCCTGTTTAATGGGGGATGGGGGAAAGCATAATTGTCATTGAAAAGTGCATTTCTAATCAGTTCTGGTGGCATATCATAGTTTTAATATTCTGAATGGGCGTTCAAATGCTGCACTATATTTGTCTAAAAGGAAAGCTCATTGTTGTGGGAAAATAACTATTTAAATATTTATCATCTAACTTTTAATATTTTAAAAAAGAAATTACTATTTTTTCTCAGAAAAAAAATCCAAGTCTGGTAGCTTAACATATATTTAAATATTTAAAAGATGAGAAACATTGGCTTTAGCCACTTGACAGAAATCCAGGGTATTGAGATAGGCCTGAGCACCATGGAAGTAGAAGGGGAAATGCAACTCGATCTCTGAATATCCAGGATATAGATCTATTGGTGCATTCACTGGTGATCTGCCAAGGATTTTCTTGTGCCTGGTTGATCAACAACAATAGGGACTAGAAAGCTGAGTTTAAAAGGAAGGTTCGGGGTGAAAAGTAGGAGTTGTGTGACAGAACTGGGAGCTTAATTGTGAGACAGAAACCAAAAGACTGGTTTTGTGTACTTAGAAGCACCGAGAGCACAGGCAGACACTGTTGTCCAGACCGAACAATCCACTGTCGTGTACTTTATTCCAGGTAGTGAATCTCTGGCTGCAAGTAAAGAAAAACACAGTGAAGCAAAAAGAAATGGAATGGAACAAAATGAAGTAGAATTCACTAATCTGGTTATTTACTTCCCCTTGATCTAATGTTAACATACTTAAAAGCATTCAATAAAAATGAAGAGGCTGGGGATGAAAGATCTAGGATATTTTCTTGCAACACAATTCTTAAATGATTACATGTCCAGCACAGAGTTGAGGTAGAAGCAGATGTAGCCTCTCAGCAATAGGGCTTCCTCTCTGTGATGACAGACAAAATGTTAACCGCATGAATCTTGCTCTCATATATGTAACACTTTTTATGGAGCATTTCAAAAAGATATGTGCATTTTATTTGTAGTAGGCTTTTTAATCCGTTTCTGTATAGCTTTCAGGGTACTATCCTGTGCTCACATACGTATCTGTGGAGGGAAGACTAAGTAAGCGCTTGCCTCCCAAATCTTGAATTTATTTATTGTTTTAATGCACACAGACAGATACTTTGTGTTGCAGTGGTGCTTAGTGTGTGCATAAATTATACACACATATTGTACTGCACTTTCCCCCCTGCTGTAAAAAAGGAAAAGACCCCCTGGAATCAAATCTATTTTTAAAACCTAACAAACAAATTTATCCTCTGAAGAACATCTCACTCATGTTTCCTCTATAACAGCGATCCCCAGCCCCTGGGCCACGGACCGGGACTGGTCTGTGGCCTTGGAAGGACTGGGCCACCAAGACAGATTTTCAAAGGACTGAAAGAGTGTGTGTACGCAGTCCCACCCACCGCACGCATGCACACATGCATGCACACACACACACACACACACCGGACGCATGGACACACACCCCATGCCCCTCACACACAGATGCCCACCTGCCCTCCCACCCACACAGACACCTGCCGCCGCCACCCAGGTCCTTGGGAGAATTATCTTCAACTAAACCAGTCCCTGTTGTCAAAAAGAGTGGGACCCACTGCTCTATAATATACTGCACATAGAGTTTGTACACCTTGAATGTGTGTTGGTGAGGGAGTGGCCTTACCTTCTCATTAACTTACATATATTTGAGGTACTACTGCCTTACAAGGATGTGATGAATGTTTAGAGAATGTATTATTTTCAATCATTTTCCATGTCTGTTCACTCTGAAATTGACCCCCAGGACTTCACCCTCCATCTTCAAGTTTCCCTTGCTTCTTGTGAAAATGAGCAACGTTGTCTCATTTTCCATCTATCTGAGTGTGTGAAAGCAATATTTACTTGCTTACTTATTTGCTTATTTCTTGTTGTTATTTGCCATCAAGTCACCTCCGGGTTATGGTGACCCAATGAATGAGCAACCTCCAAAATGTCCTGTTCATTTCATCTTATTCAGCATCTGTAGTTGGAAGATAGGTCTGAATGATATTTATGATGGTAGGTTTTCCACAGAGTCTGACTGATGTTATTTGGTCAGAACTTGCATTATTGCCCCTAAATGCAAGGGATGTAGGCGTAGGGATTTAACTACTGCCTATCAAGTAGCGAAATTTGCTTTGGCTGCAAAGAAAATACATGCCAGGCATCAAAAATCTTAAGAAAGAAGGGAAGTTATGGCATCTTGAATTTATGTATAGATATACAGGGTCAGTGCAGTTTTGTGTTGCTGTTGATATTGTGGTGACCTATAGTTTTAAACAATAAAGCTTGTTCAATTCTGTTCAGCTCCTAAATGCCTGTGCTACATCTTACCTCAATCTCCATTTCTTTTGAATTTGTCCATTCCTGAGTAGAATACTTTGTAGTTATCTGACTAAACACATCCCAGTCCAGTCCACTTTAGTTCACTGACACCAAGCACTGCAATGTTTAAACATTATTATTATTATTATTATTATTATTATTATTATTATTATTATTATTATTATTATTATTATTATTATTATTATTATTATTATTATTATTATTATTATTATTATTATTATTATTATTATTATATTTTAGATTGGGAATTGGGTAAAGAGTACACAGGTTAAAATGGTACATTCCATTTCTTGCTTTACGGTTTCCAGTTCACCTTGATTTATACTTCTCATGTTCCATGTTTCTATTATATATGTTGTGCTGCATCAGACTTTCCTTTCACTTCAGTGCTTATCAGCCACTAGAGATCCTTTCATCTTGAATTGGGTTGCATCATTAGTGACACTGCTATTTGTATTTTTCCACTGCTCCTCCCCAGTAGCTGATTCTGTGATTTTCAACTGGGGTCTCATCTTTCTACACTCTCTCTTGATTTTGGACTGTCTTATCATAGGGGTTTCATGGTAAGGAAAATAGTATTTTACATTTTGCACAGTACTAGCAAACGTCATTGACATTGCTTCCTCCTCCAGTAGCTGCCATCTCCATCAACATTGGAACTATCCATTATCTTCTGCTGATGTGGCTGTTACCTTTGAAGAGGACTGATGCATATTTGTCTGGTGTCTTGGCTGTGACCATTCCATCTTGGGTGATTGTGCTAAGAGTTCAGGCTCATAATGGAGTCTGGCCTCCTGATGGCATTGCTCTCAACTTCAAGGACACACCCAAACCCATTGACTAGATTAAGATGTGCATCCAAGGAGGGGCAAGGTAGTCCCAAGTAATACCACACTAGGTCTCTCACTACCAGTCCAACCTACTTAAGAGGATGGTTTTGAGAATAAAATTGAGATGATATTGTATAGAGTCTTGAGCCCTTTAGAGGAAAGATAGCAGAACATTAAGAATGGAAGTTGTAGCAATGGGACAGTGTTTATAGCACTCCATCTTATTCTTGCAGGGCAATTTGCATTACACTCACTTATTTGGTTTGAAGCCGTTTACAACCTACCACATCCACCTTGTAGCGGTCAACAATGCTGGGCATGCTGCAAGTCCATGGACCTCCGTGCGCACCCTGGAAGCTTCTCCAAGTGGCCTGAGCAACTTCACTGTGGAAAAGAAAGAGAATGGCAGGGCACTGTTGCTTAAGTGGGCAGAGCCTTCGAAGCCCAATGGTGACATTAAGGTAATCCAGACCTAGAATCTCATTTGACCAGAGGCAGCAACTGTTCCATGCGATAACACAGTGCTTAGCTCTCCTTTCTTTCAGCTGCAGTGGTAAATCGGGTAACTTTGATAGTGGGTGAATGATCATTGTTGTTGCCTCTGGTCGCTTATCTGCCCTTTTCCTTAGGAAGTGCTTCCTTCTTATATGGCCTCTAGAGTGATCTAGTGGCTTCTTTAGCCCCACTGTTCAGTGATAATTCATGACTGGTGTAGAGGGGTGAACCCTGAAATGTTAGAATGGGACACCTGTCTCCTGGTCAAGTGAGCCACCCATGTCACTACTGTGCAACATGAAGTGGAACACAGGTGCTGCCTTTTTCTGCTAAAAAGAGGTGAGACTAAATACTCCATCAGGCTTCTCACCAGGTGGAGTCCCTCCTGTTGATCACATCAAGCTTCCTTGTAGGTCAAAAGAAGGGACAAGAGATCACTCTTTGCATTCTCTCTAATATTTGATTGCCCCTCCTCATTGGTGATGATTGCTTGCCCTTCTAACTAAAAGTAGCAATTTGTAAGTACCCTGTTTTATAATAATGCGTGCACAATATAACGTGTAGTTTCACATGATAGTTTTTCTCTATCCTTCGACATCTCCATGTGATTAATCCCAGTGAAACCAATAATATATGCATTCAGTTGCAAATTCTAGTCTATGATGTCAGCTAAGCTAACAATTGTGAGCAACTTTGCTTCCAGAAGCTCAACATAGTTATTATTTGCCTGCGACTCATGTTGACCCTATAAATGAATGACCTCCAGAATGTCCTGTCATATAATAACCTATGCTCAACACAGAATGGACTATATACCATGTAGACCACTTCCACATAAGGGGAAAGGGAAGATTAATTCCTTTTGGACCAAATGCAAGTTTGGTCCAAAACGTCAGCCACAAAGCTTTATACGAGAAACTTCAAGCAAAGTCTTCCCAGTTCAGATTGAATGCTCAGCCCATGTCTTTTCTCCACAGATCCTCTTTAGATGTACTGCAGTTCTCCTTTTAACATTTAGGAAAAAATAAACTTAATATCTCTTTGGGGCGCACTGAACTTTTGGGCAGAAATTGAAGGTGGATCATAGGGAAAAAGCATGGGCATACACCAAATTGAAAGCATTCCAGGGTTCATTCATTGTGGCCTGCTGGGTATTTGACAGTCTCCCTGTTTTTACACTTCCAACAAAAGCAGTATTTTTTACACAGCTTGCTATGCATAATTAGCGGGCTGCATGGGGCTTATTGAATTGTAAGGTATCTGTGTCTGAATTGTACTGCTGTGCTTTTAATGTCTTACTAGTAATGTGTCGACTTTCTTTTCCTTCCAGACGTACAATATTTTCAATGACGATAACTTGGAATATAGTGGTTTGTCTCGTCAATTCCTCTTCAGACGCCTTGAGCCTTTCACTCTTTACACCCTAGTACTTGAAGCCTGCACTGTAGCCGGCTGCACTCGCTCCGTGCCCCAGCCAGTCTGGACTGATGAAGCCCCTCCTGCTTCTCAAATGGCACCCGTAATCCAGTCAGTGAGTGCAACCAGCATTGGGGTGAGATGGTCTGAGCCAATTAATTCAAATGGAAAAATAATACGCTATGAAGTTATTCAGAGATGTGCGAAAGGAAATGCTTCAGGGAAAAACTCAACAACAGAAGAAGAGAAAATTGTTTTCATGGAATATAACACCGAGAAGAATACATTTGTATACAGCGCTCAGGATCTGCAGCCATGGACTCGTTATGAATATAAAATACGTGCCTGGAATTCAGCAGGCTATACTGATAGCTCTTGGTCAGTTGCAAAGACCAGCCAGGCTGCTCCAAAAGGCTTGGCGGTACCTATTCTGAAGCATATTCCAGGAAGCCCTGACAAAATACTAATTTTGTGGTTGCCCCCAGAAGAACCAAATGGCATTCTGCAATCGTATCGGCTTCACAGAAATGGTGTCCCCTATCCTTTTAGCTTTGATGCTGCAACTTTAAATTACACCGATGAAGAGTTATTCCCATATTCAGAATACCTCTATGCGGTAACCACTTGCACAATGGGAGGCTGCTCCACCAGTGACCACGGCAGCATACGAACCCTAGAGGCAGCTCCAGCCGTCGTGAACCCTCCCATGCTAGAGGATCTAGGGTCTACCCAAATGAACTTGTCTTGGTCACCACCTACAATCCAAAATGGAGAAATCACTAGATACATCTTAAAATTAAATGGGGAAGAGCTCTATATTGGGAAAAGTTTGTTCAGGACAGTGTTCAATCTGCAGCCTTACACTAAATATGACATCACATTGGTTGCCTGCACTAATGGAGGTTGTACAAATAGTGCCTCCAAAACTATTTGGACAATGGAAGCTCCGCCCCTCAACATAGATGCCCCCATGTTGGCAGTGACAGGTTCAGAATCAATAGAAATCACATGGAAGGCTCCTGCAAATCCAAATGGTAAAATCCGAGTGTATGAGCTGAGGAGAAATGGACTTCTGATTTATTCAGGTCTAGAAACTCGTTACCATGACTTCATGCTAGCTCCAGGAATAGAATACAGCTATGCTGTTACTGCAAACAATAGTCAAGGGAGCATTACTAGTCCACTATCTAAAACTAGAACTAACCCTTCTGCCCCGTCTGGTATGTCACCTCCTAGATTGCAGGCATGGCCCTCAGAAGCAATTTTGGTGACTTGGGATCCTCCAGCAAAAGTCAATGGTGATATAATCAATTATACAATCACTATTCGGGAACCTATTAAACCAGACAAAAAGACTGTTCACTTAGATTCATCTCATGCTTCTTTTGATAGGAGATCCTACACTTTGGCAGAACTAAAAGCGTATCACAGGTAAGTTATCGCATGCTGTGAATATAGCACATCATTCTGATCAGAAGGTCTCCAAAGAAGAAAATAGGAGTCAGCAAGAAGTTCCAAGCCAAAACTAGTCAGTCCTTGATAACTAGAGTGCCATCTTCTTTGTCTACATGCAATATAAAGTAATAGCCTATGTAATGTCTAGCCAATCTGGATGATTGAGAAGCTCTAAAAGGCTGAATACCTAAAATTTGGCTCCACTGATTGGTGGGAATAAGGATGCTGGAGTTTCCAAGAAGTATAGAATCTAGCGGTGTGTGACAACTGGCATAGCATGGCAAGAGCAGTAAGGTACTCTTAGTTCTTATTTCGAATGCATCTTAGAAGGCAATGTTAGAGTAGTAGTTATTGCCTGAAATATCCTACTAATAACATAATTTCCAAAGTCACTGAGATTGCTTCTTATCTTGGCAACAAGAGACAACAGTTGTGGCCAGCTTTGATCCAGAGATATATTAGATTATCCATTGTAAAAGATACTAGATTGCAATTCATCTGAACTTCCCTAGTCAATCAATGTTTCTTTCTTTTGTACATGAGTCCTGTCAATGAAACCTTTAAAACATGATTAGCCCATCAGTTAGAAGATAGTTTTTGTCAATAACTTTCCTACTTTCTAAGTGCTAAACTGTATGAGTATAAATATAGGCAGTGCCTAAGTATTAAATTAAAGCTAAGTTAAAGCTACAGTGGGGTCTTGACTTAAGAACGGCTTGAGTTAAGAACATTTTGACTTAAGAACCACTCTCATAGGAAAATATTGACTTGACTTACATACTTAGATTTGAGTTAAGAACTGAAAAAAACCACGTGGGAGGCAGGGAAAGTGCAAAATTTGAACTTTCAGTTAACTGTTGGCCAGTGAAAAGGGTGCCTGTCTGCTTCCTCACTCCTCCCAGCGTTTAGAGAGTGGATTGGGAGATAGTCTTCAGACTGCCTGGTACTGCCTGGACTGTATTTTCCCTGCCTTCCCTGAACCTTTCTTGACCTAAGAAAAAAAGAAACAAAATATCCCCCTCTAGTGGTCGAAGGCAGAATAGCAGCTTCCCATTAGTTTCTATGGACGGAAAAGAGCAGATACGGATCAAATGGTTTTCAATGCATTCCTACGGGAAATGCAGATTTGACCTGAGAACTTTTTGACTTGAGAACCGCCTTCCAATACGGATTAAGTTCTCAAGTCAAGACCCCACTGTACCAACATGAATTTGACACAACTCCGGGAGGCAATGGAAGACAGGAGGGCCTGTTCCATGGGGTCATGAAGAGTCATACACGACTTAACTGCTGAACAACAAAGTATTAAATTAAACTGTGCATCTCAGAGGGACATGGT
This sequence comes from Pogona vitticeps, assembly GCF_051106095.1. NCBI lineage: Eukaryota > Metazoa > Chordata > Lepidosauria > Squamata > Agamidae > Pogona > Pogona vitticeps. Next base: position 31,529,921 of record NC_135783.1, on the reverse strand, counting down.
GGCCCTGCAGGTTAAACTGCAGAAGCCTCTGTGCTGCAAGGTCAGAAGACTAGCAGTCATAAGATCGAATCCATGCGATGGAGTGAGCTCCTGTCACTTGTCCCAGCTCCTGCCAACCTAGCAGTTCGAAAGCATTAAAAATGTGAGTAGATAAATAGGTACCATCTTGGTGGGAAGGTAACAGTGTTCTGTGTCTAGTCACACTGGCCACGTGACCATGGAAAGAGTCTTCGGACAAATGCTGGCTCTATGGCTTGGAAACGGGGATGAGCACCATGCCCTAGAGTTGGACACGACTGGACTAAATGTCAAGGGGAACCTTTACCGTGCTGCTTGTATACCGTTCCATAATGATTAAAGCTTTCTTCAGCTAGCTTACAATCTAATTATAGGATAGAAGGCTGGGCCAATCTTCAAGCCAGGATCAAACTCAGGCCATGAGCAGAGTCTTCATTGCAGTACTGCAGTTTAACCACTGTGCCACCAGGCTCCTTACAGGAAAAGGGGATGCTAGGAAACTTCAGTGCAAACCCTTCTTGTCATAGGATGTGGTAGCAGTGGCAGCAGGGCAGAGAGAGGTCTCAAGAAGTAACAATACATGGACAAGGGACTAGGGAGATGAGGGATGCATTAGAATTCATACCCCAGAAACTACCAATAAAACAGAAGCAGAGAATACTGGTAATGGAGCAAATGTCCCATTTGGAGAAGCCTTTAATTTAATAAGAGATGGATTAAAATCAAAGGTTATAAGGGTTAGATTACAGAGTCTTGTTCTTTACTGGAGCTTATTGTGCTCATACTAAAGCATGATTTTTTTAAAAAAAGAAATGTGCTAAGATCTGATTACTTCATCTAGCTTTTAGTGACATGGGTTAAGATTTTCATATATATTCTTTAATTACAACCCATCTAATAGGTTTTCTGAGAAAAGCATCTAGATAAATTGTCTTTTGATAAAGATACTTTTTTCCAAACCAACTGACCCATAAATTATCACACCAATTATGTTTGAAGTACAGTGTTCATAATAAACACTGTCCTACTGATACCTTGCAGCCATTGGTACACCAAAACTTACACAAAGGTTACACATGTGCTCTGATGCTAGAGCTGCCCCCCCCATCCATTTCATTATGAAAAGGCAAAAGGAAGTGTATGTGTGTTCCCCATTATTAGCTTAAATGAGAAAGCACATTCACACAAGAGCTCTACACATGCATTTGGGATTCTGGGCCTTCATGCATGCCATTAGGCAGACTCAAGACAGCATCAGAGGTTCTGGAGTATGTGAGGTAGCGGAGATTCCATCACCTGTGCTGGAAGAATGGCGAACATTCTGGAGAGACCAGTTGATCCCTCTCTGTCTATGGAAAATGCTTCAACTGGGAATAGTTGAACTGAAACTACATAGTGGGATATTGCAGGTTCTAGAGAACTTTGCCATGGCAGAGAATAAGCCCACATATAGGTCATGGATCCTCAGAGCTAGTCATTGTGGCAGAGAACTCTTCCAGTTTGCCTGTGCTGTACATTCATTTTGGAAGAAACCATTGCTTATCTAAATACAGGGCAAGGGGTGCGACAATGACTGCCTTTTAAAGCACCACTGCTTTATGCTACCTTTATGTGCAATGTTTACATTTATAGTCTGCATTTTACTCACCTACTTATGCTTTGCATTTCTAAAGGTATGAGGTCCAAGTGCAAGCTTGTACACTCCAGGGTTGCACTTCCAGTGAATGGGCTTCAGTTCAGACTCTCGAAGCACCCCCTGAAGGACAGCCAGCCCCTCTCATAGATGCTCAATCAAGCCATGAAGGTTTTCAGTCTGTGCTTTCCATTGTGTGGACAGGCCCAAAGCAGCCAAATGGAAAGATCTTATATTATGAGCTTTACAGAAGACAGATGACACCCAATCAAGAAGACCCAGTACTTGTTTTTAATGGCTCATCTAGTTCCTTCAAGGATGCCACGCTATTGCCTTTTACTGAATATGAATACCAGGTATGAAACTGAGAGAATGGGGAACTAATTTTTCATGTACAGCAAAAGTTCCTTGACATCGCAGCACAACTGTGTTCTTGCTAAATTGTTAAGATGTGTTAACAAGCTATGTTTTGGATGCTATTGTTCCCTTAGGAAAAAATATCATGGTAGATCACTCCCCATGCATAAAACCATCATATACACTTAGATACACACTCAGCTTTGGATTTTTTGGCAGAAATGATTTCCATTTTTACATAAGCTTATTTTATGACAGACAGAAGTTGACATCTTCCCAAAGGCATGACGCTAAATGTCTCTGTCCTTTATTTTACTCAGCAGATTCCTTCTCACAAAATGGCTGAAGTCCCTGTTCATTACGTAAGCCCAAGTGCAACATTCTGTCCATTTCTTCCTGGTAGATAAAGCATCTTTGTTGCACCTCGAGATTCTAAATGAATCTACTCTGGGCGGCTTACAGTCCGAGCAATAAAACCAAGAATTAAAACAGACTCCTTTTAGGAGTAAATTGTTTGCATGCACACAGACAGTGAGAGACACATACGCATACATACAAGCATGCACACACGCAGAGAGAGAGAGAAAGCAGAGAAGGAGTGAGTGATTATTTATTTGTTTATTATTTATTTCAAATAGTTTTATCCTGCCTTTCTCCTTAAAAAGAACCCAAGGTGGGCTAAGAAAGATGCCGTAAAATCTTCCAAATAAAGCAGTAATTGCCCTAATGTTAGTCAAATTCACAGAATTAGTGCAATTTCATCTCAAAACCAATTTTGCACAAAAATGAATATTTTTGCACAAAATACACTTTCCATTGATGTAAGAATGGGCCTTTTTTTTTCTTTTTTTTTTTTTTTGGAGGGGACACCTTTTTTTTAACCAGTCCAAGAATTTTATTTAACAGGCCAGGCAATTCCTCACCACCTTTACCAATAAGGAGAAAAATGTTGCAGTGCTTCACCCCTGCCCAGAAGGACGTGAGGTTTTACATTGCTACTCAAAGCAGACAAAGCATTGTGGTACATTAGGCAGAAAATTACTGACTGTATTTCAGTATCAGCAAATGGTGCCTGTTGGTTAACCCCAGAAATAAAATCCTCTTGAGTATTTACATGTCCACAAGAGGAATTGTGGACGTTTCTGTGGTAAATTTCAGTTAATGATGAAGTACTTGACATGTGCTGGACACATAGCTAACTTGACTGCTGGTTAGCTCAGTGGTTTAAGTATCTCGCTTCAGAGCCTGAGGTTGGGAGTTTGTTGATTTCCCACTGTGCCTACTGGACAGAGACTGGACATGATCCATAGAGTCCCTTCCAGCTCTGCAATTCTAAGGTTATTATTCTACAGTTATTCATGACACCAGCACCTCCCACATTAACAGCTGCAGCTTTCTCTGTTCCTCTTGCATGAAAACCCAATAAGAGCCTCCCCCCCCCCCAAGTGCCTCTGCATCTGCATGTAAGAAGCTTAGGGAAATACTTATGACTTTGTTGCTTCAGAGATTATTCCTGTTGTTTTCTTGTCTGGACAGAAGGCCCGGTTAACTTTGGCAGTTCTGAAAGTTCTTTGCTAGCCCTAATGATCTTGCACAGCTGTAGCTAAGAAGTGTATGACCTCCATTTAACAAGTCTGTGCCCAAATGGCTGGCATGTTTGGGGAGCAAATGTTTCATCATGGGTGATAGTTCTTCAGTTACTTAATTTCCTGCTCATTCTAATGCTGTAATTTGCCTTAAACTCCAATGAGCTTAATAGCACTGAGGTAACTGCTAGGATTCTTTCCAAAATAGATAATTTTCTTTTAAAGACTGGATTTTTCCTCTCACAGTTAATGCCTCTGAAAGGATATTTTTCATGCAGTTCAGCTCTGTGAATGAACTGTATTTTTTTTCCAAAAAACTTTCTAGTATCCTTAAATTGTATTAAGTAGTTGGATTTAGGTGCTCAATATGTTTTGGAAGCAATGGAACCTTCATAAGCAAGCAGATTTTTTTAATGTATGTTACTATCATATAATCATAGAAAAGCTAAGTGGAAAGAGGCCTACAAGGCAATCAAGTCCAACCCCCTGCTCAATGCTTGGGATTCCTTGACTATTTGTTTATCTATCTCCAGCTGCAGTCCTGTTCCTCCCCCCTCCTTGTACTTCCAATTTGTTTGGAAGTTCATGGTCTGTCTTATGGGAAAAGACAGAACTAAAATAGGAATTGAGCACCTCTGCCTTTTCTTTGTCCTCTATTACAATTTTTCCATCTCCATTGCGGGGCTGTGCCACTATGTCTTTTGTTTGCCTTTTGCTGCTCACATATCTGAAATTGATTTTAGTGTCTCTAGCTAACCTCAGCTCATTCTCAGCTTTTGCCCTCCTAAAGCCATCCTAGCATTTCCTTGCTACTTGTCTGTACTCATCCTTGGTGGCCTGGCCTTCTTTCCACTTCCTGTACATGTCTCTTTTGGTTTTTAGGTCCTCCCTGAGCTTTTCATGAAGCCACACTGGCCTTTTTTGCAACTTTCCTCCCCCCCCCCCCTTTTTTTCCTTGTTAGAATTGTTTGTAGTTGTGCCTTTAGAATTTCTTTTTTAAGAATCTTCCGCCCTTCTTGGACTCCTTTTCTTGTTAGGATCTCCTGCTATGGGACCTTACCTATCCTTGTTCTGAGATTATTAAAATTAGCTTTTTAAAAATCCAACAAAAGTGTGTGGCTACACTCTGCTTTCATTTCCTTTGAAATCAAGAATTCTAGAAGGACATGGTCACTCTCAACTAGAGTTCCCTTGTTAGGCTCTTAAAGTTGTTAAGGGCCTAACAGTCTAAGTGGCAACAGCAGCTCTGTCCTCTTCAGCTTTCCTGCTCTTTCTGATTTAAGCCTTTTACAATGGGGTCTTGACTTAAGAACGGCCCGAGTTAAGAACATTTTGACTTACAAACCACTCTCATAGGAAAATATTGACTTGACTTACATACTTAGATTTGAGTTACAAACTGAAAAAAACCCACGTGGGAGGCAGGGAAAGTGCAAAATTTGAACTTTCAGTTAACTGTTGGCCAGTGAAAAGGGTGCCTGTCTGCTTCCTCACTCCTCCCAGCGTTTAGAGAGTGGATTGGGAGACAGTCTTCGGACTGCCTGGTACTGAACTGCCTGGACTGTATTTTCCCTGCCTTCCCTGAACCTTTCTTGACCTAAGAAAAAAAGAAACAAAATATCCCCCTCTAGTGGTCGAAGGCGGAACAGCAGCTTCCCATTAGTTTCTATGGACGGAAGAGAGCAGATACGGATCAAATGGTTCTCAATGCATTCCTATGGGAAATGCAGATTTGACCTGAGAACTTTTTGACTTGAGAACCGCCTTCCAATACGGATTAAGTTCTCAAGTCAAGACCCGCCTGTACTCTCAGCTCTGCTCTTTTTTCAGACCATCTCCTTTGGGCTGAACCAATATTTCACAGGGGTTACATTTACAAATTGATTTGCTCCATTAGAGACCACTGCAGGTGGTCCCTGACTTCCAGAAACAATATTCCTAATGGAGCACAAGTATACTAAATGGAAAACTGAGATTTGGAAGTCTGAAAATTTGCTCCAAAATTTGGAAATCCCATGAATTAAGCAGCAGGATACAGAAAACTCCAACTCCTCCATTTTCATTTAAGTTCTGAAGTTCACAGAAACCTTAGATCTTCTTCATGCAGACATGCGCCCTGCCTTTGAGCTGCAGTTTCTTCCCATGTTGGGTTAGTGTGATACATAGACTTTTGCTTCTCCAGCCAGAAAAAAAGAGTGGAAGATAAAAAGATACTAAAATTTCCTGACCTCAGTTGTGTTGTTAATGTCAAACCAATCAAGCTGGACCTTGATGACTGACAGCATTTTTTAAAGTGTTGCAAAGGGCCGGGCTGTTAGAGTGCCTTAATTTTAGCTTCATTCAGCTGGAGGAAATTTAGTTGCATTTAAAATTTTATGGCCAGCAAACAAGCCTCCAAGAGAGACGCAGTCGAATCAATATTATGCTTAAGTGAAATATAAATCTGTCTTTCATCAGCATAATAGCGAAAGCCAATCCCTATATTTATGAATAGGCTGTCTCACAGGCCACATATAAATTGTCAAACAATAGTGGGGCTAAGAACAGAACTCTCAGGGATGCCGCAAATGAAATCAATCATAGAGGAACTATTGGATGTGCAAGTGCTGGTACACATACACCACAGCCCAATATAAAATAACGGACTGCTGGAAGACATGTAGCTTGAACATAACTGGTTCAAAGAACCATTTTACCTGCCCCTTATCTGGCTGGAGAAACCTGACAAACAGTTAAGAAAAACAGCATCAAGGAAATGTTACAATTAGGGATGGGATTCTGTGATTTTTTGGATTAAAAAAATCACATGATTCTCCATTTCAAGAGTTCTACCTGACAGAAAGACACCTAAATGTGGCTCACCAGGGAGAAAGGCTTCAAATGGAATGCTTTGAGGCCTAGCTAGGCCTAGCTTTCTGAGTCTAGCTCGTAAGAAAACCTTCTAGCTAGCACTGGGGAAAGAACAGGAAGCTTGGGTACAGCTAGACCTCAAAGCCTTCCAGCTGAGGTCTTTCTCTCAGGTGCGATACATTTAGGTGTCTGTAAAGAGAAGGGGACAACAGAGGAGAGGTGTTTGGAAAGTGTCATCAAAGCTTTTGTTGTTGTTTACTCATTTAGTTGTGTCTGTGACCCCATGGACCAGAGCACGTCAGGCCCTCCTGTCTTCCACTGCCTCCGGAGTTGGGTCAAATTCATGTTGGTAGCTTCGATGACACTGCCCAACCATCTCGTCCTCTGCTGTTCCCTTCTCCTCCTGCCCTCACACTTTCCCAACATCAGGGTCTTTTCCAGGGAGTCTTCTCTTCTCATGAAATGGCCAAAGTACTAGAGCCTCAGCTTCAGGATCTGTCCTTCCAATGAGCACTCAGGGTTGATTTCCTTTAGAATTGCTAGGTTTGTTCTCCTTGCAGACCAGGGGACTCTCAAGAGCCTCCTCCAGCACCACAATTCAAAAGCATCAATTCGTTGGTGGTCAGCTTTCTTTATGGTCCAGCTCTCACTTCCATACATCACTACTGGAAAAACCATAGCTTTGACTATGCGGACTTTTGTTGGCAAGGTGATGTCTCTGCTTTTTAAGATGCTGTCGAGGTTTGTCATTGTTTTCCTCCCAAGAAGCAGGCGTCTTTTAATTTTGTGGCTGCTGTCACCATCTGCAGTGTTCATGGAGCCCAAGAAAGTAAAATCTGTCACTGCCTCCATATCTTCCCCTTCTATTTGCCAGGGGGTGATGGGGCCAGTGTCCATGATCTTAGTTTTTTTGATGTTGAGCTTCAGATTATTTTTTGCACTCTCCTCTTACACCCTCATTACAAGGTTCTTTAATTCCTCCTCACTTTCTGCCATCAGAGTAGTATCATCTGCATATCTGAGGTTCTTGATATTTCTTCCGGCAATCTTAATTTCGGCTTGAGATTCCTCCAGTCCGACCTTTTGCATGATGTATTCTGTATATAAGTTAAATAAGCCAAGGGACAATATAGAGACAATTTGAAGATACCCTTGCGGTACTCCTTTCCCAATTTTGAACCAATCAGTTGTTCCATATCCAATTTTAACTTGCTTCCTGTCCCACGTATAGGTTTCTCAAGAGGCAGATAAGGTGGTAAGGCACTCCCATTTCTTTAAGGACTTGCCATAGTTTGCTGTGGTCGACACAGTCAAAAGCTTTTGCATAGTCAATGAAGCAGAAGTAGATGTTTTTCTTGAACTCTCTGGCTTTCTCCCTAATCCAGCACATGTTAGCAATTTGGCCTTGAGTTCCTCTGCCCCTTCGAAATCCAGCTTGTAGTTCTGGGAGTTCTCAGTCTACATACTGCTGAAGCCTACCTTGTAGGATTTTGAGCATAACCTTGCTAGCATGTGAAATGAGTGCAATTGTACGGTAGTTGGAGCATTCTTTGGTACTGGCCTTCTTTGGGATTGGGATGTAGACTGATCTTTTCCAGTCCTCTGTCCACTGTTGAGTTTTCCAAACTTGCTGGCATATTGAATGTAGCACCTTAACAGCATCATCTTTTAAGATTTTAAATAGTTCAATTGCACTGCCATCACCTCCGCATGGCCTTGTTGTTAGCCAGGCTTTCTAAGGCCCACTTGACTTACTTCACTCTCCAGGATGTGTGGCTCAAGGTCAACAACCACACTATCTGGGTTGTCCGGGATATCCAAATCTTTCTGGCATAATTCCTCTGTGTATTCTTGCCACCTCTTCTTTATGTCCTCTTCTTCTGTTAAGTCCCCCCCCATTTTTGTCCTTTATCATGTCCATCTTTGCACAAAATGTTCCTTTAATATCTCCAATATTGCCAGACAGATCTCTGGCTTTTCCTTTTCTATTATTTTCCTGTATTTCTTTGCATTGTTCATTTAAGAAGGCCCTCTTGTCTCTCCTTGCTATTCTTTGGAAGTCTGCATTCAATTTTCTGTAACTTTCCCTATCTCCCTTGCATTTTGTTTCCCTTTTCTTCTCTGCTGTTTGTATGGCCTCATTGCTCTCTTGCATTTCCTTTTCTTTGGATGGTTTTTGTTGGTGTTTTCTGTACAATGTTACGAGCCTCCATGCAAAGTTCTTCAGACACTCTGTCCACCAAATCTAGTTCCTTAAACCTGTTCTTCCCTTCCACTGTATGTTCATAAGGGATTTGGTTTAGATTATACCTGACTAGCCCAGTGGTTTTTCCTACTTTCTTCAGTTTAAACTTCAGTTTTGCTTCAAGAAGCTGATGATCAGAGCCACAATCAGCTCCAGGTCTTGTTTTTGCTGATTGTATAGACCTTCTCCATCGTTGGCTGCAGGGAATATAATCAATCTGATTTCGGTATTGCTCATCTGGTGACTTCCATGTGTAGAGTCACCTCTTGTGCTGTTGGAAAAGAGTGTTTGTGATGACCAGCTTGTTCTCTTGACAAAACTCTATTAGCCTTTGTCCTTCTACGTTTTGAACTCCAAGGCCAAACATACCTGTTGTTCCTTTCATCTCTCGACTCCCTACTTTAGCATTCCAATCCCCTATAATGAGAAGAACATCTTTCTTTGGTGTCAGTTCCAGAAGGTGTTGTAAGTCTGATGCGTTCAGCCTGGAGACACGGCTTCTCCCAATTTGAAGAGAAACAGTCATGAAAGCAGCTGGACAGGGGACAATGTGGAAGGAATTGTCACTCCCGAATTGGCCTTCTCAGCAACACTAGACGCTGTTCCAAGTCCTCCATACAGAGCACGTTGCTATAGTCTCTCGAAACTGAAGGATGCCTGATCTAACTATATATATATATATATATATATATATATATATATATATATATATATATATTCCCTAAGTCTCACTTTAATTTCATAGAGTAAAATACTTGTCTTAATATCTGCACTATTTATTTATTGGGTTTTAGTTTAAAAGGGTGCAGAAAACAGATGTGAATGAAACAAACAAACAAAAAATCAGCTGTGGCCAGAATCCTATTGCTGTACTTTACTAAAACATGCTGTATTTAATGGTGGCTATCCATTATTTTATTATTTTATTATTATTTTATGTAGTGCCAGGATACGTCTTGATTGCAGGCATATGACCAGGCAGATAACTGAGATTACTTTATCAATGAGCCAAAACGAGCTACACCAAGTTACCCAAGGTACTTACGTGAGAGCCGATAGAGTTCAGGCCAATACATGTTATCATCCTGTCTTACTCTACCAACATATAGGGAAATAATCTCAAGCTACCTAGAATTCTGCTGATCAGATCTCTGCACATGGGGCTTTTCTTTTTCTTTTTCTTTCTTTCTTAATTTCTTTCTTTTTTGGCAGATCAAAGTGCCCAACTTTGCCCATCTCTTGGTGTAACGCATAAACTGCTTACAAATCTGTGTTCATTCATTAAACCAAACTAAGGTACTGTACATGATTTATTGGCCCCTTCATATTAGTTATGAGGCTGTTAAGACTCCATCCTGGCACAACCTCTTTAGGTAGATTGTGATTCTGACATACTCAAATACCTTGACAAGCCTATCTTTTAAAAAGACATTAGTGTGAATGCCGTGGGAAAATACACCCCAGGGCTATAGATGAATTGATATGATTTCCTTGATTGTATCTTTTTTATTTATAAGGCATAATTTATGAGCACTGAAAAGCAAACTAAAATGAGTGATGACTAACTACAGCTGAAGTAATAAATCAGCAGCACTGAAAGAAGTAGTGATTTTGATCGAATCTATTGAATTAGCTGTTGCCCTTAGCCATTACAGGTATTGGAAAGACCTTTTAATATCTGCTTATCTCTCTCCTGGGAATATTTTAACTATCTCATTATGTACCCATAGGAAACAAATTATTAAATTGTCTGCCTTTTGGAGTTAAACATGTTTGCATCTCATCTTTGTTACTGATGCAATAGAATATTAAATAGTACAAGGATTGGCTGAAAGTTTCATTATTTTTTTTCTAAGTCAGCCCTATCTATTTCATGTACCTACCATGGCCTTAGAAGGAATCCAGTTCTAGACACCAATGTGTGAGGGTTTTTTAAAGTGAAATTGCAGATTTGTAAGACACATTTAAATATTTGACAATTGTCTGTGGATGAGTCCACAGTCTTGCTAGCATAAGAGATTATGAGTCAATCTCTTATGCCAGCAAGACTGTTGTCCCTCTTAGCAGCAATCCATGGAAATCAGTTGTTTGACCTGTACCTTATGGCCAATACCGACATTGAGCTTGTTGGGGCCACCTGCAGCTTTCCACTTGATGTGCCTGTTACCGTTTGTAAACAGAGATGTTGGTATCTTGCATATATTGGTCATCCTCCTCTCCTCAGAAGCTTATCTCCAATAGTTCAGCATGCCTTCATACACACCATGAATCTAAGAAAGAGATTGCAGGTATTTAACCCATTCTGGATAGGGCTGCACTTGACAAATTGCTACAAGAAGCTAAATGGCATCTGTGGCACACCACATTTCTCACCTCTTTCAAAAGTGGGGAGCCTGCGCCTGTCAAAATGTTGCTGGCCTACAATTCCCACCCTCCCCCACTGTTGGCTGACCCTTGTCTCTAAAACCTACCATACCTTATGTTGCTAATAATGAAACAAACATACAGACCAGTTATATGAGCTGGACAGGTATCCTTTGCACTGTTTCCTGAAAGCCAAAATAGAGGAGCTCTCTTAACAACTCCTTGAGAAGCCAATTTCAAAGCAATTGGGAAAGCTAGAAAATTACTTTTATTTATTTATTTCAATTGAGATGTTAAAAACCTACACCCAATGTGCATTGGCTTGATTGCAATGACGAAGCCTTGGCATTTCCTGTATCTTTGAAGAGAAGGCCTAGGTATGGACTAGTTGCTGAAGACAATCACCAAAGGAATGGCAGTTTGAGAAAAGCTCTTCTGCTATGCCTGATGCCTGAGGTCTGTAGTAGAATCACCAGACCTTGGCTGCCCTTTTTGATTTAGTGTCATCTGATCATTCCATTCCTAGCCTGTTGGCCTGATCTTTATGGAGGAATGTTGCTTTCTTCTTCTTTTAGCCACAAAACAAGTTTCCTTTTGCTGTGTCTAGAATTTTGCAGTTCTCTAAGTAGGTAGATTCTAGAGAGCTTACCTGTTTTTCAAAGTGCTTTCTGGGCAAGGGGCCAAGAAACTAAACATGAAGACATCTGACTTACTGCTTGCATAGATGAATCTGGAGCCCTCTTATGGCTTTCTTAAGCCTATGCACATTCTAATGATGATAGAGGTTTTGGCAGAGGTTTTGGATTTCACGTCTGTGCAACATGATGTAAGATTAAATTATATAAAAGGCAGTATATATATAGTCAATGAGCTCAAAGCACAAGTACTCTCTGTTCCCATTTTTCCTGCAATAAGCAACAAACTGGAGACCTGAACCTTTTACTCAAAGGATATTTTAAGATTCACTGATAAATCTTAGAACACAGTATTAAAACATTTAGATATTTAAAATGCAGTATTACTACTTAACAGAGGCTGTTGTTGGTTAATATGGGAGCCAAAAAGCTTAAACTAAACAGGATTACGTCACTCAAGTTTGTGTGTATGTGTTCCTCAATTTAGGTTATTTCTAAATTTCTAAATGTGTAATTCAGCATTGTAACTGCAGTCTTACTCCCAACACTGTGTATGGATACACAATTCAAGTTACAAGGGACAGATATCCTAGTTAACTTGAATTATTTTTGCACCTTTACTTCTCTCCCCGACATCTCTTTTATCCATGATGTGCTTACTTAGCTTTTTAATCTATGTACCTTTTTACGTTTGTTGTGCACAGAGTTTACTAATTTCTGGAACAATTGTTGTTTCAGTTGGTTCCAGCAAAAACAAGTTGTCTGGTAGCACCTCAAAGAGTAACCCATTTTTATGTTAGTATTTACTGGAATTGTCATTCTTTCTCTCTTCTGAGACTCCAGAAATGAAATATCTAAGTGGTGGGTGGATGTTTCAACAACAGTGCACATGAATGCACATGAAACATTAAAGCACTGTGCAGACAACATATCATTATGCTGGGAGAGGCTATAGTGCAGTGCTGGAGTGCATGCCTTGCATACAGAGGGCTCTAATTTCACTCCCTAGAGTCCGTAGTTAGTTAAAAAAAATTGTCTGGTAATGCTTTTGTTTGGAGCCATGCAATGTCACCATCAACCAGAATAAACATTACTAGGTTGGATAATAGAGAAATATGCAAACCAGTAATTATCAAAGAAAGAGATATAGTTTCATCATTGAACAACATGTTTTGCAGGTAGTAAGGTCATGCTTTAGTTCCCGAATCTCTGTTAAATGTTGAGAAAGGCATTTGCCTGAGATCATGGAGAGTTATCTCCAGCTGGTGTGAGCAATACTGAACCAGATGGACTTCTTGTCTGGCTTGGTGCAAGCAAATTTTGTTCCCAAGTGCTGCGGTGATGGTTTGGATCTGGATTTGATCATCTCTATTGCACCTTCATATGATGCCTTTGAGAGGTCTTGGCTGGAAAGGAGCTGCAGTGAATGTCAGTCAACTCAATAGCAGCCAATGGTTCCCATTCTACCTCAGAGCTCTTTCCCCCCACTTTTTTTTTTCCATTCATGGTCTGTCAGTGGACTTTCAGAGTGTTACTTAGGGAGTCAGAAGTGAGCAGTTAGAGTGAAGTGTTCTGTCAGCAACATAACCAGTTAGTTAGTAAATAATGAAGCACACTAACCAATTAGGCTCAGCTATGTAAAGAAAAGGAAGCTGACCGCCGAAGAATTGATGCTTTTGAATTGTGGTGTTGGAGGAGGCTCTTGAGAGTCCCCTGGATTGCAAGGAGAACAAACCTAGCAATGCTAAAGGAAATCAACCCTGAGTGCTCACTGGAAGGACAGATCCTGAAGCTGAGGCTCCAATACTTTGGCCATCTCATGAGAAGAGAAGACTCCCTGGAAAAGACCCTGATGTTGGGAAAGTGTGAAGGCAGGAGGAGAAGGGGATGACAGAGGATGAGATGGTTGGACAGTGTTATCAAAGCTACCAACATGCATATGACCCAACTCCAGGAGGCAGTGTAAGACAGGAGGGCCTGGCGTGCTCTGGTCCATGGGGTCATAAAGAGTTGGACATGACTAAACGACTAAACAACAACAACAATGTAAAAAAAATAATATTACCACAAAATATGGTGTTTGTTTTTATATAGGAACTGTAAGTAAACAAACCTTTTATTCTTTCTAATTTACCAGAGTCTCTGAGTAAATGTATTAAAACAAATAAGTGCCAGTCTCCTAAGGGATACTGTATTTCAATCTGCTTTGTAGGTTCCTGACTGAACCTTTTTTATCTGTTATATGGCCAGAAGAAATGTTTATTATTATTAAGGGCTACACTCAATTTTCCTCATCGCAAACTCTGCTCAACAAACCAAACAACTGGAACAGATCCACTGAAATCCGTGTTTCTTAAGTTAGCAATGAGAAAGCAGCTGCTAGAACAGGGCATTCCTCTTTTCATCTGTCATTTTTTAAAAAAATAGATGCTCCCTTGATGCTCCTCTATAGCTAGCTATTTCCTCCACAGTTCATCTTTCTGTAGGAGAAATCAACTTAATGGACACACCATTGGCATTTGGATACAAGCAAAAGGATACAAAACATAATTTCCACAGGATTTAATGTGTGTCATTTCCCTGCATCTTCTGTCTTCAACTATTGGAAGTGTGTGATCTACAGTCTGCTTCAGAACAAACCACTTTTCAGCCTAAGTTGATCCTTGAAAATGAATTACTTTTGGTTAGGCAGTTAAGTCTTCATTTAAAGTAAACACTTTGCTATACAGAGGACAGACTTTTCCTCTGCCTTGCAATAAGACATATGTCTCCAATGCTAGGCTGATCTTCCACTTTAAAGTAAATTCAGGTTTTACACTGTCCCCTCTTCAAAGTGTAGAAGTGCTCATATAAAGAGAACATTTTATTGCAGTTAGAACTTCTCGACGTGAAAGCTTACTAAGGAATACTTAATACTAAAAATCACCCATACAGTCCCCTTGTATTGCCATTTAGATCTATCATTCTGATTGATCACTATGTGTTTCACTATTATTGAGCCTAATTTAACCCTATACACTCACACATCCGTCTACTCCATCTATTGCACCTGACATTCTACAAATTACTTACTCATGCAAATGATGACCTAAGTCAACCTTTTATGCTATTCGTGTTTAATTATACAAATGGTATTTGATAAATAAGATTATACACCCTCCCATATGTTTATTCTCTCCTTGATGAAAGTGAAATTTAATTTTCATGCAGATTTGTTGGAGGCCATGTTTAATAAGTGCTGAGTTTCATATAGTGCGTAGATCACCCTCTTTTGGGGAAGCTGATGAAAACGAAATCCAGTCACTGTTTATTAAAAGGGGCCAGAATTAAGCAAGTACAGTTCTAGCAACTGGATCCTGGAATCCAGAATTCCTTTCTTGTACATACTGATGAATACACTCAACTAAATATTTTAGCAAAAGCTGTATGAATCAGAGAAAATGTGTTGACTTGAGTGTTCTTTTAAATAGGGTATTTCTATATTAAACAATAGGTGAATGCTGTTATATGATCAATTGCATTAATACCATTAATAGACTGGTGCCCTCCGACAACACGTTTGCTTCAGGAACTAAACCTTTTTCCTCCCAGACTGAATATGAACAAACAGATCATCAGTAATTTGCTAGTCTTATTGATGTAGTGGACTATATCACCTGTCTAAATGTCAGTGAAGCATTAGAAGGTTGTCATGAGCTAGTACATTCCATACAGACTACTGAACAGTCTCATAGCATCTGGAAGACGAACATAACAATAAGCATCTGGTGAGGTGGACTCCTGTCCATTAAAATGCATGGCATAATATATTTGATAGCTTTTAAGATTCCACAAGATTCTTGGTTTGTTTTGCCAGTCATGTATTTATAACTGTTTTTTCCAATACATGAATTGTGCACATAGTCATGTGAGCTGGCTCCCCTCTTATTTCCCTCCTGCCTCCAGAAGGCCTTATTACTGCTAATTCCCATGCTCTCTAATGATATCTGTGTCCTCTACCATGGTTAGCCATATTAATGTGCCAGTGCCAAAATGTTGCCCCTTAGCATAGTCACCCTGTTAGCATCAAGACAACATTACAAAGTTAGTTTGGGAATTTTGTATTCACAGGCATTATTAAGTTCTCCGAGCCTCTTTTATCTATTTAATATAGTCCACTAGAGTTCCCTTGTCATTTTTAAGCACAGGGCGAAGTGTACCCCATTTTGATTGACTGTACTTATTTAATTTATTATTTGCTTTAATTTGCTCTCATTCTGTTTTGTCCTAGGTAGTAGAATTTGGCTCTGTCCTCTTATTCCATATGTTTTACTGCTGGTTTATTCTATATGCCCTATATTTTACATTGAATTGTATTTTTATGTGTTTTAAGTCCCTTGTTTACTGCTTCAAATGCTATTGAGAGGAAAGCAGGCAACACACTTCTAAAAACAGCTTCCTGGATACATAAAAATACTGTAGGGCTGTTTGAATAGAATTGCTGAATATGATTCCCTTCTCCAAAGCCATTTTTCATGTTTTTCAGGTTTGGTCAATAAACTCTGCAGGCCGGACTGCTAGCAGTTGGACACCGTGCAGGACAGGGCCAGCCCCACCTCAAGGACTTCACGCACCCCTATTTGACACAGTAGCTTCTACTTCAGCGGTGGTGAACATCAGCCCTCCCCTTAAGCCAAATGGAATAGTCAGCCTCTACAGACTATACTCAAACAATACCAAAGGAAAAGATGTAGTGGTGAGCGAATTTTTTAATTTTTTTTTTTTAAGGGGAAAATATCACTAATTGAAAAATATCATTTTACTTAATTTTCTCTGACTCTCTCTAGTGACCAGTTCTGGTAACATCATCTTTAGAAATATTTATTTCTAGGATTTTATTTATTTATTTTTATTTATTCGACTTGTAAGCCACCTGCACTCTGCAAGATTTTCAGATTTTCAGCCCATGAATAAATGAATCAGCAGATACTGTGCCCATAGATAAGGGTGTCTTACTGTATACAGTGGTGCCCCACATAGCGATGATAATCCGTGCAGCAAAAATCGCTGCAAAGCAATTTCGTCGCTATGCGGGTTTAAAAAGCCCATAGGAATGCATTGAAACCCTTTCAATGCGTTCCTGTGGGCTTCAAACTCACCTTAAAACGAAAATCCTCCATATGGCTGCCATTTTCGCTGCCCGGTAAGTGAGGAATCCGAGCGAAAACACAGCGGGTGGCCACTTTTTTTAACCCGGCGGCCATTTTGGAACCACCGATCAGCTGTTGGGAAATCAGCGCTATGCGATGATCAGTATGCGAAACAGGGTACCAATCATCGCAAAGCGATTTTTCCCTATCTAAATCATAGCAATGCGATTGCAAAAAAAATTGTCGCTATGCGGATTCGTCGTTAAATGGGGCTGCCTGTTAAGCGAGGCACCACTGTACTTTAAGGTCTGCTTTCTTTATTGGTTTATTCTCTAGAATAGTGGTTCCCAACCTTGGGTTCATAGAATCATAGAATAATGAAATTGGAAGGGGCCTACAAGGTCATTGGGTCCAACTCCCTGCTCAATGCAGGAATACAAATCAAAGGATATTTGCCATTTGTTTCTCTAAATTTCTCTCAATGCCTCAAGTATTGGAGCACTCACCACCTGTCCAGGTAATTGATTCCATTGCTGTACTGCTCTAACAGTTAGGAAGTTTTTCTTGCTATTCAACTGAAATCTGACTTCTTGTAACTTGAGTTCATTGTTGCGTGTCTTGCAGTCTGGGATGACTGAGAAGAGAACTCGACCCTCCGCTGTATGACAGCCTTTTAAGTATTTGAAAAGTGCTATCATATCTCCCCTCAATCTTCTTTTCTCAAGGCTAAACATGCCCAATTCTTTCAGTCTTTCCGCATAAGGCTTGGTTTCTAGCCCCCTGATCATCCCTGTTGTTCTCCAATGAAATTGTTCCAAATTGTTATCATCCTTCTTGAAGCGCAGTGTCCAAAACTGGACACAATACTCAAGATGAGGCCTAACCATTGCTGAATAGAGGGGAACTAGTACGTCTGTTAATACAGCCTAAAATAGCATTTGCTTGTTTTGTGGCCACATCACACTGTTACCTCATGTTCAGCTTGTGATCTACGACAATTCCAAGATCCTTCTTGCTGTAGTATTGCTTGTAGTATATTCTTGGACTAAAACTCCCAGAAGTCAGAAATCTTGGCCAGCACTAGCTGTGCTGGCCAAGATTTCTGGGAGATGTAGTCCAAGAATATCTAGGCACCCAAGGTTAGGAACCACTGTTTTAAATAACTGCAAGTTCTTATAAATTATGCCTGTCATCTTGTGTCTGTCTGCAATCCTGTAGCCAGCCTACCTTGTTAGGTGGAACAGCCAGTTTTCTAAGTGGAAGAGTATAATGCCTGCCAGTTGTCTTCTCTGCTCACTGTATGGGGGTCTATAAGGATCAGGCCAAGGGAAGGAATGGCAGAGGCCCTCCCCCAACATCTTTTCTATACATAGAATGTGGTATGTGTACATCTTCATTTAGTCGTTTAGCCGTATCCAACTCTTCATGACCCCGCCAGGCCCTCCTATCTTCCAGTGCCTCCCGGAGTTGTGTCAAATTCATATTGTTTGCTTCGATGACACTGTCCAACCATCTCATTCTCTGTCGTCCCTTTCTCTTCTTGCCTCCACAGCCACCTGTAAATTTTCATACATTCTTGGTGTTCACAATTTAGTATGAACACCAAAAATGTATGAACATTTAGTATGAACACCAGGAATTAATTTCAAAAGAGAAAAAGGATGTTAATGTCTCCCCTCCTGCTGAAGTTGAGGATTCTCATGGGGCATTAACACTCTTCATCTAGGTGTCTTTGATAGTAGGTGTCAATGAGAATGAAGGATTTAGTGAGTATTATTTCCATAGCTAATACAACTACATATTTGAGGGAAACCGATCACTTTTCAGAAGAGTTTTGTGCAAGTGTCAGAGGAGCAGCCTCTCTTGAGTCCACACAGACATGTTGACTGAAATCCTGTTGCTGAGCACAGTAAGTAGCAGCTAGAGGAGACCTATTTGAATTAATAAAACTTTTGGAGAAGTTGCCTCACCAAATCCCCACTGATTCAATGGGCACACTATGGTGAAACTTACTATGCAAAGCAATAGGATTTCAGTCTAACCCTGCTTTAGTAAAAGATGATAAGTCATAAGCCTTACCATGGCTGATTTAGCTCAGTGGTTGTTAACCTTGGGTTTCTCAGGTGTTTTTGGACTGCAACTCCCGGAAGCCTTCAGCACCAGCTGTGCTGGCTGGGGTTTCTGGGAGTTGCAGTTCAAAACACCTGAGTAACCCAAGGTTAAGAACCACTGATTTAGCTAATGGTCCTTCTGTTCAAATCTGCTTGACGTTATCTGCCTTTATCTTTTCACTGTGCACCTCTCCTCTGTCTTACCAGCTATCAGAAGGAACTGCCACTCAGCAAACCATCCATGGGCTCAAGCCTTTTACCACCTATTCAGTTGGGGTTGAAGCCTGTACTTGCTTCAGTTGTTGCAGCAAAGGACCAGTGGCACAAGTCACCACACAGCCAGCTCCCCCTGCACAGCAGCCTCCTCCCTACGTAGACAGCATGACCTCAAGGACTGCCTCTTTTCATTGGGATGCACCTCAGGAGCCCAACGGCATTGTGAGAAGGTGATTTCGAACTTCTGATGTCTGGTGCTCTTTCTTCACAATATGACAGCTACTGCTTAAGAACTGGAGTTAGTTTACATTCATTGCTTCCCTATGCTAGATTAGTCATCCAAATGTTATCTCTTCAATGGTTCTTTTTATTATATTGGCATGAACTTTAGTTGTAAATAATAATTGGCCCAAATCCTGTTGAGAGGTTTCCACAGGCACAAAAGGAATTATATTATCATCAACAGCAGATTGCCACTGGTTAAAAACTTATTTTTTTAAAAAAAATGGAATGCACACGACTCCTTACTGTTTGTGAGCTATGTCCTCCCTGAAATTGAAAAGGGTCTTTTATCAGTGGCAATCCGGTCTCTGTCCCTGCAAAACCTGATTTTGGCCATTTATGGGCATATAATTCAATTGTTGATTGTGGTGTATTAGAATTTGGGAACAATCATTCTGGGAACAGGTCCTTTTGTATGTTCTGTGCCCAGATACTTAGAGATATTGAATTTTGTTCACTAAGCAGTGATGCATTGTTCAGTGCTATTCTTATTTGCTCCTCCAGGTATGAACTCCACATGTATCCAACCTGCCTTCCTCACTTGCAGTCACTAGAAAGGTCTTGTAAACCTGGCCCAGTTGAAACGAGGTACACAGGAAATAGCCAGCATTCCATTGTAACTGATCTACAGCCCTATACAACCTACAAGCTGAGAGTGGTGTCATATAATTCGGTAGGCAGCACATTTTCAGACTGGATCACCTTCACCACCAAAAAAGAAGGTAGGTTTGCATAGGTGGATGTGAAAATTACATTCTGTCTGATTTCCACCACTTCCAGGAATGCTGCCACTCTGATTGAGTCCCATACAAAGAACTGAGCCTGTGTGTGAATCCCCTAACAAATGAACATACCATATGAGGGCTGTCTGTGTAGCAATTAAAAGCCTACCCCATCAGAATTAGCTTTGCATGCTTTTTTTTTTTAAAAAAAGTTAGGCTGTGAAGAATTCCAGTCTGAGATCCAGGTTGTAACAGATTTTGATTATTGGACTTGCAACTTTATGTTGTTTTAGTGGTGCCACTCCCAGAATTCCTCTCCATTCCTAGAATTTTGGGAAGAAAGTAATTTTTTGGGATTGTAAGTTCCAGAACTTAGCAAAATTCAAGCTTAGACTGAAGAGATTAGGAAAAACCACTGGGCCACTCAGGTATAATCTAAACCAAATCCCTTATGAATACACAGTGGAAGTAAAGAACAGATTTAAGGAACTAGATTTGGTGGACAGAGTGCCTGAAGAACTTTGGATAGAGGCTCGTAACATTGTCCAGGAGGCAGCAACGAAAACCATCCCAAAGAAAAGGAAATGCAAGAAAGCAAAGTGGCTGTCCAACGAGGCCTTAGAAATAGCAGAGAGGAGAAGGGAAGCAAAATGCAAGGGAGATAGGGAAAGTTACAGAAACTTGAATTCAGACTTCCAAAGAATAGCAAGGAGAGACAAGAGGGCCTTCTTAAATGAACAATGCAAAGAAATAGAGGAAGATAACAGAAAAGGAAAGACCAGAGATCTGTTCAGGAAAATTGGACATATTAGAGGAACATTTTGCGCAAAGATGAACATGATAAAAGACAAAAATGGGAAGGACCTAACAGAAGCAGAAGACGTCAAGACGAGGTGGCAAGAATACACAGAGGAATTATATCAGAAAGATTTGGGTATCCTGGACAACCCAGACAATGTAGTTGCTGACCTTGAGCCAGACATCCTGGAGAGCGAAGTCAAGTGGGCCTTAGAAAGCCTGGCTAACAACAAGGCCAGTGGAGGTGATGGCATTCCAATTGAACTATTTAAAATCTTGAAAGATGATGCTGTTAAGGTGCTACATTCAATATGCCAGCAAGTTTGGAAAACTCAACAGTGGCCAGAGGATTGGAAAAGATCAGTCTACATCCCAATCCCAAAGAAAGGCAGTGCCAAAGAATGCTCCAACTACCGTACAATTGCACTCATTTCGCACGCTAGCAAGGTTATGCTCAAAATCCTACAAGGTAGGCTTCAGCAGTATGTGGACCGAGAACTCCCAGAAGTACAAGCTGGATTCCGAAGAGGCAGAGGAACTCGAGACCAAATTGCTAACTTGCGCTGGATTATGGAGAAAGCCAGAGAGTTCCAGAAAAATATCTACTTCTGCTTCATTGACTATGCCAAAGCCTTTGACTGTGTGGACCACAGCAAACTATGGCAAGTTCTTAAAGAAATGGGAGTGCCTGACCACTTTATCTGTCTCCTGAGAAACCTATATGTGGGACAGGAAGCAACAGTTAGAACTGGTCATGGAACAACTGAGTGGTTCAAAATTGGGAAAGGAGTACGGCAAGGCTGTATATTGTCCCCCAGCTTATTTAACTTATATGCGGAATACATCATGCGGAAGGCTGGACTGGAAGAAACCCAAGCCGGAATTAAGATTGCCGGAAGAAATATCAACAACCTCCGATATGCAGATGATACCACTCTGATGGCAGAAAGTGAGGAGGAATTAAAGAACCTTGTAATGAGAGTGAAAGAGGAGAGTGCAAAAAACGGTCTGAAACTCAACATCAAAAAAACTAAGATCATGGCCACTGGTCCCATCACCTCCTGGGAAATAGAAGGGGAAGATATGGAGGCAGTGTAAAATTTTATCTTCCTGGGCTCCATGATCACTGCAGATGGAGACAGCAGCCCTGAAATTAAAAGGCGCCTTCTTCTTGGGAGGAAAGCGATGACAAATCTTGACAGCATCTTGAAAAGCAGAGACATCACCTTGCCAACAAAAGTCCGAATAGTCAAAGCTATGGTTTTTCCTGTCGTGATGTATGGAAGTGAGAGCTGGACCATAAAGAAAGCAGACCGCCGAAGAATTGATGCCTTTGAATTGTGGTGCTGGAGGAGGCTCTTGAGAATCCCCTGGACTGCAAGGAGAACAAACCTATCAGTTCTAAAGGAAATCAACCCTGAATGCTCACTTGAAGGACAGATCCTGAAGCTGAGGCTCCAGTACTTTGGCCATCTCATGAGAAGAAAAGAGTCCTTGGAAAAAACCTTGATGTTAGGAAGGTGTGATGGCAAGAGGAGAAGGGGACGACCGAGGATGAGATGGCTGGACAGTGTCTGCGAAGCAACCAACATGAACCTGACACAACTCCGGGAGGCAGTAGAAGACAGGAGGGCCTGGCGTGCTCTGGTCCATGGGGTCACGAAGAGTCGGACACGACTAAACGACTAAACACACACACAAGTTCCAGAATACCCCAGTGCTGTAGGATCCCCCCAGTACACTAAATGAGCACCCTCAGAATCCCTTAACACCCCAAATGAAGCTTGTACTAGTGAACTATAGGATACAGATATTGGAAAACAGAGAAATACACCCAAAATACCTGTATTTGCCACTATATGGGTCATCTTGCCTTTGAAGACCATTACTTGCCACTGAATTTAAAAATTGCCTGGCTCAGTATTTATGCCATCATATTTCAATACATTCCCGTTTTCATTAACAGCTTCATTTGGTGCTGAGGTTACTAAAGATTAGTGATCTGAAAAGTAGACTTCTCTGTGGCTTTACTACACTGTGTTTGCAATGAAAGGTTGGCCTCTCAGGAGCCATCATTACAGGTCACACTTATGATATAGTCTAGTTAGTTAATTACTGTATTAATTTATTCAGTTTGTTAACTCCATCAGCTCCTCAGATCTGTTGTGAGAGCACTGTGGGTCTTTGTTTCTTTTTCCTTTCGAGGTTCCAAAATATGTAATTAACAAAGAAGTTGCTGGTGAAGTTGCTTAGTGCAAAGTGAAAATTACTGCTAATTAATGCATCTGCTCCATATTCAAAAGCCCATTTTCATCGTAATATTCAGATTTAATATATAGTTTTTAGTGTTTGATTATGCAGTAATGTGTTATGTTATTGATGGACTATACAGAGCAGTGAATTCTATTATATTAGGTGGCTGTTGATCAGCCTTCCTAACTATCTCTGAAATGAAAAATAAAAAGCCGAAAGTGAATAATGTCCTTTTGGCATGCATTCATTTTTATAAGCAACGTAGATTGAAGATAAAAAATTAAGTCCCTTTACTTTGGGGGACTGATTTATTTTAAATATTGATTTAATATAACAAATAGATTCTTTGTATATTTTATATAATATTGAACATAATTCATAGCATTGGACATATTCAGTTCAGACGGCTGGATAAAGTTACATCATACAGCTTCCAAAAGCCCTGGATGATGAAACACAAATTTGGTGCCAAAAAGATTTAAAAAAAAAAAAAAGGTCAGGACTAGGCTTACTAGAAATGCTGGGTAGAATCCCGTTCATTCCTTCTGCTCATGGAACTGTCTGTTGAGTGAGATACAGGACAGTTTCTGAGCTTGTGTAATGAGATATCTAGTAATACGTCCTTGCACAAACTCAAGAACTGTTTGAGCCACACAAACAAGAGTGTGTTGAACGAACAGGAGTTTGCCAGCTATTTCAGAGACGGGTTAAACCACTATAAAGGTCCTAGCTACCTTGGAACACACCCTGTAGATGTTGGTGGAGTGTCAACATTGAGGAATTATGGGAGTCAGAACCCAGCAGTATGTGGAAGACCACACATTCCACACTGCCTTAGAAACATCGAGAGAACTGAAGGAGTGCTTAGCCACATGGATCCCACTATCACTCTATCTGACCTATCACAGCAAGCAAAGACTTGAGTGTATTTTAATAATGAGGGTTCTGAGCTACCAATCAAGTCACCAAAGGCAAACAGTATCTTTCAGTCTCAATCTGTACCTGATATATGAGGACAGGAATGCATATCTATATCAGAGAGTAAACCAGGAGATGAATAATGGATAATGGAGCCGGATCAGAGGAAAGCTGAAAACAGAACAGCAGTGACAAGACAGAGCAAGGCCAAGATGATAAGAATCAGGAAAAACAACACTTACAGTAGGGAGGCTCAGAACCTGCTTGCTGTTGGAGTCAAGCCCAGAGGTTCTTACTCAGGGATGATGATCATGTAGTCCTCTAGATATTGTTGGACTTGCATCACCTGGGTATTTTAAAAAAACAATGAAAACACTGATGTTTCGGCAGGCCTTCCCCTCAGCCAACTCCTGATCTTCCCTCTTTTTCCTCTCTCCTAGTGTCCGTTCCATCTTGTCCAAAGTTTCTCCCTTATTTAAAATTGTTTTAATTATTTTGTATTACGCTTGTTGTAAGCCACCTAGAGTGGTCTTAAGTGACTAGATAGGCGGGATATAAATAAAATAAATAAATAAATAAATAAATAAATAAAATCTAGACCAGAGGTCCCCAACCTCCAGTCTGCGGCCCGGTGCCGGTCCATGTCCTGAGCTGGTCTGGGACACGGAGACAGACCTCCCCTCCACCCCCACAGGAACTCCCCCCCCACACAGCCTCTTTGCACCTGCCTGCGCATGCCTGCACCTACCCTTTGCCCATGTGCACAAGTGCCCCCATGTGCCGCACTACTCTTCACGCATGCACATGAGTGAGGGGAGGGGCCCACCTTCCCCAACCAGTCCGCGGGCTTAAAAAGGTTGGGAACCACTGATCTAGACCATATTTTAGTCCAGTAACAGCTGGAGAGCCACACATCATCCACCCTTTAGCTTTTGGTTTGTATTATAAGCAGCCTTCCCAGGAGCCAACTTCTTCTTTTCATTGGTGGTTCCCAGGAGACTGCAGAAAAAGAACATCAGGAAGCTTGTGGCATTAGGTGGACTTGCATTGTATTTCCTAAAGTGTGGTGTTGAAAGCATTGAATGAATGTATGTAAAGTCTATAAAACACTGGAAAGTGCTTGGTATGGATGTTAAGAACTGGAATGTCCCATTTTCCAGCTGGAGCAAGCTATACAGAGGTACCCATATAATGTCTTTCTGCTCCATATCTGAATGAGGGTAAAAAGACCAGAGCTCATATTCATGTATTTAATCTCAAAAAATTAAAGGCATTTCTCTCAATTTATAGATGAACTCACCTCTCTGTCTTCTTTTGCCAGCACCTCAATACAAAGCTCCATTTACAGTGGTCAGCAATTTATCTACCATCTACCTTGACTGGAGTCACAGCTTCCTACTGAATGGGCCGCTAAAGGAATATGTGCTAATGGAGGGAGGGCAACGTATCTACAGTGGTTTTGACACTGTACTATATTTACCAAGGACATCAGACAAAAGTCAGTTTGAGTTTTGCAATTCTTTATTTGTACAGTAATGTGTGTTACGTGTAATGACTTGTTTACCAGACAGTTCAATCAAATGATCCTCAAAGCAGCTTATAGTTGATGCTAAATGTGACAGTAATACTCCATGCTTACCCATATGACTGAAGAATTATGACTCATTTGACTGACAGACAGAACCAAAATGTACCTCTCTCCACATTTGGGGGGTGACGGGACAACCAGCCCACATGATTTAACAAAATAATAATAATTGTTTGCTTGAAAATTCTCCTTGTGCCCTCTAGAGGTTGTAGGAAGCAATTTGCCATTTTTCTGCATCCTGATTGCCCCCACCTCAATTTTTTGTGGCTACTTAGAGATGTGAGGCTTCGAGGTTTTTTAGGATTTTTCAAAGACAACATTTAAAAGTGGATCAGGTGTAAACATGGGTGTGGCATTCCAAGATCAAGGGGCAAGGAGACTTCTGGAATTTGCCCACTCTGGCATACATGTCTATTGATGTGGTAACAGATCATACTTCATGTTTCAAAATCACTGTTCAGTTCAAAAATGACTACTCTTTCTCTCTCTGTTTAATAAACAGAAGAATGAAATGACACGATGCCATATTCATATAACCCCTGTGTTTTGTTCAGCCTATTCATTTCAGGTGATCTGTACCACTGACGAAGGGAGTGCAGTAACGCCAGTGATCAAATACAACTCTGCTGCAGGACTTGGTAAATGCTGAAAGACATATTCTTACAGTTCATTGTGTGTGAATTTACTGTGGAATATCAGTTTATTACTGTGAAACACATCAGGCTAGCTCTACAGAAGGAGATATGTTGCGCAATCTTCATTGCATCGGTGTTCTTTCATGCTTCAAGACATATAACATTCTGGGGTGTTTCCTCACTTAAGCCTTCAAGCATAGGTGCATTAGAGTCCTGGAAGACCAAAACAAAGGCCTAAAGGCCTATCTCACTTAGCATCCTGTTGTCCACAGTGACTGACCAGGTAAGTTTGGGAAGCCCACAATCAGGATACAAGCACTTAAGCTCTCTTCCAGTGTTGTTCCCCAGTAATCAGAATTGGAAGCAGAAGGAAATGAGAATGTGGCTGGGCTGTAGAATATGTCTGGCAGCTTAGCAGTAAAACCAAAAACATAAACTAAGCCATTCTTTGGATCCGTTCTTATTTTGCACAGTGGAAGATCAAGTACAACTGATGTAGATTAGCCAAAGAACAGAACATTTCCCAAAGTTCCGTTTCAGTGTTTTCCAGGCAGAGAATGCAGAGCACAGAGTTCTGACTCCTGTCTTTTGAAGATGCTGGCCACAGAGACTGGTGAGACATTAGAAAGAACAACCTTCAGAACATGGCCAAAGAGCCCGAAAAACCCACAACAACCATTTCCCAAAGTCTTTTTGAGTATTTCAGACAGATCAAATAGCTGGGGGTAGTAAACATATAGTTAGAGTTCTGGTAGCTGCCAATAGCTGGTTGTTTGTTTTAAATTATACTACACTTAACATGCAAATCAGTGATACAAAAAGAAGAACGAAGTTTAAATGTGAAAAAATGTATTGGTGGAAGTAAAAATATGATTACAGAAAATCCCATTAAATCTTGGTAGATTATTACTTGCTCTAAAGCTCAATAAGTACCTGATGAAAACAATGTGTGAAAGCCTATCTCTTAGGAAAGTTTTAAATGTTTTAAAATGTTTTTAAAATTGCTTTTAGTCTTTGTGTACCAATAGTTGCCTAACATGTGCCTAGATGTATTCATGTCCAGAACACTTGGCGCTTGGCATCCCTTTGGCCAATGGACAAACTAAATGTGATTCCATTTGCATGATAGCTGAGTGGTTTGGGTATCTGGCTACAGAGCTAAAGGTTGGGAGTTTAATTCCCCACTGTGCCTCCTCCAAATAGAGCCAATTTGTGTGGCCTTGGGCAAGTTACACAATCTCAGGTCATCCCCAGAAGGGGAGAATGGTAAACTACTTCTGAGCGTTCTCTACCTGGAAAACACTGAAACGAGTTGCCATAAGTCAGAATGACTTATGACTTGACAGCACACGATGATAGCGGTTAAAAGGTGCACATATGTGTTATGCAAACAACAGCTTTCCAGAAGCCTAATGGAGCCTCTGAACTGGAAGGGTGTGGAGGGAAATGTAATTCTTTGCCACAGTGTTGACAAGAAATATACAGTGGTGCCTTGCTTGACAATGTTAATTCGTTCCAGCGAAATCGCTGTAGAGCGAAAACATTGTCAAACGAAATTTAAAAACCCATTGAAACGCATTGAAAACCATTCATTGTGTTCCAATAGGCTGAATACCTGCTCATCCAGCAAAGATCCTCCATACGGCAGCCATTTTCGGTGCCTGTAAAGTGAGGAATCCATCCTAGAAAACAGCGGGGGGGGGGCATTTTCTTCTGCCGGTGGCCATTTTGAAACCCAACGATCAGCTGTTTGCTGATCTTCGTAAAGTGAAAATCAGTTCCCAAAGCAGGGAACCAATCATCGTTAAATGAGAAAACCCATTTAAAACATTGTTTTGCGATTGCAAAAGCGATTGCAAAAAGCTAATCATATAGCGATTTCCTCGTTAAGCGAGGCACAACTGTAATAATATTCTGATATGAGTTGGGCTTATGCAAAATCAGAGCACCAAAAAGCCAAAAGCCAGGGGAGGGGCTATCAAGAAAACCAGTGAGTACTTGCCCTTGAGCCTACTGTGCTATTTCAAGCACAGAGTGTGGAACCAATGTACAAGCTTTTGTCAGTGACAGGAACAAGTCAGAGCCAAGGTAAAGGCCTCTCACAGCTTGGGGTGAATCAACTAGCAGCCTCAGTAGTAGCATCAGGCCTGGAAAAACTCCGCACATATCATGTGGGGGAAGCCATGAAGGATGCGAGCTCACTAGGAATGTCAGCAATTGCTGCCCCCACTGCTGGGTACATTTTGCAGCTGGCTGGCTGCAGAAAGTGGTCCCCAGTGACACCTACAATGACACCTCTGAGTGGCATTATTGCTTTATGGCTAGGTGGGCTTCGCTTGGATGTTGATCCCATTTACCTACATTCCCATCACATTTCAATCACTGCAGTCATGTGAAACAGTTCTGGTCCCCTTCCAAGCCTTGTCTGAATTACTGCAACTAACTGTATTACATGCAGGTTGGCACACCGATAGATATGATCTTGGACTGAAAGCATTTGAGCAGTTGTCATTCATTCAGATCATGGGAGAACGGCTTGGTTTCATTTTCTTACTTTTTTCAGCATTCCCCAATTATTTTCATTGATATGGCTGTTGATGAAAATAATCCAGAAGGATTCAACCCAAATAGCTGACTTGTAAAGGAGACTCTAGGATAGATAAAGACCAATGAAACTAGGGCTGTGCGATGAATTCAAATGGAAATTACTATGGAAATTGCTTGATTCTGTCTGATTTGAGGTCAGGATCAAAGCAGAATTTAGTACCAGAATGAAGCAAAGTAAGGCTTATCTAGCGGGATATAGATCACTATTTGGATCACTTTTGCTATAGTTTGGTTCAAACCAAATTATGGTGTCCACGTGTGTTTTGACTTGCAGCACCTCTTCTCGTCCCTTTTTAGAGCCATCCCAGTTCTTTCTGGCACAATGAAAGGGCTTCAGGGTTTGGGGGCATGATTTGGGGCATTTCTTATTACCCCATTGTGTAGCCTGTGCAGATGGTTAGTTCGCATCCAAACAAATATCTGGGAATTGTTATTTCATGTAACAACCCTGTGATGTATTAGGTGAGTTTTGACATTAAAAGGGAGGATGGAGAAACCTCTTCCTTAATTTTCATCTCCTTTGATAAACATTTCATTAATGATCCAGTGCAATTGTACACTGGTGGTGGCTTTTGGTACAATATGGTGATCCAGAAACTTGTGTTCGCCCTTATACTCATGAGTAAGTTCACCCAGTTGCTCAAGTGAGAGCTAAAATAGGTTGCACTGAAGCTAAAAACCTTTTAAGTCTGAACCAGGTCACTCCAAATTTTCCCTAGAGCATAAAATCGGATCGGATCGAATACACAAATCACTTCAGCCTTCTAAAAAGAAAACTGCAACGGTGCCTTACCTTCAGTAAGCTGTCCGAATTTTGGCAAGTTTTTGCCCCCTCCCCCCCTTTAAGATCTAGTACGTTTGCATATTTCATGTACATGATTTTGTACATCAGTGCAAACATTAGATCAGTTTATATCTATTTTGATTTTCCAAGAGAAGTCAATGAAAGATTTACAAATTGATTCCGACACAATCAGGGTTTAGTTGAAATTGGCCTCCAAATCAGATGAATAATCTTGTGCACAGCTCTGAATGAAGTCTGTTGGTGGCTCTTTGTTTGAATTCAATTGAGACATTTATTTCTGTTTACAATTTCAAATAGTTCTTTTCCAGTCTCACTTCCTGTTTCTTTACTCCTTTAAAGCCTCTTCAAGGGTTACAATTGACCACAGTGTTTCTGATTTCTTTGGCTTGAGCACAAGAAAGCTTTTTGCAACATGCCTACTCTTTAAAAAAAAAAGGAGAAAAAAAGGGGGGGAAAGACTTGATAATTGTTTCAGCTGTTCCAAGGTTACTTTGATGAATTTGCCAGAACTTCCACATATATACCCCCACCTCCTTTTACCCCGTAGGAGCCTGTGTGGGGGTGATTTTCAGCTAGGCATCAATGCCAGGACTTAAAACACAGTCTCCAGAGTGCAGTAAGCTTTACATTCCCGGCTGCTAGCATATTAAGCCACTGCAGCATCTTGAAAACGAGCAGACTGTGTGACAAACTGCCACCAGCATCCTTCTATCACCTTATAAAATCAAATAAGGGGAGCAAATACATCATACAAAACATTTGCCTTCTAAAACCACCTCTCTCTTACCCTCCCATCCATCTCTGGTGCTTCCTTCCCTCAATTTTACAGGTCCTGTACTAACAACCCCAGGAAAAAATGAGGAAGCAGGAAGGAAACAAGCAACCTTCTACACAGAGCTGTGGTTTGTGGTCCTCATGGCCATCCTCGGCTTGCTCCTTCTGGCAGTTTTTCTATCCCTGATTCTACAGCGGAAAATCAGTAAGCAGCCTTATGCACGGGAAAGGCCTCCTTTGGTCCCACTTCAGAAGAGGATGTCTCCAATGAGTGTCTATTCACAAGGAGAAACGCACATGGTACAATGCCCAGCCTGTGATTTGTTTCGTGAACAGAATCCCCCTGAACTTGTTCCCTGTTTTAGTGTATGTGTGTAGGTGACTGTGTATATGTAGAGCTCTGTAAAACAAATATCAAAAAGACTTGATAAATTCCTCCTTCTCATTTATTTAGGCTGTCTCAGGACAACTAGGTGCCTTGATGAGGAATTTTCAATCACTCCCACTCAAAATTCCTTGTTTCTAACACAAGAATCAAGAATGGGACAAGGATTTCATCTCCCACCCCACCCCACCCTCCAAAATCTGTATTTTGGGCAAGGCAGGAGCATCTCCACACAAAACTAGTATCTTTTCCATTTGTGGAACAAATGCATATATACAGAGACTAAATATAGAGGACAGGACCTGCTGATGGTTCAAAAGGGTATAGACCACCTGTCCAGTACTTCTAATTCTTAAACACGTGTGAAACAGAAAAGCAGATACCATAACTTCACACAGTTTTATTTGTACAAAAATAGTTCCCACAAATTTGCAAACTTCTTGAGGCTAAGAGAAAATCATCTCATCTGAGGAAAAACATGCAGTTTCTCTCTCTTATGCATGAGAGTGAGACAAACAAGAATTTATATATCTAATTTGCACATGTAAATCATAGAATCCTAGAATAATTGAGTTGGAAGCCATTGATTCCAGCCACCCTGCTCAGTGCTGGAATCCAAATCAAAGCAGATCTGACAGATGGCTGTCCATTTTTTTTTCTTGAATGCCTCCAGTATTGGAATGCTCACCATCTCCCAAGGTAATTGGTTCCGTTGTTGTACTGCTCAAACAGCTAAATACTGTTTGAGCAGTACAACAATCTGGCTTCCTGTAGCTTAATCCCAGTATCCTGCACTCTGGGATGATTAAGAACAGGTGCATGCCTGCACCTGCGCATACCTTCCTACAGTGACACAAACTTTTTAACTTCTGCAGTAGACCAAAAGTACCCTTTCAAAGCAAACGCCTATGGAAAAACAGCAGATGTTACTATGGAAGTAATGGTTGGAGGCCATTGTACAGTATATAAAATCTAGTTTACACTAACCATTTCTGTAACAAAAGCATGAGCCCCCTTTCATTTTTAAAAGCATGAGCCCCCTTTCATTTTTCATTTACAAACAGGACAAAAGGGAACGATGCATCTAACATATAAGTCTTTGGAAGTCTTATGTTTTCACAGTGGCTGAATTTGCTGAGCATATGTGCTTAAGGTATTATGCTCTATCTTGGTCTGCTAATGGTAACAGCAGGCCTGTGTTGTCTTGTCCCCATCTTCCCACAAGATTTAGGTATATACATTTCAGTCACATCCTTCTCCCATAGCAGATGTGGAATATAGATGGGAAAACACACTACACAGATAAGTGCACCTAATTTTTAGAATTTTTGAATGCAAGGTCTATTTCTCCCCAATTTCTCACCTGCTGAAATCTGTAAAGGGACTTCCAAGTGCTTAATTTTGGTCAGGTGATATCTAAGGAAAAGAGAACTCTACCTCTCAGGATTTGAAACTTGGGAAAGTTGTCTAATTTGAGCACAGTTTTTTAATCGGTGCCATGTGCCTTTCTAAAGACACCGTTGCGATCTTACATTGCTAGCCTTTTCTCAGCTCCCACATGTGCTGTGTTTTCTCCCCTTCAAATTGAACAGCGTGCTTAAATGTTTCTGTCATTTTCATGGCCGGGGCCTTCGTTAAAAGCTTTTTAAAGAGTACAGCAAGCCGACAATTTTAATTTTTATGTAGACCCTTAAGGACTTGTCAGTTGCATGGCTACTCCTAGAGCATTACTGAGTTAGAGGGCCAAGTGGGTGCCTTAAAGGAAAATGTTTGTGTTTCAAAAATGACCCTCAGGAGCCCGGGGATGCTACACTCAGCAACATTTCTATGGTGACTAGGGCTGATTGTAAAGGCTAAATTAGGGACTGTTTAACCAATTTTATTTAGCTTTCTGATACATTAAAATGAGGTTTGAAAAGAGGCTGGTTTGTTGTGAAGGTTTATAGGAACAGTCACTTGTAGCTGAAAGAAAATCATCAGGCATATACATGAAAAATTAAGAGTGAAGTTTTATTATTTTAAGTTGAAATGTGAAAAGCAGCAAATGTTAGGAAGGGAAGAGAGGAGGTCTGTGTGTGTCTTGCATGTTTAATTCAGGCATTCCCTTTACAACAGTAAGAGTGTCATGAAGGACCCTTCTTAAGTCACTGCTCATACTCTCCAGTCTACCCCTGGTCTCACCTCTGCTCTGCCTTCTGCTTCTGTTTCCAGCATCTGAAGGGACTTTAGGGGCACAAAAGTTGACCTGAATCAAGTCAAACTAGTAAAACATGCTACTGAAATCTAGTTGCTTTCCCATGGCAATGACTGCCAATGTCTCTGTTCTCTCAGAGTAACAATATCCTGGACTTTCTTCTCTTCAGGAATGAAGTCAGAATTGTTGGTTTTTTTGTTTGTTTTGTGTGTTTTTAAAAGTAGCATATTCCACTTCCATGTTTCCACTGGCCTTCCCTTCTCTTTCTTAAACATCTTCTTTCTCTTGTAAAAACAAACAAAATACAAGCCAGATGGAGTATAAACAACTCATCTGAATGACTAGGAGCCCAAGAAATTCTATAGAGCTATCCTGTTGGAGGGTCCTTGTTCTTGTAGCAGAAAGTTATTTTGGATTAGGAAGGAGAGGTAGAAAACATGAAGAACAATGGTCCTTCCATCTTCTCTGTGATCTTACCAGACTTCCCAGAATGGTGTTTTTGCCCTCCAGCACTAATTTTAAAAATTTGTTAGAAAATACTGTAAGAGATGAAAATGTAAGCTTGTGTCATACCTGAGGGCCTCACATACACTCCTCTCCCCAAGGTCAAAAGCATCAATGGCAGTAAGTAATGGGCCAATTACAGTCCCTTTGACTTTCCCACCACACAGGGCCTTGAGCTCACTAGAGGAATGGATAAAAATTCAACTAGCCAAACAACCTATAAATCGATAAATAAATAAAATAAAGCAGTATTTTCAATTGTTCCATGCATGCATCATTGCTGTCCATTTGTAAGCAATGTGTGTTGGCAGCTTTCTAAGGGTCTTCTAGATATCACCGTCTAGATATCACTGACTTAGCTTTGTACAATGTCTGGTGCATAGGCAAGGCCCTGCAAAGGGCTGTTGCCAATATCTCTTCTCAGGTTTCTAGATTTAGCCCAGCCCAATCCTTTAGGCCAACAATGCAGGGGGAAACCTCATCTAAGCAGAGATCACCAAAAAGTCAAGACGTAAATCTCTAAACCATGCTACTACAGTGGGGTCTTGACTTGAGAACTTAATCCGTATTGGAAGGCGGTTCTCAAGTCAAAAAGTTCTCAAGTCAAATCTGCATTTCCCATAGGAATGCATTGAAAACCATTTGCTCCGTATCTGCTCTTTTCCGTCCATAGAAACTAATGGGAAGCTGCTATTCCGCCTTCGACCACTAGAGGGGGATATTTTGTTTCTTTTTTTTCTTAGGTCAAGAAAGGTTCAGGGAAGGCAGGGAAAATACAGTCCAGGCAGGACAGTACCAGGCAGTCCGAAGACTGTCTCCCAATCCACTCTCTAAACGCTGGGAGGAGTGAGGAAGCAGACAGGCACCCTTTTCACTGGCCAACAGTTAACTGAAAGTTCAAATTTTGCACTTTCCCTGCGTCCCACATGGTTTTTTTCAGTTCTTAACTCAAATCTAAGTATGTAAGTCAAGTCAATATTTTCCTATGAGAGCGGTTCTTAAGTCAAAATGTTCTTAACTCAAGCCGTTCTTAAGTCAAGACCCCACTGTAATAGTTATCCATTTGTGTATTGTTACACATACTATATCCTCCCCATTCCAGTAAATTAAATACCTGAAACAGTACAAAACACTTAATATTTTTTTAAATAGTGTGCTATAAACAGTACCTACAGATGCAAGCATTTTTTGGAAAAAATAGTATTTGCTTGATTAATCTTGATATACTTATAAATGCATCTATATAAGATATTCTTTAAATTAAATTAAATATTCATTTCAGAATGGGGACATTCATGTTCCCAGTGTAAAATAACAACCTCCTGCATTCCACATGTAGGTGTCTGTAGGTCCTTCTGTTTGCATTGCAGTGTCCTATTCCCTTACCCATTTTATTGCCACTGCCTCCTCTCTTCCACTCACTGTCTGCTTTCTCATTTGCCCTCTGCCTTCATGGTTGTTTAGTCAGATTGGTAGTAGAGGGCCATGCAGTTTTTGTTGGTAGATGACGATTATTTCCATGAAAAAAAAAATCAAGTGGCATAAGGTACCCAGATAGAAATGAGCGTAAATAAGACAGAAGCCAAGACAAGTGAAAGACAGGGAGAAAGAAAATAGAGCAAACAGCTGCAGCACTAGTTGCTTCTATGCAAAGGCAGCTGTTGATAAAAAGATGTGCTGAACAGCTTTCAAATATCCTAAGTATTTCGCAAGAAGTATGAAGGGATGTTGTGCCAGCTGGATAGCTCTGTAGTTTAGGTATGTGGCTGTAGAGTCAGAGGCTGGGAGTTTGATTCCACACTGTGCCTCCAGGAGAAGAGCCAGCCTGTATTTATTTATTTTATTATATTTAAATATAATAAAATAAAAAACAACAATAGTAATACAGTTCAAGATGGGGAGAAAAAATATTCAAGTGATGACAGGAGGGAAAGCCGGCCTAAAGAGAGAGGTTGTAAGTTTGCTTGAGGAAGCCAGACATATCTCTGAGGTCAGACTGTTCCAAAGGTGAGGGGCCACTGCCGAGAAGGCCCGTTTTCTTGTTCTTTCTCTCTGGGCCTCCCTCGGCGTTAGGCCCCCTCAGCCACCCTTCCTGGCTAGAACAAGTGATTCGGGTAGACCTAGGTGGGAGGAGGCGTTCCGCTAGATATTGAGGTCCTAAACCGTTCAGGGCATTATGTCATAATTAACACTTTGAAATCAATGTGGAAATGAATGGGCAGCCAATGCAAGGCAGCCAGAGTGGGGAAATATGCTGAAATGGCCACCACATTCTGCACCATTTGAAACTTCCACATCAATCTCAAAGGTAGCCCCATGTAGAGCGCATTACAGTAGTCTAATCTCAAGAT
This sequence comes from Pogona vitticeps, assembly GCF_051106095.1. NCBI lineage: Eukaryota > Metazoa > Chordata > Lepidosauria > Squamata > Agamidae > Pogona > Pogona vitticeps. The sequence continues at coordinate 31,493,961 of NC_135783.1, read as the reverse complement.
TACAAGCGCATGGACCAGAGTGGTGAGTGACCCAACATCAAGATAGGGATGCAGCCACAGATGGAAATAGGCAGAGCGGACCACTGATGCCACCTGGGTTTCCATGGTGAGCGCCGGATCCAGATGGACCCCCAAGCTGCGACCCTCACTCTTCACGGTGAGAGTCCCTTCCCCAAAAGACAGGGAGTTTCTCAAACCACCAATGGAGGGGCCACCCACCCTCAGGACCTCTGTCTTGTCTGGGTTCAGCCTCAGTCCATTCTCCTGCATTCATTGCAGTACAGCCTCCAGGCAGTGCTGAAGGGATGGAACAGCATCCACTGTGGTTGGAGAAAAGGAGATGTAGAGCTGGGTGTCATCAGCGTACTGATCGCATGAAGCTCCACACCCCCTGATGACCCCTCCCAGCGGCCTCATGCAGACAGCATTGTATGGCCTTGGCCAAGCTGCACAGTCCCAGCACACCTCCAGAAGAGGGGGATAGTAAACTACTTCTGAATCTTCTCTACCTGGAAAACCCTGAAAAGGGTCATCATAAGTCAGAGTGAACTTGGCAACATGCAGTTACTATTATTATTATAAAGGAGTTTTGGGAGGAAATGGAAGGCAAAACCCAAATTGGTTTAGTTCATGCCTAATGAATGTCATGTCTGTCTTCATCATTTCTGTTACTGCAGCTTCTTCTTAACATTCCTACCTTCTCAATGTTGGAGGAAATGGTACCTTACAAAACTAAACTACTATTTTCATTAAAATATTGCTTCTAATAGTTAACTTTTCTTGTGAAGATTTGCTGTAGTCTTCTAGCATGTGGAATAAAACTGAAAGCATATTACACAATCTTTTCTCTGCACTATGTCAACAGCTGGGAGAAGTTTACCTTTAAAAAACCACCATATTTCTAGTGTCCCTAATTCCTGATTTTGGAAGGTTAACTGTCTAACATGCTGCACTTTTTGCATCTCCTGTGTTTTAATTCCTTGCTTTCTCTACTGTCTTGTCATTCCCTCTTTATTTCCTGCACCTATGATGTTTCAAAAAGCAGAAACCCAGAAACCCTCTTTCACTGATAATCTCCACCATCAGCGTCCTATTGCCAGTCCTTTACAAGTCCCTGTCGTCTTGTCTTCACAGGTATCACAGAGCTTAGATAAGGCACGCCTGTGCAATGCATATGTCTGCATAAACACTTGAGAAATATGTTTCTGAACTGCTAGGCAATGGCTCTCTTCCACTCTCTCCTTGTATAAGACTGAGGGAGTCGCTCTGTTTTATTATCACTTTTCAAGGTCACATCGCATACGTTGCAGATAATTGTAAGTGCAGTTTTTACACCTAACTCAATTACTGGCTTGAATCTGGAACACTCAGCCACTGCAGTCCCATACAACATGAATGCAACTTGCCTCAGAAGAGAACAAATTGGCTTTCAGTTGCCATAAGCCTTCACTGCTAACACCTTTCCAATTTCTGATTCTGTATAATGGGGCAATTCCTCAGCCACTGCAGATTACCATCATTTCATCTGAAGATCCTCGAATTTTTGTGGCCTATCTCCTTGTCGGCCCACCAGCCCACTCAATGCTGACATTTATTGCAACCTAACCTTACCATGGAACATGTGTCGTGGCGCTTGTTTAGAAATGCTATTAACATCTTTCTTTCCTTCTTAATCTCAGTTCGAGAGGGTTGCTGATACATCCGAGTCATCAAGCAGTGTCACTCTCAAAAGCTACACAATGCATTTTGAGGTAGTGGTTAGTGTGAAGTGTTGTATCTTTGCATCATTGGCATGAAACCTTTTGCATGATGCTTGCTGTACTGCTACACAAAGAGGGTGTGGGCAACAGGCAGCCCTCCAGGTTTTCATGCCCTGTATGGTTTCATCATTCCTAGCTAGCATAGTCAATAATGAGGAATGCTAGGATTTACAATCCAAGAACTCTGCACAAATTATCCACTATAAACTAAAGATTATAACGGATAACTTACCTTCCCCCCCCACACTCAGTTTGATTGGTAGTCCAAAGTAGATGTCAAGGGGAATATGGTTATTCCTTCTGAGTAACTCCCCTTCCTTATCACAGCAGGCTTTTTTACAAGGACACTTGGCTGAGCAGTTAAATTTGCAAATCACATCAATTTTCACCTTCCAGTGACAATCATAACGTGAAGCAAGATACATAGATGAGGAAAATCACTTCCTATGATGCATGCTTTTCACCACTTGGGAAAGCAGCTCTAAAGAACTGTCTGATTTGACACCAAGGTGAGCAGATGAAAGAGTCTTTTAATGTTCACTTTGTTCTGTGGCTCATCAGCAGAGACAAAGTGGATCAGCTGTCAGAAAGTTGAAATTTAGATGGTGTGACAGGGTTCATAGGAACTTGAGGAGTGGATCTCAGAAGCAGCCCAATGATTTAGGTATCTGGCTGTAGAGCCAGAGGTTGAGCATTCAGTTCCCCACTGTGCCTCCTGTGAGTAGAGCCAGCCTGTGTAGCCTTGGGCAAGCTGCAATCCCAGGACTTGAAGAGAATGGCAAACCACTTCTGAGTATTCTCTACCTGTAAAATCCTGAAGAGGGTCACCATAAGTTAGAATTGACTTGATGGAAAATGATTATTATAATGACAGGGTTCTAAGGAACTTGAAGTGTGGATCTTGGAATCAGCAGGCTTGAGCAACCATGGATCTTTATGAAATCAAGAGAATCAGGATAATGCAGCCAAGATATGGCTTGGTGGATGTTTAACTCACTGCATACGTTCATCTCCTGACCACCACTATGCTCTAGTGACTAGTCTCAAATGCAGAAAAAGCTCAAATGCAGAAAAATCACATTCTCGTTTCAATTAAATTGCAGGCAAGTTAACATTACAGACTTCTAAAAGCCATTTGGGTAATGTGGAGGCAAGCATATTAATTAGCACAAGTCTTTGTAGTATTGATAATGGGATTACAGCAGACAAGAAACCTAGCAGAGTATACAAGGGAAGCAAAGTATGTCAGTACACCTAATTGTGTCTAGGATGCCCTGTCTACGATTGCAATTCCGAATATGTATATACACACTGCCTTAGTCAGATAATGACTATTCAGGCCCGTACTCCCTATGCCCATTGGCGGCACCTCTCCAAAGCTGCAGGTAGGGCTCTTTTCTGTCTGTTGCGCATCTGAAACTTGTGATCTCAGGAACTTTCTCATCTAGAGCATGTGCTCCCATTGCATGCCCCTCACCAAGACTGTGAATGAGTAAGAACTAGGCATCTGCAGCCAACAAGATGCTGATTCTTTGCTACCTAGTCCCCTAATATGTATCCGCTGACACTACCTGGAATTGTGGGCATGGTTTTGCCTGTTTTCCAGCATGCAGCCTTTTTTTTGACCCATAGAGAGCAAAAAGAATCCTGGTGTGTTTTATGTGATACACTTTTCCCTTATCTTTTTGGTTTGCTTGTGCTTAGAGGAGAGTGTGTGTGTGTGTTTGTGTGTGCTCAAACAGCTAGATAGCTGTACCTGCATTCTCAGAATCTGTAGAGACTACTAGCCTACAAGGTGTAAAAAAAAACGGAACAAAAACCCAGCAGCCATTCATCAGTGAACCAATGGCCCCACTCACCTTGCAGGCATTGTGCAGCAGAAGTTGATGGAAGGGAATGGCAATTATGCTGGTGACATGCATGTGTTGCATGCTTAACAGGAGATCACCTTGCAGAAGGCTATAGTTCCCACAGGGAACAATAGCTGAAGAGAGTGCTAATGATCCTTACCATGTGTGTTTAATGGCATTCTGTTATTGCCTGTAAACTGTGCTATTAAGATGGGCTACTGCAGTGTGGTGAAATTATCTCTCATCTGGTCATCAGCTGGGGAATGGTTTTACAACAAGGGAATCATTTCTTATTTGAAGCTGTGTTGAGGACAGCTTGTTTAACAAAAGCTTTTCCTTGGAGAACAGTTCTTGTGCTTTCCTAGGGACTGGCAGATACAAAAATTCCAGGACCAGCATCGCCTACGAGTATGCATAGTGTTCGAAGCACTTCCGTCGTCCAGGGACCCAGCCAAAGCCAGATTCAACGTACTTTTTCCCAAGCTTCCCTACATCGAAGTGTCAGTCAGCTTATCGATGTCTATGACAAAAAGTCCTTAATAGAAGATGCTGTTTGGGATACTGTTCTTCGCGGTCATGACAGTGGTTTGGTAAGTTCTCTTCCAAGTTAAGTTTCTCTGATCACCTTGCCCATTAACATGCCATATGAACAGTCTTGTTAGGACAACGTCCAGTCAGAGCAAGCAACACAGTGAGAATACAGTAGGAAACACTAGTTTCTAGAGTGCCAGAGTACCACCAGGTGCTGAATGACTTTAAAGTCAGGGTGGGTAGAGAATCTTTTTGAACTGTAACTTCTATCACTCCTGGGCAGCATAGGCAGTCCATCAGTTCTGGCCTGGTCCCCTTCTCCTCTCTGCCTATGTTTTCTTCCAGCTTACGTGGACAGAACTTACACAAAACACAGGGAAGCCTTGTGTTGCAGTTGTTAAACTGCAGTACTGCAGTGAAGACTCCGCTCACCACCTGAGTTCAATCCCAGACTCAGCTGACTCAAGGTTGACTCAGCTGTCCAGCCTTCTAATGTCAGTAAACTGAGTACCCAGCTTGCTGGGGAATGGGAGACAATGTGTAGTCTGCATAATTACATTGGAAAATGCCCAGAGAGAGCTTTAAGCACTATAGGGCAGTATGTAAGCAGTACACATTTTTTTCTCACAGTTTACACATATGTCCAGTGACATTTAAATGTACTTGCTACATGAACTATGACATTTGTTCTTTAAAATTGGCATCTTAGCAATTGATGGCACATGTGAGAGTACCACTGTTATCCAAGGATTACATGTGAGTAGGCAAGCACACATAGTGATACAACTAGGTGGGCAAAAAAAAAAAACATACAAAGGTACAGACTTTCCTTTTGGCCAAGGTCCTGCATAAATCAAAATTTAGATGTTAATCTTTTTATAAGGATATTCGTTTTAATAAACATCACTCTGCTTCTTACTGCTCAGTGTTAAGAGACAACTATCTTTTTCCTAATCTCAACTCTAGGTGACCCACGGAATCAACTACTGAATGGTAGTCAACAGATAGATAAATGTGACAGTCACTGCATCAGCTCCATTTGGGACTAGCAATAGGATAACCAGAGTTCTGATGGCTAGAATCCCACTGATTTTATACAGTGGTTTGGTATGTGCTCTTACCAGCAGCTTGTCAGTTACCGCCTTTTTCACAGGCCAGAACCCTAGTAGGATTTTGCCCACTATATTTAAATTAAGTTCTGAAAAACCCTCAAAATCATTTTGATAATTACAGTGGGGATAATACCATGTGCAGTGAAGTTCTTTCATTCCTGTTGCTATCTAAAATACAATTAACACAAAATGATGACATGATGTGGTTTCTTAAAGACTAACTGCTGTATTTTAGTGTGAATTTTCCTTATGTCTTAGGAAGTGGATTTGTCCATGAAAGCTCACATTAAAATATTGCACTTAGTCTTTAAGGTGCCATATTTTGTTTTTTGTTTTTCAATGATGTGGTTTGAGATTTTCTTGAATTTTTAAAGGATTTTATCTTTTTTAAAAAAATCTGAAAATTCTGCATTATTATTATTCACCTTAGCACGATTATGCACACAATGCTAACAAAATATTTATTTTAATTTTTTTAGTATGTGGATGACGAAGATCTTGTAAGTGCTATCAAAGGCTTCAGTACTGTGACCAAAGAACACACAACATTCACTGATACACATTTATGATCAGTTTCTCCACTGCTGTTATAGCTTAAGCAAAAGCTTGTAGGTTTGTTTGTTTTTTTAATTCAAGCCATTCTGAATCCACTTTGCCTTGTTCAATTGCTGAGATATTATGTGCCTACTGGAACTTTACCCATGTTAACAAACAATCACTTGGGCAGTGGGTGGCTAGAATTGGTTGTACTGTTATTTTATCAAAACATTATCATTGTTGCTAAACAATTGTTGCTGCAGGATGGAAATGGATAGAGTTGGAACTGTGTTTATATTAGTATATATATATTAAATGGATTTTAATGTGGTTTTGATAGATATATGAGCCTGAAACCTTGACTGAACCACCCATTGAAGGAAATAATGAGATTAAAAATGGTATATTTGTCAAATTTAGATCACCACTATTTTTGCTACAATTTTAAATTATAACCAAAATTTATTGCTTTCAAAAATGTTTTTTTAAAGGAAGTTAACTATTATATTTACTACGTTAAAATGTTTTACAGTATATGATCAAGAAAGAAGATGACTAAGAAGCAATCTGTATTATTGCTTGCAAACTATTAATAAAACAATGCATTTAGTTTGATTTGCTTTGTATCACTGAAAAAGACTTACTATATAGAGCGTGCTGATTTCTTTTAAGTCATAAATTTGAGTAGGAATCCTGTATTGTCCTCCAAGGGTGCTGGATCTCATACCTGCTTTCTACTGCTGTCTACCCAATTTTGAGATTAGCACTACCAAAGCTATCTTCTTCTGCTAATATCCTAAAGTTCATTTAAGTGGCAAAATAAAGATGGTGGTGCAATGGATCAACAAGCCAATGTTTTCAAGACTGAAATGTGAGAACAACATAAGCTTCAATTCTAACCCTGCTCAACAAGAAGCCCAAATGAAATCAATTGTCAAACATGTATGAATATTCTGAGATAAATATGCCCAGAACTGCAGCTTAAATCTTTTAGTACAGTGGTCTAAGAACTCACAACTTTAGATATAATGCCATCACATGGCATTTTCCTGCTGTCTGAATGGCTAATCTAATAGTTTTTTCAGTTGGCTGTGGCAGGTGGCCATCTTATCATTGTTCTAAAAGGCAAATGTTGAAAGAGACTGTTTTGTGGGCAGCTGTGTAAGGTCAAACGCTTATAGCATTGGGTGAAAAATACTGTTACTACAGAAATATCTTCAGTCAGTTTCACATCCTTTAGGTCACCTATCCATCGATGCTATGACATATCTACCCATGGCAGTAGTATCATTATGCCTCTGTGGGAAGAGAATCAACATTTCAAACCAGCAAGACTTCACAGTAATTTGTAGTAAAATGGATTTGGCTTGGAAAGGTCTGGATTAAACTTCAGCTATAATAGTAATAATTTAAAAAGTGGTATTTCTTCCAAAGATAATACCACTACTACCTAGTTTTGGTCTGTTAATAGGAAAAGCAAGAGGAAATGTGATTCTAAGCATCAAACTGCATAGCACTGAGAATAGTAAACTTTGGCAGCATGTATTTTTTCTAGGGTTTATAGACATATCTTTTGTTACACAGGCCTAGATCTTTTCTAAGATTAACAGTAGCCTAAATGGTACTGATGGCAGGAAAGAAATGAATACATGGATAGAAAGATGCAGATTTACTGTTGGGATATTTAAAATATCAGTCATTAAGTTTTTATACTGACATCAGAACAATAACCATTATGTTTAATTTAAGATTGAATATTTTCTGTATTTACAGACAGAAGTGTAGTATCCTGGTCAGATTAGAGGACATTGTTCCAAATTAATAAATGATTTCATTCTAAGTTGTATCATCCTTGGGTGTGTTTGATTCATTTTGCCATATGACATGTTTTAAGCACCATTCCATCTAGCATAAGGGTTAGTACTGACTGAAGAAAAGATGAAAGTATTAGAATTTATTATTCTGCTTTTGGGTTTTTCCCCCTGCCTCTGCAGTAGGAAACTCTATATCTAATCTGCAGTCACTTACCACACCCTTCTAGGACTGGAAAGCAGCTATCTTTAGCTAATCAAGTGTCTCCCTTCAATGTTATTTAATTCTAGGGTTTGAAGTGAACCAAATTTAATTGGGGAAGTAGATAAATCCATATGCCACATCTTATAAAATGTAGATGCTCTATACTTCCATTAAGAAATCATAGAACCTTAAGATCAAAATCCATTAACTTTTTTCAAAATACTTAAAATCTGGAATGCCCAAAAGTTTTAAAGAAAAGAAAAAGTTGCGAAAGCCACTTGTGATTTGCATTTTTAAGTGTTTGCTTTTCTTTATTACATCGGCCTAAGAACAATGCTCAATAAGAACATACAAGAGTACTGTTTAGATGTGAGAGTCAGCATGGTGCAGAGGATAGTGCCAGACTGAAGCTCAGAAGACCAGGATTCAAATCACACCTGGCTTGGAAACTCACTGAGGGGCTACTATGGTAGTATGGTACTATATGGTACTATGGCACTCCTTGAACATTTCATATACAGTGGTGCCCTGCATAGCGACGTTAATCCATTCCGGATTAATCGTCGCGATGCAAAAACATCGCTAAACGGATTAAAAAAACCCATAGGAACGCATTAAACTTCGTTTAATGCGTTGCTATGGGGCCCCAAACTCACCATTCAGCGAAGTTCCTCCATAGCACCGCCATTTTCGCGCCCTCGGTAAGCAAGGGCAGGGCACGAAAATGGTTGCTGCGGCCATTTTGGGCATCCGGCGGCCATTTTGGAACTGCCGATCAGCTGTTTAAAAAAACATCGCAATGCGAAGATCGGTAAGCGAAACACTTACCGATCATCACAATGCGATGTTTTGCCATTGAAAACATCGCAATGCGATCGCATTAGCGATCTGAAAAAACAGATCGCTATGCGGATTCGGCGTTAAACGGTGCGCTCGTTAAGCGAGGCACCACTGTACCTTCAGTACCTTATAGAGTCACCAGAAGTTGGAAGAAAATTGATTGGATGTAACAAAAATAGCCATTTAAAGGATACAAATATGCTGGCAATATATCAATATTATGAAGCAAAAACAATCTGAAATTAAATATCAACCTTGCAGTTAAAACATTCTGAAGGGAGCTTTTCCTTTTTGGAGGATAACATTTGGCAGATACATATCTTACTAAAGATGGTAAGAACAATAGTTTTAGTTTACTGTTAATTGTCTGAAAGACTGGCCTACATAGGAAATACTGCTGGGTTATGCAGCAGCTCACAATAGCAGGTTCTAGTCACAAACTCTTCATTTGGTGTAAAAGTCCTGGGTAATGGTCTCTTCCATTCTTTGAGATAATCTTTTTCATAACTGCTATGTTTTCTAAGAGTGTTTACTAATTGGCTCCGCTCATCATGAGTAAAACACAAAAAATACTAGATTCTTTATATTTTAATATTAGAGACAAAAATATGCAAAATAATGTTTAATAGCATCCATAATCAGTAACAAGACGTTTTGGAACTACAATACAATTAAGTTAACAAATGCACCATAGGATGTATGTGAAGTATATTAATACTAGTAAAGGATATGGTGGGTCAACAGAAGAGGCAGACATAAGGTAAATATGCCATGCCTCCTTCTTTCCATTGTTTGTTCCCAGTATGGAACCACACCGAAACTGTGAAATGAGGATTGTCTGAAGACCAGTAGACAGGCCACAGACATTAAGGGTTTAGCATGTGAGGAATCAGGACTGGGAAACACTTAATACACAACAGAAAGTCTCCCTTACAACAAAAAATGGTAGTGCATGCCAGCCTGCATTAAGCAAGACTTGAACTCGTATCTGTACCAGAACTGGATTTATATTAAGAGTTATACAAAGTCAACACCTATTTAGAATACTTTAAAAATGCTTCTGTTTGTGTTGTGACACAAAGTCATTTGTGTAGAAGGATGTGCTCCCTATACTGCCTTACCACACTTCACACAACAGCTTCAATTTTAAAGACACAGACTTAACAGATATGTAAACATTTCATCCAGTTTAGTGTTAAAACGTGATGTGTCCAGGCTACTGATGCCCTTTAGCTCTTTTATAAGGTATAGTCCTGACAGGAAAAATCATTTTTCTTATGCCGTGGAGAAACTGGTGTCTTTGTAGGTGATGGGGAAGCCATACTGAGTGCTTCAGAAACTCCCTCCACAATACTTGTTGAAGACACGAGATGTGGTGCTTTTTTCCTTCCCAGGAGTGCTCCTCCTCCTTCAAATCCACTTTTCTTTTTACTATCTGTTTTGGTTTCATTTTCATCATCCATTCCTCTTTTTTTCATTTCTGATAAACTTTCTGGCACTTTCTGGAGTTCAGTTCCACCTTCTGCTGCTTTAGGAGCTTTTACCTCCAGTGCTGGTGCTGAAATCTTTTTATCAACTATGTTTTCACCAATCCTCTTCACTTCTGTCTGTACAGGAGACTGGTTGCCATTCTGAGGAACAGCTTTGTCTACCATAGTTTTGTTCAAATTAAAAGCCTGAATTTCCCGGTAACTGTGAAAACTCTCTGTCCGTCGTGCCCTGGCTAACAAAGGACTTTCCCTATATGGCCGTATGGCACCGTATGTTGCCGCTTCATGGATCATTTCACGATGCTGCAACTGGAGGCTGAAAACATTACAAGCATTTAGGTAACAACATGAAGTGAACTGCTCTGTCAACTGAACAAATCTTGCAATATATAAGCCTGGGTCATCTTCAGACCAGTAAACATAAAGGACTAGCCACCACTGCCTCAATGGTATCAAACAGCGAAGTGTACTGAGTGCCTTCTTTTGGCAGAAATTGCGGTATAAATTAAATGAGTAAATAAATATGACAAAGCTATTACACACATACTGGAAATTACCAATTTCTAATAGGAAAAAAAAGCATTATATTTCTGGAAGGCACCAATTCTGTTTATTTATAGGAGACTAGACTTTCAACTTCTGTTAATGGTTTATGACTGTTCAGGTGACTTCAGTAATATGCAATTTTAAAAGAGAACAATAATATCTAAGAATTTAGAGCCTTAAAATAAAAGAATAAAAAAAATCAAACTTACACATTACAAGCCAATAAACGCACATGCACACACCCCATTCTGACCAAGGACTCACCTAGAGTTTGATTCACGCAGGCGGCTTTGCTGCACCACTGAAGTGGCTGGACTGATATTGGGGGTAGCACAACGAGATGTGCTCAGGTCACATTGATCCAAAAGCTTAAGCAATTCTTCTTCAGTAGGACCACCCACATCTTAAAGAAAGAAACACCAATCAGAGACTACACAAAGAGAACATAGACCTATTTTTGGCCTTCATTAAACAGTTCATCCAAACGATCATTCCATCCTGACCACGGTTAATTAAACATTTCATTGGATTCAAGATTCTTGACATAAATCTTTTTTTCATACCTGCTAAGACACATTGGATTAACATCTGTTGTTTAGTGATGCATTGGAAAGCAAACAGTGTAAATTTCAGTAGCTTCTAGATGGCAATTAATGAGCCACTGCTGGGATTCTAGGGGCATGTATACCTGTTGGGTTTTGCCTTACACACGTATAACTAAGTAACAGGATTTTGACCAATGAAAAATAAACCACATCTTGCCTTGAAAACTTGCATATCTGTGAAGCTTGTGGTGTTACTCAAATAAATGAAAATCAAACAAAACCATTCATACAGTGGTGCCCCACTAGACGATGACCTCGCAAAACGACGAATCTGCATGCTGATGACTTTTTGCGATCGCTATAGCGCTTCGCAAAACAGTTTTTACTATGGGCGATTTTCGCTGGACGATGTTTTGGTCCATGCTTCACAAGATGGTTCCCCCCCCCCCCCAGGACCGATACTTTGCAAGACAACGATTTTCACAGATAGGTCCGTGACTAGCAAAACTGGTGTTTTCGGGACTGATGCTTTGCAAGACAGCGTTTCTAACAGCTGATCAGCGCTTCGCAAAATGGCTTCCCTATGGGCAATTTTCGCAAAATGACGACTATTTTCCCCATTGGAATGCATTAAATGGATTTCAATGCATTCCAATGGGGAAACGCTTTTCGCAAGATGATGTTTTCAGAAGACAGCAATTTCAATGGAACGGATTAACATCGTCTTTCGGGGCACCACTGTATATTTTTCAATGTGAATGGCTGAAAATACATCTAGTGAAAAACAATTTTAAATATCAGTCAACAGATATGTCTACATTAGGAAAAATGTGAACAAAATTAAACTTTAAGGAAGATGCAAGCAATTGCTAGAATCCTGTTTGGTGATGACACAGCATAATGCCCTGCTAGCACAGTAACATAGGATATCCACTTATATAAACAGTGCCCTTGTGCTAATGAAGGTCCCCATTACAAAGAGCTTAGATACACTTGCACAAGGAGATCCTAGACATCACTGCATTCAAGCTGCTCATGTCATGGTTATTGCTTGAGCAATTTGATCTGAACAGGGGGCTTGCGCAAATCTCAACCACATACAGTCAAAGGAAAGGATGAAGGATTTAAAGGAACACCACAAAGCCTTTTCCCCAAATCTCATGAATAATCAAATAACTCAAACAATGACCATGGCAGGAGTGGAAGGTCCACATCACCAAAGACACTGAAATGAAACCTGGAATAACCAGGATTGTTTATGTGTGTAAAGGAAACATGAGTTCCATCCAGTTCTAATATTCAGAACAAATACTTGATTTAGAATTCTTTTAATTCAAAGGCTCCAATTAGTTGATTTTAAGAGTTCTAGTGGAAGAAAAAGCAAAGCACCGATCACAAACCTGCTTTAATTGACAGATTAAACTGAAAGATGAAAGAAAACAGAGGAGAGAGACAACAGCCTATAGAATAGCCAATTATGTTTGGTTTATCTTTATGATGGAATAGTTAATTTGCATTTCTGAGATGTTTGATTATATCCACACAGCTACCTTTTTCTTCACTTTTATTAACCATATCCATTGCTGTGGTCAGGTCCCACATCTGAATACTGCCATTCACATGACCTGTGAAGAGGTAGCGTCGTGGCCTCGAGCCCATCCTACTGGATCCCTCACATTCTCGTACAGTGAAAGATGAAATTGTAGTACAATCAACTGCTTGAATTTCACATATCCTATATTAGAATAAGAATAATTACACTATAGTCACGGACTTCTCAAATCACAGCTTGCAAAGTATTTGTCAATTCTCCAATTATTTTTATAATCAAGTAAAAGGCACAAGTTGCTAATAAAACAGAATTTACAACAGTAGTAACCAACATTCCCTTTAATTTTCAGCCCCGCTGGATGGGGCGCTGTCCCTCTTGCATGCAACTTTGCCCCGCATAGGGTTCCATCACAACCGGAAGCAAAGGGGCTGAAAACGATAGCTGTTGGTGTGCAGAATAGAAGAATGCTGTGTGCGGGGGGGGGGGGGTGCTAGTTGCACAGACACAACTTAAGAGGGAATCTTGGTAGCATTTGACCTGAAGTTACAGTTGGTGCAATTAATATATTCTCCAATTCATTTAAATTAGGAAACTTGATGTGATATTTGAGTTACTACTCGGGATCCTCAAAATGGAAACCTACCATTTAGTTTCAATTTTTTTTTCAAGAGGGCTCTTTAAGTAATTGTTTTTTTCCCCCACATAACAGTCCTTTTGTTCATGAAAGAGGGCACCTCTTAAGGGTCTCTCTCATTTTTTGTGTTTTTCATCAGTTATTCAGGTGAGGCAAGGAGAGTGTGGAGAAATCAGAGTGGGTTGGAGGACATGCTAAGGAGATGGTGAGAGGGAAAAGGAGAGGGAAGAGAAAGAACAGAGCTGCGTGACAGGGCCAAGGCGACACCTGGGAGTGACATGCTGTGAGGCAAAGAGACTGAAGGGAAAGCAAGGTAGGCAGTCTTTTTGTTTGAATTATCAGTCTAAGGCGATTTTACATGCATGAGTCAAACAGAAGTAATCAAGACAGAAAAAATCTGATAGGAATGTGATATTTTTGCAATGCTCCCTTTAGTTAAATAGAATGAATCAGATTTCAGTACCTATGTATTGGACATTACTTAAAGAATACAACATAAAAAAATAAGACCTCTCCAGTTTATTTTTTTTAGGTGTTAACCTAAAAGTCTCATGCACAGTTATTACAGAATGTGGCACAAATTCTGGATTCTGTAAGTCTTTTCTAAAAAAATATTTATGCAAGAAATGTTGCAGATTTTGGTATGCAAACTAAAAATCAGTAAAGGAAACCTGTGGAAATTACGGAAGGTACACAGAGTTCAGCCTGCCATATACAGCAACTGATGTTTATGTATACATCACACTATAGACTGTAGTCACCTTATATACCTGCCTATTCCAAGAAAATTTAAGCAATTTAATAAAGGTCAAAAGAGACAGAATCATTGCAGTGTCCTCTTTATGCTACTGCCGCTTCTGCAGCGCCATAGAATTTTCAACTTGGAACAAGGCCAATATTCTTTCCCTAACTGTTATAGGACACCTTCAGTGGTAGTTAGAAGTTTCTCTGTATTACTTGATCTACAAAGTTCTTCCCTTCAAACCCTTCAATGATACTTTACTAAATTAGGTCAAGGACTAGGGTGTTCAGGAACTGAGGTTCACTTATTCACCAAATTGTTGATTGTTCCACAGCAATTTAGGAAGAAATGCGTAAGAAAGGATGTGTAACATCTGAATGCACCCATTACAAATTGCTACCATGGGAACAGATTACTAACACAATTATTTCCAGGACAAAATGGATATACGTGAATGCAGGTTTAATTAACATGTAGAAGGGATAGGCTGATTAGACTATGCTTGCAGTAATCAAAGAGATGAAGGAGAACAGAAAGAGGTCAAAGTTGAATAGGCTTTGAGTTATTACGTTAAGGTTTGCCCTAGTACAAGACCAATTTTAATAAACATGTGGCAGTTTCTTCCTGTGCATGCACAGAACATTAAATCACAGTGATTTATAACATTCATTGGGATGATAATTTGGCCTCCAACCATATTACAGGCTTCTAATATTATTTGCTTAAAAACAAACAAGCTGTCAAAGGGATAATCTAAGTGCTTCGAAAACATACTCTTGATTAATTTTGCTAACAGTTCCTTATGATTGTATGTAATGAACTTTGATGCAAAGAAGATTGATTCTCTTAAAGAGTTTTATTCATTACAAGATTAAGCAGCAAGAAACGTGTTATAGATATAGTGTGCTGGTGAAATGCTATTAGGAGCCATGGCTGCACTAGCAGTTTCAATTTTAGAACAGTGCTATTTTCTTTAACTAGTATCCAGGGCTTTCCAAAACACTTTAGCTGCTGTTTCCACATCTTTGGATTTCATTTACTTTTAAATGGCCAGGCAACATATCATATTTTTAATGAAAGGTAGCAATACCCACTAGCATATGGGAGGAACAGAAGAGAGCTCTAAAATAAGGAATATAATTAAATGGCCATTTAAAAAAGTGAGAGTTAAGAGCAATCCAGACTGTAGGTAAACTATGGTTATAAAACACTGATTTTACTATTATGAGATAAGCCAAGACCTAAATTGATTCTTTGTCCTTCTTTATCCTTGTATCCAGATTCTCAAACACTTAAATGTTTAGTTCTCCGAAACAATTTTCAGAGATCAGTAAACATCTGTACAGATCAGACAGAATCACAATTCTGATTTTTTTTCCTTTTTAAAAAAAGGTTCTCATTAATTGGCAAGAAACAAATGGCTGAAAAATTGAAACAGAAAAAAATCTAGAAATGATATGCTGATACAAGAATAAACTAAAATAACCTAACTCAGGAAGCTAAAATTACATATATATGCAATAATAATGACATTCAGATTGATGTTAAGATTTTGAACTGAAGTGGGGACAGTATTATTCCATTATTCTGAATATGCTCTTCAAGACCACCATAGTGTTAGCCCTTTGATACAGAGTTAAATGTTTAAACACCAACCTAATTTAATATTATAGTCCAGGTAGTAGGCAAACTTCAGGTTGCTGAACTGATCCATACAAGTCACCAAATTATGGAACTGGAAGGACCAGAAGCCCACTTCAGGTTTCATTAAAACCCTGATGGTGCATGCATGCTTTGTACATGCACAAACACATCTTGTTTCAAAGGAGAACTGTTGCTCCTCGAGACATCTTTTTAATCAAAAGAGTGGTTTTTGCAGATGCTTTCTGAAGACTGCATAAATAGGTGGCGAATACAGTGAATCTAGTCAAAATGTTAACAGATTGAAGACATCACAAAAACTCCTAGGTAACTAAGCTGCATATCTGCATTAAGCTTGAAGTTTCCCCTTCAATTTTGTTACTTACCTTTTTCCAGTAGATGAAAGCCTTACAAAGAGTTTGTTAGTAATAGGGACAACTTTCTGTATAAACACCTGTTGATCATCACGCTCACCAAATGGCCCTGTAAATGGAAAGCAGAGTTCCTAAAACCTGTACAAAAGCTTTTAAATTGTACTATCACCGCCGCTGTATAGCTTGTTACAATCCATTTTCCTCAAACCCCAGACGTTTTTCACCATATTGTTGTCAGACATCCTCTTTGATTTCATTTTAGTTCCTTCCTCTAACATCACATTATCAATATAATTCTCTTACATTTTACTGACAAAAGAGCAAATAACAAATCTAATATTTACTAGTCGCTACTTCATAATAAAATTATAAGTGTGCTGCAGGCTACTTCATTAACAGCTTTTCCTCTGAATCAGCTGGACATGCAAAACCTTTATTTCCAGAGAGTTCAGATGTCATGAAAGAGACCATCAGTTCTTTTCGCCACTCCAGCTCACACATTTCCCATCTTTATGATCTTAGTATCAAATTTTATTTCAACTGTTTTAGAAAGTGGAGTGACTTCTCTCAAATGCACTGAATGGGACAAAGAACATGCTTACTGATTATGGGTATGAAAAATTATTCACATATACAGTATTAAGTAACTGAGAATAGAGTCCTTGGAAAAGTTCTATGCCACTTAACCTAAAGGAGGAACTTTTTTCCACTGTTCAATTGTGGATCTTTCTCCCTATCCCTTGCTCTTTGGAGCACTGCACACAAAAATGCCTAATAAAGGAACAGAGTTGCCAGACCACTATTGCACTTGAAATGCTTCAACTACCTATATCATTTCCAGAAGAGTAACTGCCGTGGCTCTCAGTCTCCTCCAAGGACAGTATTTTAAAGGATGCCAAGGGGGTGGATCCCGGCTGTGTTGAAATCATTCCTCTGAAACGAGTCACAGTCCATGTTCGAACATGATTGTTATCTGCACATACTAGAAAAAAAATACAACAGAATGCTTACACAGATACAGCCTTTATTATGTGGACTATTCATATCCTCAGTGTTTTCAAATATTGTAATAAATCTGTACTCCCATAACCTCTACAACAGTTTCCCTCTATGTAGCACACTTCATACATTTTGGATTATATGTAATTCAAATCCCACCCAATCAGTATGGCCAATGGCTAGGAATGATGGAAATTATCTAGATCCATTTCAATCGAGGTTCAGGCCGGGTTATGGGATGGAAACTGCCTTGGTCGCCCTGTTTGACGACCTTTGCCGGGAGACAGGGGCAATGCATCCCTATTGATTCTCCTGGACCTCTCAGCGGCTTTCGACACCATTGACCATGGTGTCTTTCTGGACAGATTGGCTAGGATGGGAATCGGAGGCACTGTTTTACAGTGGTTCCGCTCCTACCTGGCTGATCGAGTCCAGAAGGTGGTGCTGGAGGCAGTAGCTCTGATCCATGCGGTTGCGTCATGGGGTTCCTCAGGGCTCTATACTGTCCCCCATGCTGTTCAATATCTACATGAAACCGCTGGGGGAGGTCGTTAGGAGGTCAGGGCTGAGGAGTCAGCAATATGCTGACACTCAGCTCTACCTCTCATTCTCTACCAATCCAGGTGTGGCAGTCACCGTTCTGAACTCGTGCCTAGACCCGATAATGGACTGGATGACAGTCAATAAACTGAGGCTCAATCCAGACAAGTCTGAAGTGCTGCTGGTAGGTGCCCCGCCAGATAGGTTAAAGGGCCATTTCCCTGCCTTAGACGGGATTACATTCCCCCTAATGGACAGGGTCCGCAGCTTGGGGGTGCTCCTTGACCCCAGTCTGACCTTGGAAGCCCAGGTGGACTCGGTGTCCAGGGGTGCCTTCTTACAGCTGTGGAGAATATATCAACTTCGCCATTACCTGGATGAACGGAGCCTGGCAGCAATCACTCATGCACTGGTAACAACCAGACTGTACTGCAATGCAGTATATGTGGGGCAGCCTTTGAAGACAGTCCGACGACTGCAACTGGCACAGAACCGGGCTGCACGGCTGGTAAGTGGTGCCGCTGCACGGACTCGTATCACAGCGGTTCTGAAAAATTTGCACTGGCTGCCGGTTGCCCAATTTAAAGTGCTTACTTTGACATATAAAGCCCTAAACGGCTTAGGACCTGGTTACCTAAAGGACCACCTTCTTCCATATGAGCCTGCCCATCCTCCAAGATCAGGCCAGGAGGCCCTTCTGAAGGTGCCATCCCTGAAAGAGGTGAGGGGGATAGCATGTCGAAATAGGGCCTTCTCGGCTGTTGCCCCCCAACTTTGGAATGCCCTCCCTATAGAGATCCGCCTGGCTCCAACACTCTTGGCTTTTCGGGGCCAGGCAAAGACCTTTCTGTTTAGCCAGCATTTTAATTAAACAGTATTCCCTAGCTGGCCACATGAGCAGCAGGACTTATTAATTTTAATGTTTTAAGAATTATTTTAATATATGATATTTTATATTGTCTTTTAAAATGTTTTTAAGTTTTAATGTTGTACGCTGCCCAGAAGCCACTGGTAATGGTGCGGCTAAATATACTGTAAATAAAAAATAAAATAATAAATAAGATACCACGCTATGGAAGGGTGCTCTGCAGAACTGGTACAGAAAGGTGTTTACCTTTTTTATTTTTATTTTATTTATTTATTTATTTTTGCTAATCAGTACATTATTATCTAGTAAACTGGCATCATTCCTGTGTCTCATTTTCTCCCATATCCCCCCAAGGTACATAAAGTGCTAAATTCAAACCTCTTTTATTGTTTGGAAAGGGGAACAGCCTGTGGTCAATAATGCTATTATTTATTAGAATCTGATAAATAATACACATTTGCATTTTACTCAATCATACCACCACAGGACACTACTTTCTTATAAAGTCTGCTAGCTACACATGTTGCTCCCTTTTTAAGATTTAGAAATGTGAACACAGGAATACATGGCAAATAAGAAAATCCAGTCATAGATTACCTGACACAAGATGTTTCTCAGACAACATGATCTTTGTAACAGGACTTCGATGAACTGTGAACGTCTGAAAGAGTTGAGGACCTGACCCAACTGTTTCTGGGTGCTGCACAATTACACGCACAGCTCCAGAACTTGTGCCATATGCAATCTCAATCCAATTGCCACTTACACCTGAAGCAAAATTAAAACAACCAAAAAAGCTTTAGTACAATGTACCTGTTTCGTGTAGGCATACTGTACAATTGAACAGGGAGAGATTTAGCACAATTTGCATGGTGTAGAGGACGGGACCTGCCCAGGTCTTAAGAAGTGTACCTGATTTTTATATTACTACGGACCTGTTAATATTTACCTCTGATCTTTCAACTAGCACACAATGTTAGTTACTTCAATTTTGTTGTTGTTCCCAATGTCATTAAACTGGGCAAGCAACACTGGCAACCCATGGGCAGAAAACAAAACCTTAACAAATAGTGTGCAACTGTGCAGCAAATATGTTATTGCAGACAAGGCTTGGACATTCCAGTGATGTGTATCACAACATGCCACCTCAATTCCTCAGGCTACAGAATAGATTTATGTACCAACGAACCTAGATTTGCATCAAATGTAAATACAGCAAGGGAAAGAAAGCAATCCTTATTTTTTTTTGATGAACCATGATATACTTACTCTAAAACATGTCATATTTGCCCTTGTAAGTCCACTCCCCCCCAAAAAACAACAACAACCCAACAGCTTAAAAAGATCTATACACAGTATCTATACTTGACACCAAGAAAGATCCCACCGTTTTCATTACGTAACTTTTAAGAACTTGTACATGGCTAAACCTACGTATCATGAAGAAAAGTCATTTTTAATTTGAATTATCTCTAAGTTTGCCTGCTTTCTGTTCAATAAAGGAGGCAAAATATACTTCATTTGTGAATCAGTGCTAAAGATAACAAGGTGACAATTCTTAAGGCATTTTGCCATGAGAGTCACAGTAGTTAGGCACTCATTAAAGTGATCTGACCTTATTAAAAAGGTAAATGTTACCACTGAGTGGATTGGAGCACTTGGGTTCAGAGCCAGGGATCAGAAGTGCTGTGCCTTTTGAGAGAAAAACCAAAGCAGCTTGGACAAGCTGTATGGCCTCAGAGTGTCACCAGAAGGAGGAACTGGTAAAACCCTTCTCAGTATTTTACACCCTGAGAAGGATTGCCATTAAGTCATAATCAATTTGACAGCACATTATTATTACAAATAAATAAGCATAGTACTGTATGTCCATGTAGACACAGGAAGCACAAAAGCAATGCTTTCAAAGAAGCCACTGAATTACTTATTAATACCACTAAGTATAAACTTCACAATCAGCTTTAGTGTGTACAACAATCAGCTTGCAGGACAGATTTTAAATGACACACTAAAATGCTAGACCTCTAATGATGGCATGAAGACATCACAAAATTGCTCTCATGCAGTATAAATCAAATTCCCTAATAATTTTAAAAGATACTAAAAGATGGATAATACAAACTTGTTTTGGGTGTGAGGTAAACACTAAGTGCTGTTATGGCATCATTGGAAGGATCGTGGTAAAGTTCGGTCACCAGAAGATCATTATCCTTCATTCGTAATGGAAATTTTTGCATATCTGTAAAATCAAAAGTACCAGTCATTTTAGACAAGGAATGAATGAAGGTCATTAGGATGATGCTAGTAAATGTTCCGAGTACATTTGACTATTTTTACCAGGAATAGCAAAGAAAAAAAAACTCACATTAAATGAAAGAATGAAGAGTATGGAGATAATAGTAATTTGGGGTGGGGGTGCTGCAGGTCTTACCAATATAATATATGGAACCATTATTGCAGCCCAGCAGTAGGAATGATCCAGCAGTATCATAACTTGTGATAGGAACAACATCTTGAACCTGTGGTTTTAAAATAAAGGGAAATGCTGGATTCAAGATTGCTTTTTTCATTTCTCAAGCATTTCAATTTCAATACAGTTAATTAAATATGTGACCTATATAGTAAGACAATGTACTCTAATTTTTCCATCAAGTGAAGTTAATTTTATCAGAATTTTTAAAAATCAACTTAAAATACTCTGGTTGGTATCCTATTTACAGCATAAATGTAACTATGGAAGCATTTCCCCATTCCAGCAGACCCTGTATTGTACATGCAACCAGCACCATAACCTATCCCACAAGCAGTGTGAGATACCGCATGCAAAGTGTATGCGACTGAAGCTGGGGAGGGATATTGATACAACATGTGATACAATAAGTGTCTTCAGTTAAAATGAAACATGTGTTTTACAATGCGGTCTTCTCAAAACCTCTCCAAATTTGTGGGGAAAAATTCCACATCAAGACAGCTTTTTCTATGTCAGGATGTTTTCTATGTCAGCAGTAGTTTCACAAGGCCACTGCAGTTTTAAAAAATGCAGATTAAAAAACTAACATTTGACAATTCTTTCACTTCTAGAATATTTGCCTTTATAATTCAAAGTGAATTACCAAAACAATAAGAGCTATTTACTCACATACATTGTAATATTAGACCCACAATAATAGTGTAAGTGTCCCCTTGTCCGGACTGTATTTCCACTAACAAGACACCTGCCATCCTAAACATGTTTCACTAGAAACTAATCCAAGAAGTACAATGACCAGCAAGTTAGTATTAGTTCCACCTACTTTCCTCTCCTCAACCAAGCTAAATTCCTCTAGAAATAGCAACATTCAAACAAATGTCAAACCTCCCATCTTCCGTTGTTTCCAAGTGCCACCTATTTCTTGGCAGGAGCTTATACGCTCTCCACTGGATGGTTTCCAATGAAGTAGACATATTAGTCTGTTTCAAGGGAAGGCAAGGGGTGGGTGGGAGACAAAGAACAAAACATTGTGGCACCTGAAAGGCTTAACAGGTTTCATTACATGTGAGCTTTTGTCAAACTACATCCACTTCCCTCAGCCATTTATGAAAAAGCTGATTTTGATGCACAAAAGGCCACACTGAAACAAATCTGTTAAGTCACTAGGGTACTGTGATATTTTGTCCTTTGATTCACTTCACTCCCCTCCCTTTTTTCCTTCTTTTCAATTTTGTAAAGTCTGCCACAGCTCATGCACACTGCCCTCCTCCCAGTTCTACCTAATCAAATGCTGTCCCTACTAATCACACAAAAAAACTTCCCTGAGGGTCCCTAAACTCACAAAAGACACTTTTAAGGGACCACATTGGGGAGAAGAAAAAAA
This sequence comes from Pogona vitticeps, assembly GCF_051106095.1. Classification (NCBI taxonomy): domain Eukaryota; kingdom Metazoa; phylum Chordata; class Lepidosauria; order Squamata; family Agamidae; genus Pogona; species Pogona vitticeps. The sequence goes on along the minus strand of NC_135783.1, from coordinate 31,471,530 downwards.
AAAGGAATTCCCTTTGATGAGCCTGTCTGTGCAAGTGCTGCTTTGGATTAACTCATGCTTTGAAAATTGTTTGACAACATTTATTTATTTATTTATTTATTTATTTATTTATTTATTTATTTATTTATTTATAAAACCAATTTATTTATAAAAACAATTTAAAATATACACAGTTTTACATAGATAAAAACAAAGCGATATAAAATATAAATCGTAGATTTACAATTTTAACAATTAATTTAAAGCAAACAGTCCCAAGATGGCATGAATCCAAAGAAAAGAAATAAGAACTAAGAGTCACTCAATTGACTGAAGGGAAGGCCTGCTTGAATAGCCAAGTTTTCAACTGGCTTTTGAAAACGCCCATAATTACATCGCTACTTGTCTGAGCATCACTTCCTAAGATCTACTACCCAGGCTACCCAATCATTTCAGGCTGTATTGTTGCAGGTGGTCACCCTGATGGAGGCTCAGAAAACACCCAACAGGAACCGGGCCTTCTCAGTGGTAGCCTTGATTGTATGGAACTTGCTTCCTGTTAATGTGTGCCAAGCTCCCTCCCTTCTGTCCCTTCCGAAACCAGGTGAAAACAGTGCTATTCAAACCGGCATTCAACTCTTCCCACATGAGAGACGTTCTGACCCATTTGTTAATGTCTGATCATCTGCTATCACCATCTGTGTTGTGCTTCATTTTTTTAAAGCTTATGATGTCTGTTTTGCTATCTTTATCTGTTAATTTGGGCTGAATGTTGTGTTATATGTTCTTTGGCAAGCCGCTCAGAGTAGTGGCTTTCCACTAGAAGAGCAGGATATAAGAATAATAAATAAATAATCTTCTACTGCCAAGTTGATTCATACTTATGATAACCCTTATCAAGGTCTTCTATATACAAAGTAATCAGAAGCATCTTATCTATCCCTCCTTCTGGGGGATGATCTGAGATTGTGTAGTTTGTCCAAAATCCCACAGGATGATTCTTCTTCTACAAGCTATAGTGAGGAATGGCCCTGCAGCCAGGTGTTCCATCTTACAGGCTAATAAATACATATAAGCAATGGTTCTTGTGGGTTTTTCGGGCTCTTTGGCCGTGTTCTGAAGGTTGTTCTTCCTAATGTTTTGCCAATCTCTGTGGCCAGCATCTTCAGAGGACAGCACTCTGTGCTCTGGTCAAATAAGCAATCTTTGCACTAAAATCACCATCATGTTTGGCCTGACTAGCTTCATCTTCCCTTTTCCACTGTCTGCTCTGAAGTCTTGCCTACAACTTTGGAGAAAGTTTCAAGAGTTCAGGTGGTAGTTGCAGACTTGCAAGAATGCCCATTTTGATTTCACAAATAGAAGATGTTCTGCTACTGAAACAACTCTTTCTGGTTCCCAGCATGTACAATCTTGCCTTTATAGTATAGCTTCAGTAAAAGTACTGGTCAGTGTCTTTTACTGAAGTTTATTCATTTCATTCTGCATCTTCAGTTGACTTCACTACATCTTCTGTCCTTTAAAATACCTGATATGAACAGCTGAATGTATTCAGTTTTTACCACCAGAAAAAGGTACGCACAACAGGATGAAAGAAAGATTCCAAGATTCAGTATCAGAGAACACTGCACTACAAAACAAATGTGCATACCATCTTATTTAATATTGTCCCTCTGTTAACCTTGGCTTGTGAAAGAGGCTTTGTTTTTTGAACATGAATGAAAGTCAGCTAGATGTCACACTTTACAGTACTGTTTCAACTGAACAACAAATTTACTATAAGAACATGGTGAAATCCAAGTATAAAATGACCCTTTATGAGGAAAAACATTTGCAAGAACCATTTTACAATTTTATAGCTGGCAAATTATTCTTCATAGTTTCTGCAAACACCATAAAGTACTGCAAGTTTTTGGTTCTTCGCCCAATAAGGTCACAGAAACACAAGAGATACTTACAAGCAAAGCAGTTGCCACACGTTTACCATTTCACTGCACAATAAACATGGATAATGGTAACAATGCCAAAAAAAGTTGACAAAAATTGATTCTGTATATATCCAAAGCTTAGAATGTTAGGTTAAATATTAATTAGTTAAATGTTAAAATTTGGAAAAGTAACTCATTGCTATTAATACTGGAATCTGAACATATTTTGCCTTGTTATATTAATGTTATTAACATGTTAATTAAAACATTAGCAAGTGTGCTCTTCCCATTGGGCAGAGACTAATCCATTCTTCTTCAAAAGGAGTTTATAACTCATATAAGAGTCTACAACTAAGAGAAGCCCCAAGGCTGGGAAACTGTATTAACAGCCAACTGATCCTTGTGAGTTGCACTATAAGAAGCTTTGACTGAAACAATAGGGCTGCTGACACGCTCACTTAAAGCCTGACTTCACCATATTAGGCTGCTACAGTACTGCAATTTACAGTAACAAATTCTGAGCACCAAATCAGATCAGCATAATTGTCCAATAACTGCACCTAATATATCACAACTGTGCAACAAATGGGACAAAAAAATGGCTTCTGTCCCCGTGGGACAGTTTGCAAAACTATGGGTTTTTGGAGAGAAAAAACACAGCCCTGTAGTCTCTGTGCAAGATGAAGCCAGGTTGATCTGCATGAACACTCCCTTCAACACTGAACAAGAAGACAAGCTTAGGCCATCTCTTGAGGTGACTAGGCTGCTTGACCAAAATAAAAACAAATCAGATAATGAATTAAATGATCAATGAAAATGCCCTCAATATTTCTTGCACATTGTTATGCCCTCCAATGAGTCCAAGCTATCACTCATTGAACTATCAAATCTATGGAGGTAAACGAAGACTCTTCCATCTCTTTTATTACAATTCCATTATCCCCCTATTTCCAAAATGTAGGAGGAAGTATTCAAATTGTCTGGTAGCCATGCCTACATGGGCCAAGCCAACAACCCACCTCTTTTGCCAGACATGTCTGCTCTGGAGAGAAAAATGAGTGGGAAGTGGAAAACCTGTGAGTAGCAACACCCAATGGCTCCCTCTGCTTACCCTTTCCTCAAAAAGAGGGCGGCAATTTGGAATGTTTTGATACTACTGCTTTAAGGCTGCTAGAGGAACAAACAAGCAGCAGCTCCCAGCAGTGTTCATCAGAACAAGCACTTGTGTTATATTCAGGACACCCTCTTCATCCCAGTGACTGGACAGAGTAGGCTGAATGACTGTACCTAGCACATATATGAATACCACTAAACTGAATAAAACTCCATTATCCTCTTTTCTCTTTAACTGTTGTTCCTTTCTATACATCCATCTGCTTTACAGGAGCCTTGTGACACAGTGGTTGAACTGCTGTACTGCAGCCAAAACTCTGCTCACTACCCAGGTTAAATCCCAGGTAGCTGGCTCAAGGTTCACTCAGCCTCCCATCCTTCTGAGGTTGGTAAATTGAATACCCAGCTTGCTGGAGTGGGGAAGATGTGAAGCCTATATAATTAAATTGTAAACCACCCAGAGAATGCTGTAAGTGCTATGGGGCGGTATATAAGCCACAAGCAGCATGCTTTTGCTTTAGGTTTCTGTCCTTGTTCTAGTCTGTGGAGTCCTCAACATACCTTTCTCACCGTGGGAAGAACTGAAGAGAGGGAATGGCAGATGCCTCTTGCCGCTCTTGAGCTATACGAGTAGGTTTACCTTCCTCAGAGAAGTGTGAAGCAGAAGCACTATGTGAGAACACAAGAGGCCTATATGCATTGGAAGGACAGCAGGAACCTGCTGACTAGAGAGGAATGATGGATGTCAAAGAACTGTAATAGAGATAGGATACTGAATATCACCACCACAGGGAGTTGGGTCCTTTTGACCCTCCATTAAAATCAGCCAGTCCACTTATGCTTGCAACATGGCGTGGGGGCTATTGTCATCTGCATTGAGCCAATCACAGAGGCAGCCCAGGACGAATCTCCTCGCTAAGCTGCTGAGTGGTCAGCAGTGCAGGGAGGTAGGGAAGCGCCGGTCAAGCTGTTTCTGCGATTGGCACAATGCAGACAACAATGGTCACATGTGCCAAGAGCGATAAATGGACCAGCTAGTTCAGGGGGGAGGGTAGAAAGGGCCCCACTACCTGTGGTGGTGACATTCATATTCATCTTCCTCAAGAGACAAATACAAATATCCCATCTCTAAACTGGAAAATAGGAGATCATAGTTTTGATTGCCTTTTTGAAACACATTTCTGATTGTTCATGCCTGGGATCAGCAGGGCAGGAGTGTGGATAGAAAATGCCCATTAATCGGGAGGCCATATAATCTGTGCCTTATCTATGTGAGAATCTCCACAGTTGGAACCCTCTCCTTGGTACAAGGGTAATTAGCAAATAATGGTTTCAGCTGAGGAGGGGGAAGAGATGATACTCTTAAGAAGTTAGTCTCTTCTTTGAGGGATAGAGATGAACACGAACCTGAGTTCAGAGGTTCGTCGCAGTTCTTAGCGTGGCACCACAGGTGCTGTGCGTTCCCTTCCGCCACTGGATCCACCACTCACCTGTTTCAGTCATTTTTGAAAATGGAAACTTTACTCTTTTGACTTTTCTCATCACCTTTAATATAACATTTTACAGCTGTTCAGTTATTTTGGGAATATTTTGTTGGTACTAAAGACAGGCCTTCCCTCAATCATCTATTGGTACCTGTGTATTTTGTGGATACTGTAATTTGGTATTCCTACCTTGCAGGTTTGGTGTAAGAGTCAAAAGTGCTTAACATTGGGGATTTTTGTTGGATGCCTAGAACACCGAGTAGTCAGAGTGACTGGTCATTTAGGGAAGAGTACTGGGCAGGAAGATTTTTATCAGCCATCAGCACCCTTGGCCCTCCTGAAACTTACGAACAGCAGGAAAGTCCAGAGAGTGTAGTTAAGTGGTTAGTGTGGGCCTCTCTTAAACAGCATAATCTTGACAATGGAGTGAGCGAATTGAAGAATTAAGGGAAAGTGGGCTAGTGAGAGGTATTATCTGGAAAGGGTTCTGCAGTCCCAATTCAGAGGCCTTGTAGTCAGTGCTTAATGATGTCCTGGAGGTTCCCCACTCACAGGGAAAATGGAATATGTATTTTTCTTTCTCTGGAGTTCATCTTTAAGCTATTTTAAGGGTTTCACCTACAAAATTAACAGTTGCATAAAGGAAGAAATCAGGGCTACATGGAATATGGAGCTCCCATCATCCAGTGTATGGGTAACTCTGCACAAACAAGAATCAGATTTACAAAAAGTCTTATATTAACCAGCAGGTTCCCATTAACAAACTCCTCCAACATGTGGACAATAAGAGCCATACACTATCCCTCTGTATCATTGTTCTTCACATACAGGGAAACATCTGTGTCAGAAATTATGACCCAATCAAGATTACAGTCACATGTTTTATGAAAGCAAACCTCATTCTTTGCCACAAAGCATATGACATAATTAGAGAGACCAAACATGCTCAAACCCAAAACCCAAACATTTTATAAAAGTGTCATGATTTTTGGTCGGCTCTCTAAATGTCCAGAATATACACAAGCTGTTTCAGTGTTACTAAATTTCACTGAGTTTCAATCCGTTGCCTGTCCCAGTACAGCTATACTCCATACTGTCATCAGAATCTTCCCCGAAGCATGAACACTCAAGTAAGCTACCTCAGCTAGTCTGCCAAGTCTTACAGAGAGAATGCCAGAAACTATCAGACTCTGAGAACGAGTATTGAGTGGGAATTGTATAAACTGTACAAGGAACTCGCTTTGTGGCAGAACAAGTCATAGTGTTTATAGGTGCCTTTCAAATAGGATGCAAACTTTCAGCCTTTGTGACAGGTCACAAGGTTTAGGGTGGGACTCTCAAGAAGTAAAGCAGGCAGCTATTACAACCTGGCTTACATTGCTTGCCCATCTGCCCATATAACAAGTTAGTCGTCCTCATGCAACTCTCCCATTCTGCAACTTAAGCACAGTTTTGCCTCCAACGAAAAGTTAAGTCTCCCATCACATAAATGAGTAGAAGGCACATACTGAAGGGCAAGTGAAAGAGCTAGCCTATCATGTGCTCCATGGGTTGCTTGTTTTACTCATTGACAAACAGCACCAGTGAGACTGGTACAGAAAAGCACTTTTGCTGAGTGTAAGTAAACATTTGGCTTCACCCATATCCAACAAGCTTTTCTGTTCACAAGAGGTACATTCTGTGTTTCCTTACTAGAAAGTATAACTTAAAAGTCTTGAAGAGTCACATAACTTCACTCAGCTTTTTGGGAAAGAAAGAATATGATAGTATGTTAGGGAATGTTGAACAAGACAGAAAAAGCAGTCCCAGCTGAACAAATCCTAAAAACAGGACTAAAACCTCAGACAGGCCACGTCTGAAGAGTTTAGGAGGCAAGTGACAGTGCTTTTAAACAGGTTTGGCTATTTTTATTAGATTTAAATATACTAGGACAGCTTTCAATCCCCTGCAGAATTACTGCATTATACTACTTGGCTTTTTGCATTCTCATAGTGTTATTCACTGGCATGACTGTCACTTACGGGTAAAATCAGGATTTATTCAACCAGTGCTGGGGCAGCCACAGAGACAGCCTTAGGTCACTTCTGCCTCTTGAGATTTGCAAGGCAGCCTCTTGGATTTCATTACACAGGGTCTTTTGCACTGTACTATAGAGACATTCATCTGGCTGTGTTACAAGGTTTGTTTCGTGCATGAATGCCCAGCTCTTCCCTCAGTCTTATCTAGAATCCAAGAATCTCTATATCCATTGTCGAAATGAATAATATATAAAAATCACAGGGCACTTGATAATAGAAATAAAGAACATGTACATTTGGAGCAGTGTGTGTGACACCATCCATTGAAAAGCTCTGACTAGATGACACTTTAAAAAAAATTCTATGAAGTTAACATACACAAAAAGTTATTTTGTCTTAAGTGTTAGTTTTAAGTAAATAAATTTTGTCACTTTTAAGTAAATACAGACATGTTTATTCCTTTTAGCAAACTGATGCACTTTAATATAAAGAGGATTCATCAAGACATAAACCTTTAAGTCAAAAATAAAAAAAAATAAAAACTTTGTGTCACACAAAGAGGATGGCATCATCAGCTCCAGCTGTGCCATGGCTGTTCTGGGGCAATAAAAAAAACTTCCTAGAGTTCCCACCCACCCAGCCACTAATTTTGGGGGATCTCTAGGGAACTTTCTTTATCTTTGGGCATCCTTTAGAAGCTGCAGAATAGGAGGGGAAACAATTTGAATTGGATACTGCCATTGCTGGACCAGTACTGGTAGCAGCAATTTTGTGGCTTTAAACCATTCTGCCTCACATTCCAGAGTCCCAAAAGCCTGCATCTGGACCAAAGGGATCCCTAAGGATACCCAAAATCTGGAGGGACTCAAAACTTTTTATTTAACTGAAGTGGCCATGGCACAGCTGTGGCTGGTGATGTCATCCTAATTGTGCAGCCTAAAGTTGCACAACAGAACTTCGGCCAATGTTTTAAACATGAAAACTTATACAAAAATTACCGAAAAAGGTATAATCAGAAGAATGATGTCCTCCTCATAAAACATATAACTGTCTAGCACTTCTGTGTATCTAACATACCTGCCAATGTTGAGTCACAGCATTCCATACTCCCACTTTTCCTGTGTGACTAGTAGCCACCAGCTGGTTACCAATAAAGAAGAGAGCATCGACAGGGACTCCAAGGCTAAATATACCTAAAACAAAACACATACATGCACCGAAGATCTCTATTAGCATTTGCTTTTGTAATACCATCATCAAATACACAACCACTGCTTTGAGAAAAGAACTGCCCATGTGAGCATTTCACTTCCAATGCTATTTTCAAAAAGTGTCATAAAGGAAGACGTAACCTCTTCTAAAGTCCTAAATATCTGAATTTTTAAATATCCTATCCAACTGAATACGGGACATCGGTGGCGCTGCGGGTTAAACTGCAGAAGCCTCTGTGCTGCAAGGTCAGAAGACCAGCTGTCGTAAGATCGAATCCACACAATGAAGTGAGTTCCCATCGCTTGTCCCAGCTCCTGCCAACCTAGCAGTTCAAAGGCATGTAAATACGAGTAGATAAATAGGTACCACCTCGGTGGGAAGGTAATGGCATTCCGTGTCTTGTCACGCTGGCCATGTGACCACAGAAACTGTCTTCAGACAAACGCTGGCTCTATGGCTTGGAAACGGGGATGAGCAGTGCACCCTAGAGTCGGACATGACTGGACTAAATGTCAAGGGGAACCTTTACCTTTTCCTATCCAACTGAAGACTCAGTAAAAATAGCTTTCAGCAGTACTATCCAAGTCTACATAAAGTCATCAGGACACAGCAAACTATTCCAGTCTGAGTTAAGAATAGAAGTAGAAGTCTACTCTACTGTATAACTATCCTTGCCATACCAGAATTCAAAATCACTATGATTTTATTCCAGACTACTATAATCTGTGTCAAAACAATGTAACTATTATCACTAGTTTTGTACATTAAAGAACTAAGATTAAAAATGTAATGTTGAAGAACATAACATATATTTCCTCCTTTTTATGTGTCTACAAATTGCCTCTGGTGTTCATTGTCCAACTTATAGCACTTAAACATTTAAGTTTAAGCATGTTGTCAAAATAAGAATTCATTTCTACTTTCAATGTTAGAAGAAGAGGTCTTAAACCAGTTCTTCCAAAACGGATACATTAGTTTTATTTTGAACAGTTAATTTTGCATGACTGAAATAGAATATACAACTGTCACCAATTATCAAAGGCAATAGATAACTCATCAATAGACTCTCATCTGATTTGTGGCACAAACTATCAAGTCAATTAGTTAATTATTAATATTTAACTTGAACACAAATGCTTGAAAGAAAGTTGCACACATTAAGAGCAAAGAGGCTTTTCTTTTAGGTTTATTTTCTGTGTGTGAATTGATAGACTATTTCCCAAGCAAATCCATCAGATCAGAATGAATAAACTTTTATACATAAACACAGAAGGAAGGAAGGAAGAGTGAAGATGTTAAGCACACTCTCAAATAAAGTGCTCTCACAGTATGATTTTATTGTAATTTTCCTATGAATGTACTTCACAATCTAATTATACATTTACATGAATAATTCTATCAAAAGTGTGACATAAACCTTTTGAAGATAAATTAAAATCTCCACATTTTATGGGGAAAACGTATGGCAGCAAGAACCAACATGTTATTTAAAGTGGAGGCCAGAAGCTGCAATGTTTTCCAATACTTGCCAAGAAGCCTGGTGCATAAAGTGACTTAATTACAATGCCAAATAATTTTTCAGGGCATATGATGATCTCTGATGCCGACTATATTTAACAGCAGGGCGCATAAAAGCAGGCAATAATAAAAAAGGAGAGAAACAACTAGAATTGATTACTCTGGAGAAGGATGAGGTTCAGGGAAATCAAGGAAGACAGCATGAATAGTCTGAAGGAATTTAAAGTGTCAGTCCTGCTTAAGCTCAACAATTCTGACCACCATCCACAGGGAAGAGAATGGTATAAGTAATGACAGGTTCTTGTCTTAAGGGGCCCTCTCAGTAAAATATTGCTTATAGCAGCAATCCAGTAGTGGTATCTTATGTAAGTAATATTGAAGGCAAAACAGCCTCTGGGACAGCTCTATCATGGAGATGCCAGCCCTTGCAATTTTCCATGGATGGTGTTGTCAGCTTCTGAAGAGTGTTTGTAACAACAAATTGTTTCTTTTACAGGACATGAACAAAACACTATTTCTCTATCCCAAGGCAGGGCTGCTGACATTAGATTTTGCATGAGAAATGGGCTTGCGAAGTTGTCTAAAAAGAGCAGACTCTTGCTTGTTCCATGAGTAAAACTAACTGAAAAATAGGTCAGGATGCATGGTTTTCAACATAATTCATATTTTAAAATGAGTTGCATAACACACCTGTAGTAATGATCTACTTGGATAGACTGGTTATGTAACCTCATTAACCCCAGCCTCAGTCCCTACCTATGGATGCACAGAGGTTGTCTGTCCTCTTCTCTGACTGGATAATGCTTCATTCGTCATCTACCATATTTGTACAGCCTCCAACTTATGAAAATCAACTCCATCAATGTAGGAATTCTTCATAATCTCAGATGTAAAAAACACCTGAATTGTATGTCTCATGTTAAAAACAATTAGATCTGCAATATGACCCACATAAGCAACATGTGAGGGTGTGACTCATGACAATAGGCAAGAAAATAAGGAAGAACAAATTATGTTCTTATCTTGTGCACAACAGTACACTGTGTGCAAATGTATTCTCTCTCTGGCAGTTTCATAGAGGGGTATTTATCACACCCTTGCACACACAGAGGCTCCATTGCTTTGAATGGGGTGATCTCTGGCCCACAAAATTGTAAATCAGAGATCACATTAATAGAGAAATGAAGCATGTCAAAGAGGACAGAAAGCCTCTGCTTATGGACTCTGCTCATTATTTATTTAGTTAGTTAGTTAGTTTATATGCCGCCCACACTACCCAAAGGTCTCTGGGCGGCTTACAGCATTTAAAATACAATAAAGATATGTACAATTAAAATAAAATTAAAATTGCCATCAGACCTACAGCTAATATTATTTCAGTTAAAAGCCTTCTGGAACAGGAAGGTTTTGACCTGGCGCCGAAATGTCATCAGTATCGGCGCCAGACGAATCTCAGTCGGGAGGGCATTCCATAGTCTGGGGGCAGCTGCCGAAAAGGCCTTTTGTCTGCAAGCTGTCCCTGTTACCTCCTTGAGGGACGGCTCTTTCAAAAGGGCCCCCTGGCTAGATCTTAACTGCCGGGTAGGCTCATATGGAAGGAGGCGGTCCTTCGGGTATCCAGGGCCCAAGCCATTTAGGGCTTTATATGTCAAAACAAGCACTTTGAATTGGGCCCGGGCAGCAACTGGTAGCCAATGTAACTTATACAGAATCGGCTTGATATGTTCCCTGGCGGCCACACCACTCACCAGCCGCGCCGCTCGATTCTGAACCAGTTGCAGACCGTCTTCAAAGGCAGCCCCACGTAAAGCGCATTGCAGTAATCTATACGGGATGTTACCAGTGCATGTGTAACTGTCATGAGACTGTGCTCGTCCAGGTAGGGCCGTAGCTGGTATAGTTTCCGCAGCTGGAGGAAGGCGCCCCTGGCCACCGAGTCCACCTGGGCTTCCAGTGTTAGACTGGGGTCCAGGAGCACCCCCAAGCTGCGGACCCTGTCCCTTAGGGGGAGTGTAACCCCATTCAGGGCAGGGAAATGGCCCTCCAGCCTGTCTGGCGAAGCACCCACTAACAGCACTTCCGTCTTGTCTGGATTGAGTTTCAATTTATTGACCCTCATCCAGTCCATTATCAGGTCCAGACACGAGTTCAGCACAGAAACCGCCTCACCTGGATTGGTGGAAAACGAGAGGTAGAGCTGAGTGTCGTCAGCATATTGCTGACTCCTCAGCCCAAACCTCCTGATGACCTCTCCCAGCGGTTTCATGTAGATGTTAAACAGCATGGGGGACAGTATTGAGCCCTGAGGAACCCCATGACATGAATGCCATGGGGCAGAGCAACTGTCCCCCAGCACCACCCTCTGGACACGGTCAGCCAGGAAGGAGCGGAATCACCGTAAAACAGTGCCCCCAACTCCCAACCCAGCCAGCCTATCCAGAAGGACACCATGGTCAATGGTGTCGAAAGCCGCTGAGAGGTCCAGGAGTATCAACAGGGTCACACTCCCCCGTCTCTCTCCCGGCAAAGGTCATTGTACAGGGCGACCAAGGCAGTCTCTGTACCAAAACCCGGCCTGAAACCCGATTGAAATGGATCCAGAAAATCAGTTTCATCCAGCAGCTCCTGGAGTTGCCCAGCCACAACCCGCTCCAACACTTTGCCCAAATAAGGGAGGTTTGCTGCCAGCCTTGGGTCCAGGTTTGGCTTTTTAAGGAGTGGTCGAATTACCGCCTCTTTCAAGGTGGTAGGGACCACTCCCTCTCTCAAAGAGGCGTTCACAGCCTCCTGGACCCAGGTACGAACCCCCCTGGCTGATCTTCTAATTAGCCAGGATGGGCAAGGGTCGAGCGGAGTTGTGGTAGAACAGACAGATCCAAGCACCCTGTCCACATCCTCAGGTCTCAACAATTGAAACTCATCCATTAATACCTGACCAAAGCACGGTGCGCTGGACACATCCTCTGATTCTGCAGTAACTGTGGAGTCCAACCCACTGCGAATCTGAGCGATTTTTTCCTCAAAATGGATGGCAAACTTATCACAGCGAGCTGATGAGCAGTCCAGGACCTCCACCGGATTTCCCGGTTGAAGAAGATCCTGGACCACCGAAACAGCTCGGCTGGGCGACATTCTGAGGAAGCAATACGGCTGGAGAAATACTGCCGTTTCGCCAGCCGTATTGCCACGAAATAGGCCCGATAATGGGCTCTAAGTCGTGTTCGGTCGGACTCCCAGCGGGATTTCCTCCACCTGCACTCCAGCCGTCTCCCCTCTCGCTTCATCGCCCGCAGTTCAGAAGTATACCAAGGGGCTGTCTGGGCTCGGCGAGCAGGGAGAGGGCGCTTAGGCGCAATCGTGTCAACAGCCCGGGTCATCTCCTTATTCCATAAGGTGACCTGAGCTTCAACAGGAGCGCCGACCATATCAGACGGATAATCCCCCAGAGCATTCAGGAATCCATCTGGATCCATTAGTCTCCGAGGGCGGATCATCTTAATAGATCCCCCACCCTTGCAGAGGGAAGAAGAAGCTAACAGACTAAACTTGACCAGGAAGTGGTCTGACCATGACAATGGGGTCACAACCAACCTCTCCACATCCAAACCACCATCTTCCAGTCCCGTTGAGAAAACCAGGTCCATTATCTTTTAATTATTTCAGTGACCTAACTCCCTATCACCTCTACTGTTGTCAACTCAATCTACTGGAAATATAGGAGACTCCAAGCCAAAGTTTTCTGCACAACTCCTTCCACCAGTTTCTTGTCTGAACTATTCCTTCTATTACTACAAGTATCATTATACAAAAAACTATCAAAACATACTAAGGAAGTGGATAGCATTCCTTAACCTAGGGCCCTTGAGACAACTTGGACTGCTAATCCCATTTTCAGCTAGTACTAGGCAATGATCAAGAATGATGGAAGTTCAAGTTCAAAACATTGGGGAAGACTGGTTTATACTACAGGTTACATGTCCTGTAACTATTTTCAGGAAGTCCAGGCAGCCATAATTTTGCTATTGGCCTCAGTTTCTGAAATACTCCCTCAAGCAGAGCTAGTGCAGTGTATCGGTTAAAGTACGGTACTAAGACTCATGGGATTTGGTTTTAAATCCCCACTTAGCCATGAAACTCACTGAGTGACTTTAAGCCCACTCTGATCTAGCTCATAGAGTTGTTGTGAGAATTAAGCGTGGAAGAAGAGAACCTTGCACTTTGCCATAACCCCACTGGATAAAATGAGGGATACTAATATAATTAATAAGCAGCTTGGCCTGGCACTGCCACAGGTCTTTTCCACATCAGTTGATAACTTGCTGTTACATTTGCTCATACATTCAGTCTTTTACTGCATGTATACTCTGCCTTTCTCCTGAAGAAAAGCACTGAAGTTGTTATTAAGACTTTCCCCCCATTTTTTTAACTGTTCTTAACCTTCCTTTTCTTTATTGAATTTGCTGATTTTTTATTGCTATTTTGTCTAACTTTATATACCATCTGACAATTGCACATGGAACAGCAGAATGAATTTCTAATAAGCAAATAAATAAATAACTTTCCATGTAGTGCCCCAGACAAACAAACACAAAACTGAACTGAATATTCACATCTTTCTGAAGTTATTTATCCCACAGTGAAGCCTTCAGGGGCATTTTTATTTCAGGGCAAGAAACAAGTCTACACTATTGAGTATTTCTCTAAACATGCAACTCATGGGAGGGGGAATGTATCAAGACACCACATCATTGCTTGTGAGTAAATTAAATCTGCAGAGACAGCTCTCCATAGCTGAAGGAAATAGTCTGTCAATGTTGTTACACCATTACTTAAACAGTACTTTTGAAACTCAAGAGATTCCTTACATCTCTCTCTTCAAAAACGCCACTGCTGATATTTGGATGCAAGTATGTATTTCAGTAAGTGAGACGAACTATCAGTGAGAACTCTAAAGTGGAGTACTTGGCTTCTCTGAAAGCCTTTTCCATATTTATTTTCCTTCTGGGAACAAAAAGCCTTTGGGTGTGAAGCTGTCTGATGCCCAGTGATAGCCATCTCTGCTAATTTCTGCTCAAAAGATTATTAGTGGCACAGTATTGCCCAAATTACATTTTTTGAAGGTTACCAGAAGGAGACCTTGAGAAACATGGCTTTTAGTAAGAACAAGACAAGCTGGCAGTCATTCCAAACTGTCATCTCTAATTCCCACATTTAGGTTCACCATGCAGAGCTGAAATAAGTCAGTCACAAATTAAATTACTTTCTACTTATTATCACAACAGGGTTTCAGTAACACTTTTTGTAATTGACAAACACCACCATCGAGCCATTAAGGCAACTATGGCTTCCAGCTTTTCCTTTCTTTCTTATTAAGATACTACTTTAGCTTATACGTGATGGATAGAGGAGAAATAAATGTTAAGTGTCGAAAACTTAACTTTCATGTGTGTACAGTTCTATTCGGGGAAGTAGCTATGGCAATCTGACAGGGTCCCTGTCATACGTGACCATGCATATAATCCGAACCTTGTCAGATCACCATAGAATCTTCCACAGCTGGCATTCCATGCATGTCAATACTGAAGAAATGAACTAATAAATCAAGTTAGGAACAGAAATAGAAATACACTCACCTATTTCACTACCACTACCACCATCCTGAACACTCCATAAGATAATACTGCTTTCAGATGCAACAGCAACCATTTTATCTTTGTCTCCATGTGGACCACCAACAACTTTTGCATTCAGAGCCACCCTTTCAATAGTCCAATCTAAGTAAGGACTTGTGAACACCTGCTGCCATCCAGACGATTCCTTAATTCTAAAGAAAAAAAAATCCAAAGACATGTTTCTGGAAGCAAAGATTTACCCAAACTTCAGAACAAGCATGCTTCTCCAACCTCTGTGGAAGGATGGCGAACTTCTGGGTCTCTAGATGTTTTTCACAACAGTTTCTATAGTCCCTTACTGCTTGTTATGCTGGTTTGGCCAAAACATCCAAAATACGAAATGTTCCCCATCTCTGTTGTAGCAAGTGGGTGGGGGGAAATCTTCAAAACACTGAACAATTCTTCAAAAAAAAAAACATGGTATCTAATTTGTTACATCAGACAAATGGACAGATCTCATTCTTCTACCAGTAAGATATAAACACTACTGAATTTAACTGAAATATCTCCATGACAGTTTTAACGAAAGGCAGGAAGCATACGACAATAACAATTATTCTGTCAACAGTATCGATATACCTGTTCCATTGTACTACTATGAGACACCATCCTTGCTGATTTACACAAAGTGCAGTGTGACTCAACTAACTGTATTTAAAAACTCTAAGCCACATTATTTCACATGCAGGATGCATTTACAAGACATGACATGCCAAGTATCCCTGGGATACATCACATAATGGGTTGCAATGAATGAGAAGCATGCACCAGCACACTTCTCAGTAGCAGTGAGTGTGAACAAGCAACCCATGGATTTTTACATGCTGTTTGGGTAACTGTAGGTGAAAATCCATCATTTGCTTAGCTGCTCTCAGTGCAAGTGGTGGTGATCAAGCAACATCCACTAGTACACACGTGTTCCTTGATAATGTAGGGTTCCTATGGATCTTGGACTTGCCACAGAATATTCCTAGTGAAATATAGATACAGTGGTGCCTCGCTTAGCGATTGTCTTGTTTAACAATGTATTTGCTTAGCGATGGGTTTTTTTGAGCGATTTTACGCTCCGTTTAGTGATGTTTCCTATGGGGAAATTTAGCATAGCGATGTTCGGGACTTTGCCTTGCTTAGCGATGACAGTTTAGGTCCCCCTGTTTCGCTTAGCGATATCAGTTTTTGCAATTTTAAGTGTGTCTTAAAATGTTCAAAAACGGTTTTAAATGCTTGGGATCGTTAGTGCACCTTGCAAAACCTGTACAAACTTAATTTGGCTTTGTTCTGAGTCTTCGTTAATTTTTGGTGATTTTTTTCTCCCCCATTGGAATGCATTGAACGGTAGGTTTGACAGCTGTCAAACCGACAGTTCAATGCATTTCAATGGGGGAGAAAAAAATTCACCAGAAATTAACGAAGACTCAGAACAAAGCCAAATTAAGTTTGCACAGGTTTTGCAAGGTGCACTAACGATCCCAAGCATTTAAAACCGTTTTTGAACATTGTAAGACACTTTAAAAATAGCGAAAACGGACATTGCAAAACTATTGGAATGCACTGAATAGGCTTCAATGCATTCCAATGGGGGAAACATTTTATCGCTTAGCGATGTTTCCTATGGCGATTTTCGCTTAAGGACGGTAATCCGTTCCCATTGGAACAGATTAACAAGTTTTCAATGCATTCCTATGGGAAATGGTGTTTCGCTTAGCAATGTTTTCCCATAGCAATGTTTTTTTGGGAACCAATTAACATCGTTAAGCGAGGCACCACTGTATTAGCGTTTCTTCTGTACAGTAGTTCTTTAAAATATTTTTATAAAATATTTGTTCCACTAATAATCTGCAATGGATCCAGTACAATGGACTTTCTCTTCACAGATGTTTTAGAGCTTTTTGCAAATCCATATGAAAAAAAATTCCTGCAAGAATTCACCACAAGGCAGGTGGAACATATCTGAACAATGGAAGGTAACCAATTTTCACAGGACCTATGATTTAATTAAAATATATATATTTTACCCCACCTTTTTCTTTAAAAGGGCCCCTATCATATGTGGATGAACTCCACAAACCTGCTTCAATACACTACACATTGTTTTAAAACTCTTCAGAGACATACCTCCACTGAAAGACATTGATCAGATATTTTAGAAAAACATTTCTCCCATAAAACAAGCAAAAGGAAAGCTCTATCGTGTCTTTACCTATAACAAACTGCAAAGTGAGCATATGCAGCTACAATCCAGTTATGATGGCCAGCCACTATCAAAACTTTCCGCGGATCCACAGGAAACCCTTTAAAAAACACAACAAAGCACAGATTAAGTGAAATATAAATTATCATGAGTCTTTTTTGTAATTTGTTTGCTTTAATACTTTTTTGCTTTTATCATTTCACTTATGCACTCAGGGCACTTTTGTGTTCTATTAATCCTTAAATGTCTTATGAGTATGGAGTTGCTATTAAACACAATTCTCATCATAACAATCTGAATTTTTGTAATACACATACCTAGTTATGAAGGCTACAAGACAGAAGTATGAAAATACCAAAGAAAATCTCAAAACTCAAAAGAGGACAAATGGGAATTCTAGCAGCAAGGAAGTCCAATATTCTTGTAGAGCAACACCTCCTGCTCCTTAACAATTGAATGAGATGGCCCAGAGAATATTGTGCACAAACAATTTATCACTGCTTTTGTGTAAATTGCTTCCATTGCCCATTTTGTTGTTCTTGTTGTCACTTATGTACTAATGTCAACCAGTGTTTATTCTTAACCTAAGAGCTATCAGATCTGGAACCTGCTTATGAGCACTACATCGGAATAAGATTGTTCTTAGGCAAACCTATGGCTACTATAACATGATTAAGGAGAATGTGTGTGCGCATATATACATGGAAGAACAAGTACAAAAACAGAAGCAATTAAGAACCCTTAATCCTGTGTTAAGAGATAGAAATATTATACCTCTGCTATCCTCCTACGACTAGAGTGAGTATACCAAATATCTACCTACTGAAGTTTTCTTTTCCTAGAATGGCCAACCAGAAACTTTCAGTAAGCCCACAACAGAAAAGAGGAGCACAATATCAACCCTGTTGCAATTGGTTTTAAGACATATGTCTCTGATGCTGTTGGTAGTACATAGCCATACTTAAAAGTCATTTACAGAAGCAAAATAAATGATGCAAACACATCAGTTTACATCATTCGCAGTTGTTGTAAATAAATGATTGAAATGTACACAGCTCTGCATATAGCAAGACAACACTGTTGTCACTCACATTCAAATCTAACTAATGGCTTTAAATGAAACTAACCCAGTGCAACACGGTTGGGTAATTTTGATTTATTATTCTTGGGTAAAACATGTATGGCACCATTTATCTCCTACAAATTTACACTCACAAAAAGGCTTTCTGCCTTAATGAGGTTCTTTCAAACAGTTAGCAGTTTGCCAATGAATTACAGCAGCAAAACACAACATTTTCCCCAATTCTTCTGGGGACTAGGGAACATGAGGGAAATACACACATTTTGCAACCCACCTCTGATTTATATATCTGTATATTCTATATAGTGACTGCAATGAAAGATTACTCCTCAACCAACTCTCTTAACACATCACAACTTTCAGGAATAGGTATGTCAATGAAATGTCCATCCTTATTCTAGAAACCTTTGGATACTTAGAACTGAAAAATAAAACAACAGAGTCTTTTGGCATCTAAAAGACTAGCAAGTTTTATTTTGCACAGGCTTGGAGCTGTCTAAAAACACTACATTGGAATACTTACTTAGTTGTTCGGCAAAATCATGAGTAATATCAAAATGCATCTTTAGATCTCACAACACTCTTTGTTTGCCTTGCAACCAACATATCTCCCTCCCACAACAATAAGATACTTTCCTGTGAAGATTTTACTTGCATTACAAAATATAATTGTTCTCACCTAACCTAACTGTATCTTCTCCAGGACCAGCAAGTGAAGGCTGCATATTCCCTCCTCGGATTTCCCCTTCAAGGCAATTCTGAGGTGTTCTAACATCAGTAGAAGCTGTTGTAGAACTGCTAATCTTACGACTTGGAATGCCTATGACAAAAAAAAAAAGATATGGATTTAATTTCGTTTTTACTGGCCTTCCCTTAAGTTGGATCTAAGAACTGAATGATTGTACTTATATCCTGCCCATCCAGTGGTGAGCCACTCTCTAGATGATTTACAAAAGAACATATAACACAGCAACCTGTGAACTGTGAGTGGAAGAATGTTCATGAAAAGAAACATTCTAACCCCTTTTCTCATGATTAAAAACTCTCTTCTGAGCACTGGGACATTACAGGGTGGCATGGAGTAATGGGAAAAGGAAAATTTCCAAAATTGGCAGAGTTTTGCATGAGTACAATTCTATTATGCCAAGGTGTTGCCAACCAATGTTCTTCCCCACCTGACAGCTCAACATATTCCATCCCAAGCCACTTCAATGGGTTACCCAAACCTCAGTGAAAGTGATATAGCTCTCAAGATGCAGTCTAGAGCTTTCCATCAAAATACCACTATCTATTGTAAAATTTATGTGTATACTCACATAGCATCAAGCCAACAATACACCTACAATACGCTTTTGTAAATGACCTCACTGCAAAGGTCAGCAACTAATTAGAACAGAGCTGGGCAACTTGTGACCCTCCAGCTGTTGTTGGGACAGCAATTGCCACTAGTTCTAGAGATCAGTCAGTGGTGAGCGACTACAAGAGGTTCTGCCCAACTTCACTTAGAAGGCCTTAAGTTACTCAACTCTGCATGAAATGTAGTATGCAATATAATTTATCTTTGCAAGGAGCCTTGTGTCCCAGTGGTTAAACTGAAGTACTGCAGCCCAAACTAAGCTCAGAACCCAGGTTCAATCCCAGGTAGCCTGCTCGAGGCTGCACTCAACCTTCTATTCAATCTTCCTGAACTCAACCTTCCATTCTTCTGAGGTCAGTAAATGAGTACCTAGTTTGCGGGGATGGGTGGGTGGGATGTAGCTTGCATAATTAAATTGTAAACCAGAGAGTGCTTTAAACGCTATGGGGTTGTACATCAACAGCACACTTTGCTTGGTTTGCTTTTGCAATTATACACTCACTCACATGGTTGTGAGATTCTCAGCAAACTGTGTACAGAACTAAGAAAAAGAAGGTAGAACAGAATAATTTGAAAAAGAATCCTGATAAGGCCTTAACCTTAATTGTGTAGTAGTTACTGACATACTGCAAATACACAAATCATTTGTTTCTTTATGTAAAGCAAAAGCCTAAGTCTGGCTAGCCACATTATACAACTGGAAAACTACAGAATTGTGAAAAGTTCCTTCTTGTTCCTAAGATGAATAAACATATGTTAACCACCTGGAGGTGGAAGATATCCATGAAAGAGGACACTGCCACAAGATGAACGCTCCAGCTCTTCACATAAAAGAAGTCTTCTTACTAAAAAGAAATAACATGTACTCAAAACAAACTCCACACAATGTAACATAAGAGAATTCACAATGAGCTATATTCTCTTTAGTTTTCCTTCAAGGTAGCAGGACTACATTTCAAAAATCAGCTTAGACGTAACCTGAATTCATTTCAGGGGTGACTTCAAATATTCCTCCCTATTCCTGCCAACTGAAAAGAGCCTTTGGCCCCCAGAAAGATCAGCAAGTTGGTTTACAGAGCTAAAACATCAATTAATAAAATTATAAAACCAAACTATTTAAAAAAAACATACAAAATACACAAGTAGATAAGAAATGAAATGAAGGTGTTTTTTCCCCCCAAAGGTTATTCACTATCTGCCTAAAAATCTCTTGAGAGGCAGTTCTACAAACTGGATGCTCCAACCCAAAAGACCCTACCCACATTCTATACATCTCTTTCTACACACCACAGTCAAATCAGATATATGTTTGTAAGCATGGCAACAAAGAGAGCTCTCCCCTGTGGCTGCCATTTCCACCCCAGAAACCATCTGAGAAAATCTATGTGTGTTTGTGTATCATTAGTCCAGATGACTTCTCAGAGTTGGAAATGTTGATCCCTAACTGGCAACCAATGCCAAGAAGTCCCATTCCCCTACAGTTAAATTAGCAAAGGAAAGCAAGGGAATTTACTCCACGTTTGCTTCTTTTCCCCTAGAATGCCAAACCTAATGTTCTTAGTTGAGAACTCAATATCAACACTATTTACAGGAATTTACCCTATATAAAGAGAGAGACTGCAACTATGCATGAGTTTTTTTTCATTTCACCACCACACTGGTTCATCAAATTCAGACTAGTGTGAATACCTGAAGAACTATATTTACCTAAAGGTGTGATTCCATAAAATTCTGCTTCGTGCCTAAGTACATTAATGCTTACTCCTCTGCAAAAAAGTAGAAAGTATGAGCAGCATTTTTCACCATTTGATTTTATCATTTAACTTAGAATTCTAAACAAGAGTAATTAAATCCAAATTTATCAGAACATCCATTCTCAAATCATTAAAAATACTGTGAATAGAAATAACTTCATGTACTAGTGATAAAAAGAAACAATTACATAAATTTACATTACATTTAAGCCATAAGGAAAGATACTGAATCTGACTTGCTAAACTGAACCTCTACACTTTGAAAACAGTTTGGCCAATAAATCCAATATTGAACTGGTGGTCCCCTACACTGCTTCCTGTTGATACCTGAAAATCTATTCCTGAGGACTTCCCAGTCTTCTAGAAGTTATTTTCTGGGTACAAAGACGGACTGGAGTCTGCCTCAAAGACTATATAGCTGACTCATGTTTGAGACCTGAGGCGCTATACTGAGTTACAAAGTTTTTCGTAAATGTTATAATATGCAAAGATCTACACACACACCCTTAAGGGTGATCTAAGCATTCTATAAAGGCTTAAAGGAACTTCAATATATTCTGTTTAAATCCAATCAATCATTTAGAACATCTGCAGAAGTTGTCTGGTTTCATTATTCTGTGAAATACAAGGCACTACATTCTTATAACATGAGCAGGTATGTCACTCATATCTTGTTTGTGTACTTCTTATAAGCAGCTGGTCAGCTACAATGGTAACAAAATGAGAGCTAATTTCACAGAGCTCTTCTTAAAGGTAATGTAAATTGTCTTAGAATTTCTTACCGCAAATCTAATTCCTTTGTTCGGAGAAAATTTAAAATAGGTGCAAACGCTGCAGGATCTCTATCAATAAATATCTACAAAGGAATGAGAGCCCATTTAATAGCTTTGTTTATATGTCTGAGAATAGATGCATGAATCTGTCACCATAATGAAATTTTCTGATGTAATGTATTTGTGAAGGCTTATGTTTAGGTTTATTGCTGAACTCATGGGACCTCAAAATGCTTCTTTTTTAAGGCACTATTAAGCCCTGTATCATAACAAAATATTCATAAATATAAGACTGAGTTGTACTAGACTGAATATAGGGATGATTTTCATAAGCATTTATGTGGAAGATGTAGTTGTAATTTGAAAATTATCAAAGTCATAAAAAGTCTTTAATTTAGTAATGATAGATGTTTAAAAATTTTATTATGGTTTTATAATGGATACAGGGTATAATAGTGCCAAAACTAAGCATTTTGAAGTCCCATGATTTCGACGACAAATCTCATACACTGCCACTGAGAATGCTGGATTGCTCAGTGGTTTAGTCATCTGACTGCAGAGGGTGGGAATTCAATTTCCCACTGTGCCTCCTGACAGAAGAGCCTCCCTGTGTAGTAATGGGGAAGCTGTGCAGTCCCAGGGTGGTCCCAGAAGGAAATGATAAACCACTTCTGTGTGTTCTCTACCTAGAAAACCCTGGAAAAAGTCACCATAAGTAAGAATTGACCTGTCAGCACACAATTAATATTACAAGACTGAAAGTAGATTCTCTCCATTCTTAACTAACCAATGAAGAACAGATGTTTTGTTAGCCTTTATTGCCTAGGAGCATTAGAAATAAAGCTTCTTTTCCCTCAGAAATTCTCCACTAACCTGATATAAAAAACGTGATTCTGTGCACACTGTCATGTGTTCAGACAGATCAGGCTGGTTTTCAAGAGAATATGTAAAGTTCTCCAATAGTTGTTTCATATACTTCACAAAACAGTCAGTGACCATTGAAAACTTTGTGAACAAATCATATGAAGCACCCTTTTGTGTGGCAAGCATTCTTCCAACTTGACTCAATTTACTTTTTTTTCTTACAACTGTTTTGTGTGGTTTCTCCTATCTGGAAGTACTGTCCTTTGAGGAATAAGTCACATTCTAATTGTATAGTTCAACTACCCCTCTTAAGCAGAATTGTCAAATAGGATCTTATATTACCACAATCTTTATTTCACATTCATTTACTATTTATTTATTTATTTATTTATTTATTTATTTATTTATTTATTTATTTATTTATTTATTTATTTATTCATTTATTCATTCATTCATTCATTCATTCATTCATTCATTCATTCATTCATTCATTCCATTTATACCCCGCCTATCTGGTCTTGTGACCACTCTGATTATAAAGTTTTTGCAGTTATGTTCATATGAATCATCTTGTTTTCAACAAGTTCATTTTGTTAACCCTAATGTAAAAATTGGTTATCACGTCCTAGAATATTGGAAAACAAAATACTCACAGCACCAGTTTCATCTTTCAGTGTTGAAATTCTTCCACTTAGCAAACTGGAAACAAACAAATCTGTATTATAGTCAAATATGACAAGAAGAGATGAGGAAAAAAAGAGACAAAGAGAAAGAGCAACGTTGGATGATAAGTCAATTGTTTGGATACCAGGAGAAGATGATTTTTACAACCCCATCCCTCTGCAACCCCCACATCACTCCCAAGAAAAACAAATAAAACATTGTGGCATCTTAAACACTATTACATTTCAATGTGAGCTTTTGCGGATCAAGTCTTCTTTTTCAGATACCTGATCCATAAAAGTTCACATGGAAATACACTAGTTAGTCATTAGGGTGCCACAATGTTTTAATTTTTTTTTCTTTTGTTCTTGTTTGATATGCCTGCACAGACTAACACAGGTACTTCTCTGAACCACTATATCATTCGCAAGAGTCCCTTTAGCCCTCAAAACAGATTTTTGGAAGGTGGGGTTGCAGAGGGAATGTGGTGGACATCAAGCCCTGTTCCACGAATGTGAACTCTATTTCATGCACCAAAGACACATTCAGTTCTGCATGTATGTGCTTTTATATACAGAGAGAGTCCCAAAACCCCAAGTTACAGCAGGAGACAAGGAGGAAAGAGAGAGAACATGCTTAGATGTCATATTTCCATCATAATTCTTATGCTAGCAAATTTAGAGAAAAAATAGTAAAAGAGAGTGATTAAGAACACCTCTTTTTTCCTTACTCTACAGCAGTGGTTCTTAACCTTTTTGAAAGAAACGCCCCCTTGAGCCATTGAGGAAGTTATCATCGCCCCCCTCCCTGCGGTGATGATATCTTTTATTTATTTATTTATTTATTTATTTATTTATTTATTTATTTATTTATTTATTTATTTATTTATTTATTTATTTATTTATTTATTTATTTAAGATGCTTAAATCCAATGACCCCTGAAAACAAAATTAAATTCCAAGAAAATGAAATGCCCCCCAAAAAGTAACATTTAATGATTTAGTTGCAAGTGAATTTTAAGACTCAAAAAGAAATATAAAAAGGGCATAAAAACAAATGCAGGAGCTAAAAATTTCAAGACAAAAAGTCTGAAACTAAATTAAAATTGGAGGAAAATATATATTCATGCCCTCTAAAAAGGCTGCAGCCATCTTCACAGGCTTGGCTTGCTCCAGCACCCCCTACCGCCCCCCTTCTGCTCCAACACCCCCACACCGCCCCTTTTCGTTCTACCGCCCCCCTGAAAAATGAAATCGCCCCCTGGGGGGCATTATTGCCCACATTAAGAACCACTGCTCTACAGGTCCTCTGGCCATACCCCTGTAGGTACTTTCACAGAAATATTACAGCTGTCGGAAAATACACTTGCTAAGAAAACATGTATTCAACTCTCACATTGCATTGATAAGTTTGGGAAAATATATTTCAGTTCACAATGCTTGATGAGAACATATTTTGTCCCATCATATAGAAACTTATTCAAGTTGCATACACATCTGAAAGTCCCATGAAATTGGGTAGTCTATGCTAGAACAAAAACTTTAGAATGTCAATAATGACCTTTTAAGCTAACAGGAAATAAATACGTGCTTTCCAAGGATGAAATGGTACAGTGGATCATGAGGAAAAAAAATATTTCAAATAAGCAGCGAAGCCTCAAAAATGGAGCAATCTAGTGATAAATATGAAAGCCAGAAAGACAACCAAGGCCAATATTCTGTTGGATATTGTGCACGTAGAACAGCAGGTATAGGGGTGAGCATAATTATTTGATTAAGTGCGAGTCACATGCCAGCCATGTGAAAAGGCTCATTCTGTGACTTCCATTCCACACATGAAAAAAATTTAACAGCATACTGGACCAATAGTCTATAATTTGCAATGGAGACAACTGACTACAGTTGCATGTGTAGCTCAATATCTTTCCTACCTGCAAAATACTGTTATTTGTCTCTTCCAATAGAGCTTCGCACATAACTATGGGTTTTATTAAATTAGAAAAAAATCACATAGTTCCTGTTATAGCCATATTAACATCTGTACTGTAGATAATTCAAACATACGTATGAAACTAATTAGAACAGAGCTTTGCCTATATGTTATAGTCTTGTTATTTACTAAACAACCAGAAGTATTAGAGAAATATGCTAAATCTTATTCCAAATCATTTTAGATTATGACAAAATATTTGCAAAAATTGGAGGAACATATTTCAGAAAAGCAGCTGAAAATTTCACGCTTGGAGAAGGAAACTGAACTTGAAACAAACGTGTGAAACAGTAAATTATTTCACGTTCTAGCTGAGAAAAGGACAATTTCAAAAGAGTGAAAACAACATCTTAAAATCACTGTTAGGAACCTTGTCTGCAATACTCAGTGAAAGAACACAATGCCGAAAAGCGATAGATTATTTGAAACTTTGAAAGACCTGCAACACGGTCTCAATGTTAGTAATAATAATTATTTGATAAAGGTTGCAGCTCTGTGCATATTTACTGGTCTCTTTGAATTTAGGATGTATAGGATCAAGCTGCAAAGTACCTTGAAAAGAAAGAGTCTGGAATCCACATTAGTGTTTGTCTTGAAGTGCTGAACCTAAAAAAGAAAAGATAAAAAGGATTTTAAATAATAAGTTCTTTACTTCTCATTGACCACGAATATGCATAGAATATTTATTCATACATTTAAGAAAAAAAGTGGCTGAACTCAGTATTGTGGCAAGATATGAATATAATGTGTCATCTGTTAAAAGCTGTCATTTCACATGATTTCTTCCCTGTACAAAATTTACATTTTTATTACAATTGTCTTTACTTGCAAGTTGCACCAAAACAAATTCAAATCATTTTAATACATTGCAGGTTACACTTCTCCACATAGATTTTCCTGTACCTGTACAGAAACAATGTGATGTTTTTGCAGATATAAGAACTGTTCTATAATTTAATTCTTAATAAAAACCTCTGGGTTTATGAATGTGGGATATTGTGCTTCTGTATCCATGATTCAAAACACCAGGATATGGCCCAATATTGCCAAAACATGGTCTAGAGGGGCGGGGTAAAAATAAAATAACTAAATAAATAAATAAATTATGTTATTTTGCCTGTGTGGCAATAGGAAAAGTGATTTATATAGCGAAGGTCAGCCTGAATGCTGACAACACTAACAGCACTAGTCAAGATGCTTTACAGCAAGGGTCCCCAACCCCCAGCCTGCAGACTGGTACTGATCCGTGGCCTTGGAAGGACCAGGCTGCTGGAATAGATGAGCAGGGAGCTCCATTCTTTGCCTTCCTTCCCACCAATGCCAAGCACACCTGTGCCCAGCCAACCCCGCTCCTTTCCCTCCAAATGCAGAAAAATGAACGGAAAGAAACATCCCTTTGTGACAAAAGGGCCAGTGCACAGAAAAAAAAAAATCCAAAATGGAAGAGGCAGTTCCTGAAAAGACAAGAATATGAAATGAAAACTTCTGCTGTTCATCTCCCGAGTCAATGCTTATGTAAAATCTACTGACTCAATAGGCCAACTCCAGTTGAGAGCAACAACTGGCCTTAAAGCAACAATTCCTAATATTTTGAAAAACACACCAGGAGTTATGCTATTACTCATTTCTAGAGAGTCAAGAGTTTGCCGTTGCAAACTTATTTTCCACAGTAACATTCAGCTTATTAAACTATGAATCACTATCAGGACTGAGCATATAATCTACATGGGACATAAAGAAAGGAACTCATTTTGCTTCTGCACAATTTATCAAGATGACAAATGTGCCACTGTAAAATTCCGCAAGGACACAACTATCATAATATTATCGCATAAAGTCTACGTAGTATTTAATCCATGCTACCCAAGCACATCTTTAGTTGTATCAGCAAGTATCAAGCTGTAGCTAAAACTTATTTATAACAGTTTATATCCATATAATGAGAGGTACAGTGGGGTCTCGACTTACGAACGACCCTACCTGCGAACAATTCAACTTACGAACCTGGCCTATAGGGGAAATAAGGACTCGACATACGAACTTCCCTCGAGTTACGAACAAGAAAAAAGTGCCCCCTCCCTCCCCTTAGAGGCTTCTGGAGAGGAAAAAAGGGTCAGAAACTTAAAAATAAATAAAAGAAAGTCACTTACCAGGCCTTGGTAGCCCCCAAACAGCAGGAAAAAGAGCAGAAAACAGCTAAAAGCCCACAACAGAAGGGAGCCTGGCAGCCATTTTGTGCTTTCCCCCCTGCTCCTGCACCATCCTCTCCCCGCCTATCAGCACAACATGCTTTAAAACATGATTTAAAATTGGCTTCGTTGGAAAAAAAAAAGATTTCTAAAGTGCTTTGCAAACTGTTCCCTACCTTCCTCCTCGTTTCCTGAACCTAAGGGGAAAAAGAAAAAGAAAAAATATCCCCCTCTAGTGGCAGAAGGCGGAATAGCAGCTTCCCATTAGTTTCTATGGACAGAAAAGAGCAGATACAGATTAAATGGTTTTCAATGCATTCCTATGGGAAATGCAGATTCAACCTACGAACATTTCGACCTAAGAACCACCTTCCAATACGGATTAAGTTCGTAAGTCGAGACCCCACTGTAGTGTAGCCTACTGAAGAGAGTATCAGACTAGGACTCAGATGAGCTGGGTTCAAATCCCTGCTCAGCCAAGGACACTCACAGGGGAATAAACTACAAGCTATCACAAGGGATGGACTATTCCTTGGATACTTCAAATACCTAAAAAATTCTAAAAGAGTCACCCTAGATTGGAAACAACCTGATGGCACATAAGAACAACATAATCAGGTTTCCATCTGCCCTAAAGGAGACACTCATTAGGCCCATCAGAAAGAAACCTAATTTGGAGACAGATGAAATTGGCAACTATAGGCCCGTCGCCAATGTTTCTTTCTTAAGCAAAGTGGTTGAGAGGGTGGTGGCTGACCAGCTCCAGGCACACTTGGATGAAACAGACACCCTGGACCCATTTCAGTCAGGCTTCAGGCCGCGCCATGCTACAGAAACGGCATTGGTCGCCCTGTGTGATGACCTGTTGAGGGAGGCTGACAGGGGCAAAGTGTCTCTGCTGGTCCTCCTCGACATCTCAGTGGCCTTTGATAGCATTGACCACGGTATCCTCCTGGGGAGGCTCTCTGAGCTGGGAATCGGCGGCCTGGCACTGGCCTGGCTCCGTTCCTTCTTGGAGGAGTGCAGCTTGAGGAGAGTGTCTCAGCCCTGTGGAGTCTCAATTGTGGGGTTCCACAGGGGTCGATTATCTCCCCAATGCTGTTCAACATCTACATGAGGCCGCTGGGTGGGGTCATCAGGGGGTGTGGAGCTTTGTGTCATCAGTATGCCGATGACACTCAGCTCTACATCTCCTTTTCACCAATTGCAGGAGATGCCGTTCTGTCCCTTCAGCGCTGCCTGGGGACTGTACTGCAGTGGATGCAGGAGAACGGCTGAGGCTGAACCCGGACAAGACGGAGGTACTGAGGGTGGGCGCCCGCACAGTTGGGGATTTGGGAAACTCCCTCTCTTTTGGGGGGGTGACTCTGCCCGCCAAGGATGGGGTCCGCAGCTTGGGGATCCATCTGGACCCGGCACTCACTATGGAATCTCAGGTGGCGTCTGTGGTCTGTTCCACCTTTTTTCACCTTAGGCGGATAGTCCAGCTGCGGTCCTACCTTGATGTTGAGGCGCTCACTACCTTGGTGCATGCGCTTGTAATCTCACGATTAGACCACTGTAATACGCTATACGTGGGGCTACCTTTGAGGCTGCTGCGGAAACTACAGGTGGTGCAGAATGCGGCAGCCAGACTACTTAGTGGAGTGAAAAAAGACCAACATATTTCACCCACTCTGGCTGCATTGCATTGGCTGCCCATCCGGTTCCGCATCGACTTCAAAGTGCTGATGCTTACGTACAAAGCCCTAAATGGTTTAGGGCCTCGATACTTGGCGGAACGCCTACTCCCACCAAGATCTACCCGTGTCACTCATGCGAGCCAGGAGGTGAGGCTGAGGAGCCTAACGCTGAGGGAGGCCCGGAAGTTAAAGACAAGAAATCGGGTCTTCTCGGCGGTGGCTCCTCGCCTTTGGAACAACCTACCTCCTGAGATTCGCATGGCACCCTCGCTGGGTATCTTTAAAAATCAACTAAAAACATGGATGTTTCGGCAGGCCTTCCCTCCAGACAATTCCTGATGCCCTCTCCTCTCTCTCTCCTATTGTTTCCTCCCTCTCCTAAGGTT
This sequence comes from Pogona vitticeps, assembly GCF_051106095.1. Classification (NCBI taxonomy): domain Eukaryota; kingdom Metazoa; phylum Chordata; class Lepidosauria; order Squamata; family Agamidae; genus Pogona; species Pogona vitticeps. The sequence goes on along the minus strand of NC_135783.1, from coordinate 31,441,677 downwards.
TCTTCTATTTAAAATTTTTTATACTATTTTATGCTGTTAGCCGCCTAGAGTGGTCTTAACCGACCAGATAGGCGGGATATAAATAAAATAAATAAATAAATAAATAAATAAATCAAAAATACTTTTGTTAAAAATTGGCATCTGATGCTATCTGGTATGTTCCTAACTTTTAGCAACTTTTCAGTAGGGGAAATGAATGTATTCAATAACATAATCAGTCCTGAGAACTGCAGTAACCAAGACTATTCTACCCATAATCCACCCACACATTCCAGTATTTCTTCAATAGAGTTAATAATATTATGTTTCTCAATCATATCAGGAAACAGAATTAAGAAACGTCTATTTTTCAGTGAAGAAAACTGGTTCTCATTTTTAATATGAGATCTGTTTTGTGGATTCCATTGGGTTAGCTTCAGAAATTCATAAACAAAGTTCTGATTGTGGAACAAAGACACTGTCTCAATTCTTGCAAAACAGAAGTAAGGAGTTCTCATTCAAAATATCTACACTGAAGTTTTAGTAGAGAGCCTTTGGAACTATAAAAGAGATGGCGACACTCTAGATATAAGTACAGTACCTTCTTTTATCAGAAGTACTCCACTGGATGCACACCCCTTCCTTCACATAGGAAACTGCTATGTCTTATTACAGGGTTGCCAACTGATATTTTGAAACTGGTCTTAAAAGAAATTTCTGGGCAGTTTGCAAATTAATTATGCAGGCTACACATTGCTACACAATTAAAACAGAGTAGAAACACTTTATCAATATATTTAAGGAACACAAATTAACATTATTACAATGTATATGTACAGTGGTGCCCCGCATAGCGACATTAATCTGTTCCGGATTAATCGTCGCTATGCAGAAACATTGCTAATGGAACGGAAAAAGCCATAAGAACGCATTAAATTTCGTTTAATGCGTTCCTATGGCTCCCAAACTCACCGTTCAGCGAAGTTCCTCCATAGCACCGCCATTTTCGTGCCCTCGGTAAGCGAGGGCAGGGCGCAAAAATGGTTGCGGTGGTCATTTTGGGTGCACAGTGGCCATTTTGGAACCACCAATCAGCGGTTTAAAAAAACATTGCAATGCGAAGATCGGTAAGCGAAACGCTTACCAATCATCGTAATGTGATGTTTTGCCTATTCAGAACATCGCAATGCGATCGCATTAGCGATCTAAAAAAATAGATCGCTATGCGGATTCGTCGTTAAACGGTGTGCTCGTTAAGCGAGGCACCACTGTAGTTCTAACTATATTCTTCATGTAACTGAGTCATAAAAACTTTACACATTGCATAAAAGAGCCAAATTAAGAATAGCAACTTTGCTAAACACCTACAATCTGACTTCACATCAGTCATAACGCACATAAAAAGGAGCATCACATAGAAGGGACAAGGGCTCTTTCAATTCCAGGAAAAAGGTCTAACAGATACTGTAGAATTCCCAAGTTACAGAACCTTTGAAAAAGTCCGGTATAGTGTTGGAATACTTTACAACAAAACAAAATGTATCAAGCCATTGTATCTACCATGCAAGATTGACAGACACCTGAGGTGTTCATCATTCAACCTCTCTTTAGTATCTTCACAATTCCTACTATTTGTAGAACTCTCCCTTAAGCAAATTGTAATACATACTACAGTTGAACATATGTTTTAAGCCCCAGGGACCTGCAAGGAATGCTTATCATATCATAAACAAGAGTATGCCACATTGTACAATGGCGGGCTCTCCATCTCTCAGAGAGCAATGGCTAGATTCTCTATCCTCAGCTCACCAGTGGACTGGGGCATTGAAAAGAGGGAGGTGGATGACAGCCTCAGGGTCCCAGGTGTGGCCATGACAGGACTTGGATTTAAGGAGGATGGGGAAACAGGAGAGGACTGTTGCACGGATGCCATGAACTAGGAGGCATGCAAGGCCCAGAAGGTGCTACTGCTACCACAGAAGATGGAAGGCTAGGTGGGAGATGGTCCACAGATGTGATTTCAAGACCAGCTACTGGGTCAAGCTGCTCATGCTGCTGGGGAAAGCTGCCCCTGTCCGTGAGGACCAAGCCAGATGCACTGCAACTAAAGGAAGGGTACAATGTTTAAGAAACGTAGAGAAAGTTAGTGTACTGCAATTCATCCTAAACTTTTCTGGGGGACTGAGGGACCTTGCTAAGCCATGTGAACGGATCTGTGTTGTTAGTAAATGCAGGAAGAGAACAGTAGCCTTCCTTTCATGAACATCTTCACGTTAAATCATCTTAAAATCCAAATCAATGTACAGTGGTGCCTTGCAAGACAAATTTAATTCGTTCCGCGGTTAATGTTGTCTTGCGAAAAATTCATTTTGTGAAACGCATTTTCCCATAGGAATGCATTGAAATCTAATTAATGCGTTTCTACGGGCAAAAAAAGTCAGAACGAAGTCAAATTTGGTTTACGAAGTGCTCTTTAAAGCCATACATATTGTGCAGATGATTTAAAAAATTTCAATAAAAAACTTTTTAAAAACCATAGAAAAACATTTATTTATTTATTTATTTATTTATTTATTTATTTATTTGATTTATATCCCGCTCATATGGTATATTCTACCACTCTGAGGCTTTAAAAATCAGCAAACATGAGGCAGGAACAAAAAACAGATAACATTCATCTTGCGAAGCACAGCCATAGAAACATTTGTCTTGCGAGTCATCAAACACCCCTCTCCATTGCCAAAACCATTTGTGCTGAGACTTTTTTTGTCCTGCAATGCATTTGTCTTGCAAGGCACCACTGTGTTATATTTAACTGTACTGAAGTTCTGAGTTAGTTTTGCATAGTCACAAAATTATCTTGTAATTATGCAACTATGTCATCTAACAGATTTATGACCTCTGTTCTTCATTTTATCATAACTACAGTCCAGCAATACAATAAAACATATTGGCCAGAATCCTATTGCTGATTTATATGTAAGGGGAATCACGTAAGTCTTGCCAGTAAATTGCCCCTCATTGCCGCTTGCATTCTTGGGTATCTGTCAGGTTGCACAACTGGTCACATGCTCAGGAACACAACCAGAACCTCATTAATGAGCAACAACATACCACCAAGACTTATGCAGTTTACTTACCACATAAAAAGGCAATATAAGGCTGACCTTTGAGTTCACTGCACTTCAGCATTGTGTGTCATGCATATTGACAAAATTAAAAAGAAATAAAAAAATTGTATCCCTTTGTGAGCTTTCTTGGATCAAAATCCACCTCCTCAGACACAAAATTCACTTCCTCATTTTTGAGGAACTGGATTTTGATCCATGCAAGCTCACACTGAAACAAATATTTCAGACATCACAACATTTTGTCCTTTGCCTTCCGCACTTTAAGTTCCCTAAAAGAGCTACCTACCTCTTTGAAAACTATTTTATGCATACACTTTCCATAAGGTGAATGTCAAATTAAACACAATTTATTATTTCATGCTACAGTGGAACCTCTACTTATGAATGTCCCTACCTACAAACATTTCAACTTACGAATAGCTCCATTTGCAAAATTTTGCTTCTACTTGCGAACAGAGTTTCAACCTACGAACGGAAAAAGGAAGGGGGGAAGGGTGGGAAATTTAAATTTGTTAACCGTTGGTGGCGAAGAGACTGTTTCTTTGTAGCTCTTTCACCCCAATGGTTAGAAAAAGGGAGGCTCAGCCTCCCAGGCTTCCAGTGCTGCCGCAATTGCTGCCTTCAGAGGCCTCCTAGGGCTTTCCCACCTCCATCAAAGACCTCCTGGGGATCCCCCGCCTCCACAATCGGTGCCTTCGGAGGCCTCCCAGGGCTTGCCCGCCACCATCGGAGACCTCACTGAATCAATGGAACAGAGGAGCTTCTGGCTATGAAGTGGTTGGGGAAAAGGCTTGAGCGCAGATGGAGGAAATATCACTGCAACTATGACCAAACATGGTTTAGAGCCCATTATCCAGCCTACTCTATGGCAATACGGCTGGCAAAACGGCAACATTTCTCCAGTTGTATTGCTTCCTCGGCATGTCGTCCAGCAGAGCTATTTCAAGTGGTCCAGGATCTTCTTCAGCCTAATGATTCGGTGAAGGTCCCGGACTGCTCAGTGGCTTACGGTAACGAATTTGTTACATGCTGAGGGTAAAATTGCTCAGATAATTGGGATCCACTGTTGATGCCTATGGTTGTGTCCAGTGCTCTGGAATTATGTCATAATTTATTGGATGAGTTTCAGTTGTTACTATCCAAGGACATGGACAGGGTGCTTAGATCGGTTCATGCCACCACTACACAACTCAACCCCTGCCCATCATGGCTAATAAAGGAATCTACCAGAGGGTTTCTCACCTAGATCCTCAATGTCATCAACTCCTCATTGAGAGGGAGTAGTCCCCACCCCATTAAAGGAGGTCGTGATTTGCCCACTCCTAAAAAAAAAACCTAATCTGGACCCAGGCCTACTGATCAACTTCTGACCAGTGGCAAACCTCCCTTTTCTGGACAAGGTGTTGGAACGTGTGGTGCCTGAGCAGCTCCAGGCTCTCCTGGATGAAACAAATTATCTAGATCCATTTCAATCAGGTGTCAGGCCGGGTTATGGGACAGAGACTGCCTTGGTCGCCCTGTTTGACAACCTTTGCTGGTTGTCAAACCTCTGCATCCCTCCTGATTCTCCTGGATCTCTCAGCGGCTTTCAACACCATCAGCCATTGTGTCCTTCTGGACAGGCGGGCTGGGCTGCGAATGGGAGGCACCGTTTTAAGATGGCTCAGCTCCTACCTTGCTGATCGAATCCAGGAAGTGGTGCTGGGGGACAGTAGCTCTGATCCATGGCAGTTGTGTCATGAGGTCCCCAATGCTATTCAGTATCTACGTGAGACCACTGAGGGAGGTCGTTAGGAGGTTTGGGCTGAGGAGTCAGCAATATGCTGATGACACCCAGCTTTACCTCTCATTCTCTACCAATCCAGGTGTGGCAGTCACCGTTCTGAACTTGTGCCTAGACTCGATAATGGACTGGATGACAGTCAATAAACTGAGGCTCAATCCAGACAAGTTGGAAGTGCTGCTGGTAGGTGGTCCGCCATATAGGTTAAAGGGCCATTTCCCTGCCTTAGACAGGGTTGCATTCCCCTAAAGTACAGGGTCCGCAACTTAGAGGTGCTCCTTTACTTGGGTATGACCTTGGAAGCCCAGGTGGACTCAGTGTCCAGGGGTGCCTTCTTACAGCTGCAGAGAATATATCAACTTCACTGGATGAAAGGAGCCTGGCAACAATCACACATGCACTGGTAACAACCAGACTGGAATATTGCAATGCGCTATATGTGGGGCAGCCTTTGAAGATGGTCTGGTGACTACAACTGGCACAGAACCGGGCTGCGTGGTAAGTGGTGCCGCAGCACGGACTCGTATCACACCAGTTTTGAAAAATTTACACTGGATGCCGGTTGCTACTCGGGCCAAATTTAAAGTACAGTGGTGCCTCGCTTAACGGGTGCCCCGTTTAATGATGAATCCGCATAGCGATGAAGATTTTGCCATTACTTTTGCAATCACATTGCAATGTTCCCTATAGGGAAAAATCGCTTTGCAATGATGGCTTCCCCCCCCATCATCACAAATGCCCCATTTTTGCACAGCTTGCGATGAGGGGGGGAAGCGATCGTCCCAGAAAAGAGCTGGGAGCCATCTTCCCCGCTCCAGCCCCTCCCCCCGCCTTACAGCTGAACGGCGCTGCTCTTAGAAGCTTCCCCAGCAGGTAAACAGGCAGTGGAAATGCACTGGGGAAGCCTCTGAAAGCGGCACATTGCCAGGACGGGGGTGGGGGGTGGCAGGGACAGGCCCGCCACCCCCTTCACACACCCCCACGGCAAAGCGGGGCTTTCGGAGGTGCATTTTCACTGCTGAAAAATCCCCAGGCTTCCAAAAGCGGTGAGGGGGGGCTCTGGAGGGCGGGGGCAGGCCTGCCCCTACCACACCCCACCCACCCCCACCCCAGCAAAGTGCCGCTTTCAGAAGCCTCCTGGGGCTTTTTCAGCAGTGAAAATGCACCTCCAAAAGCCCCGCTTCCCCACATAGTGATGTTTCCAGATAGCGACGTTAATTCTGTAATGGATTAACGTCGCTATGGAGGGCACCACTGTACTTACTTTGTCATATGCAGCCCTAAACGGCTTAGTACCTAAAGGACCATCCTCTTCCATACGAGCCTGCCCATCCTCTAAGTTCAGGCCAAGAGGCCCTTCTGAAGATGCCATCCCTGAAAGTGGTGAGGGGATAGCATGCTGAAATAGGGTCTTCTCGGCTGTTGCCCCCCCCAGCTTTGGAACACCCCCTCCCATAGAGATCCACCTGGCTCCAACACTTTTGGCTTTTTTGCGCCAGGTAAAGACCTTTCTGTTTACCCAGCATTTTAATTAAATAGTATTCTTTAGCTGGCCATACGAGCAGCAGGATTTATTAATATTAATGTTTTAATTGTTTTTAATATAGGGTATAATTATAATATTGCCTATTTTTAATGTTTTTAATGTTTTTAAAGTTGAATACAGTTGGGCCTCACTTAACGGGTGCCCCATTTAACGACGAATCCGCATAGCAATTAAGATTTTGCGATCGCAAAAGCGATCACATTGCGATGATTTAAATGGGGAAAATCGCTTTGCGATGATTGGTAAGCTGTTTCGCTTACCGATTTTTGCATAACGTTGATTTCCCAACAGCTGGCCGGTGGTTCCAAAATGGCCGCTGGGTAAAAAAATGGCCACCCGCTGTGTTTTTGCGCCGATTCCTCGCTTACTAGGTAGCAAAAATGGTGGACGTATGGAGGATTTTCGCTTAAAGGTGAATTTTTTTGCCCATAGGAATGCATTAAACGGGTTTTAATGCATTCCTGTGGGCTTTTTATTTTCGCATAGCAACGATTTTTGTTTGTTGCTGCTAACAATTATTGTAAATAAATAACTAAATAAACCTACATAAAGGTCGACTCACCAAATTCCAATGGGTCTATTCTAATTGCAACTTACTGTGTTTCCCCAAAAATAAGACAGGGTCTTATATTAATTTTTGCTCCAAAAACACATCAGGGCTTCAGGAGTTTTTTTCATGTACAACAATCTACATTTATTCAAATACAGCCACATCATCTTCTGGTTGCTGCACAATGGTCGAGGGCAGGGTTTGACTTAACTGGGGGTTATTTTGGGGGTAGGGCTTATATTACAAGCATCCTGAAATATCATACTTATTTTCAGGTTACGTCTTATTTTTGGGAAAACAGGGGACTTCTGGGTTTCAGTCAGTGTAACTATTTCTGAGCAAAACACTTGTAAACATGTGAATTGGAAGACTGCCATTCTAAGTCTCACTTCAGCCAACCATTCTGTCAATGGCCTTAAGGAAGAGACTATTCTTTTAGTCTCCTGAACTGTGGAAGGAGGGTATGAAGGAATTAGAAAGGATTCTTAATTATGGAGTAGCAATGTCTCATTGGAGACCAAGATCAATCATACAACAATATTCTCAATTAGCTATGTACAGACCTGAGAGCTGGATGATGCACAAATAAAAATCAATTCATTTGAAATGTGATGTTGGAAGAGAACTTTACAAATACCGTCAACTACCATAAAAACTGATGGCATTCCAGTCGAACTATTTAAAATCTTAAAAGATGGCGCTGTTAAGGTGCTACATTCAATATGCCAGCAAGTTTGGAAAACTCGACAGTGGCCAGAAGACTGGAAAAGATCAATCTACATCCCAATCCCAAAGAAGGGCAGTGCCAAAGAATGCTCCAACTACCGTACAATTGCACTCATTTCACACGCTAGCAAGGTTAAGCTCAAAATCCTCCAAGGTAGGCTTCAACAGTATGGGGACCAAGAACTCCCAGAGGTACAAGCTGGATTCTGAAGAGGCAGAGGAACTCGAGACCAAATTGCTAACATACGCTGGATTATAGAGAAAGCCAGAGAGTTCCAGAAAAACATCTACTTCTGCTTCATTGACTATGCAAAAGCCTTTGACTGTGTGGACCACAACAAACTATGTGTTTAGTCGTTTAGTCGTGTCCGACTCTTCGTGACCCCATGGACCAGAGCACGCCAGGCCCTCCTGTCTTCTACTGCCTCCCGGAGTTGTGTCAGGTTCATGTTGGTTGCTTCGCAGACACTGTCCAGCCATCTCATCCTCGGTCGTCCCCTTCTCCTCTTGCCATCACACTTTCCCAACATCAGGGTCTTTTCCAGGGAGTCTTTTCTTCTCATTAGATGGCCAAAGTACTGGAGCCTCAGCTTCAGGATCTGTCCTTCCAGTGAGCACTCAGGGTTGATTTCCTTTAGAACTGATAGGTTTGTTTTCCTTGCAGTCCAGGGGATTCTCAAGAGCCTCCTCCAGCACCACAATTCAAAGGCATCAATTCTTCGGCGGTCTGCTTTCTTTATGGTCCAGCTCTCACTTCCATACATCACGACAGGAAAAACCATAGCTTTGACTATTCGGACTTTTGTTGGCAAGGTGATGTCTCTGCTTTTCAAGATGCTGTCCAGATTTGTCATCGCTTTCCTCCCAAGAAGAAGGCGCCTTTTAATTTCAGGGCTGCTGTCTCCATCTGCAGTGATCATGGAGCCCAGGAAGATAAAATTTGACACTGCCTCCATATCTTCCCCTTCTATTTCCCAGGAGGTGATGGGACCAGTGGCCATGATCTTAGTTTTTTTGATGTTGAGTTTCAGACCGTTTTTTGCACTCTCCTCTTTCACTCTCATTACAAGGTTCTTTAATTCCTCCTCACTTTCTGCCATCAGAGTGGTATCATCTGCATATCGGAGGTTGTTGATATTTCTTCCGGCAATCTTAATTCCGGCTTGGGTTTCTTCCAGTCCAGCCTTCCGCATGATGTATTCTGCATATAAGTTAAATAAGCTGGGGGACAATATACAGCCTTGCCGTACTCCTTTCCCAATTTTGAACCACTCAGTTGTTCCATGACCAGTTCTAACTGTTGCTTCCTGTCCCACATATAGGTTTCTCAGGAGACAGATAAAGTGGTCAGGCACTCCCATTTCTTTAAGAACTTGCCATAGTTTGCTGTGGTCCACACAGTCAAAGGCTTTCGCATAGTCACAACAAACTATGGCAAGTCCTTAAAGAACTGGGAGTGCCTCACCACCTTATCTGTCTCCTGAGAAACCTATATGTGGGACAGGAAGCAACAGTTAGAACTGGATATGGAACAACTGATTGGTTCAAAATTGGGAAAGGAGTACGACAAGGCTGTATATTGTCACCCTGCTTATTCAACTTATATGCAGAATACATCATGCGAAAGGCTGGACTGGAGGAATCCCAAGCCGGAATCAAGATTGCCAGAAGAAATATCAACAACCTCCGATATGCACATGATGCCACTCTGATGGCAGAAAGTGAGGAGGATTGAAGGAATCTTGTAATAAGGGTGAAAGAGGAGAGTGCAAAAAACAGTCTGAAGCTCAACATCAGAAACACTAAGATCATGGCCACTGGTCCCATCACCTCCTGGCAAATAGAAGAGGAGCACCTGTAGGCAGTGACAAATTTTATTTTCCTGGGCTCCATGATCACTGCAGATGGAGACAGCAGCCACGAAATTAAAAGACGCCTGCTTCTTGGGGGGAAAGCGATGACAAACCTTGACAGCATCCTAAAAAGCAGAGACATCACCTTGCCAACGAAAGTCCGCATAGTCAAAGCTATGGTTTTTCCTGTAGTGATGTATAGAAGTGAGAGCTGAACCATAAAGAAAGCAGACAGCCGAAGAATTGATGCCTTTGAATTGTGGTGCTGGAGGAGTCCCCTGGACTGCAAGGAGAACAAACCTATCAATTCTAAAGGAAATCAACCCTGAGTGCTCACTGGAAGGACAGATCCTGAAGCTGAGGCTCCAGTACTTTGGCCATCTCATGAGAAGAGAAGACTCCTTGGAAAAGACCTTGATGTTAAGAAAGTGTGAAAGCAAGAGGAGAAGGGGACGACAGAGGATGAGATGGTTGGGAAATGTCATCGAAGCTACCAGAATGAATTTGACACACCTCTGGGAGGCAGTGGAAGATAGGAGGGCCTGGCATGCTCTGGTCCATGGGGTCACGTAGAGTCGGACACGACTAAACAAAATGAAACGAACCATAAAAACAAATGAGTTCAATTTACAGATCAAATCATGTCAGAATTTTCACTACAGGTTAAAATAACTAAACTGAGTATCATATTGTGGACACAGGAAAAGATAAAATTTACTGGAAAAGACAATAATGTAACTTAAGTTGAAGCCAGTAAGAAAAAGACCTAAGATGACATGAAATGATCCATTAAAGCAAGCAATGGCCTTTATTTTGCAAGACTTGAACAGGGCTATTAATTACAAGCCGTTTTGGAGATCATTAATTCATAGCATTGCTGTAAGTCAGAAATGGCCTGATGGCACATAACAATAACAATCAGTAGAGAGACTGCTTACTGATCAAGCAACTGATCTATTGTAGGAATTACTAATACAGTTTATACAAAATACTTAAAATATTGAAAAAACCCTGTACAGATGCTAATATAAGCTTTACATTTAGACAGACCTCAGGAATCTTGTGATTTGTTGATGCTCAACAGGGAAATGCCTGAGAGTATCTACAACACTATAATTACATCAACTATTGAATCTTTAAAGCACATGTCCATATACCAGGGAAGGCTTACTAGTTACCATTAAAAAAGTGGTACCCCTGTCAACTGAGTGCTCCATACCTATGAAACCAGAAGAATTTCATAAGTATGCTTTTAGGAGTGGCATCTAAACCAGTAGTTTCCAACCTTGGATCCCAAGATGTTACTGGATTACAACCCACAGAAATCTTCGCCAGCACGGCCAGTGGTGAAATCTTCTGGGAGTTTTAGTCCAATAACATTTGGGGACCCAAGGTTGGGAACCATTGACCTAAACATAAGTGCTCTTTAAAATGTTACTAGAAAAACTTATGCTGAAGCACACAATTCTATATAATTCCCCTGCCTCACACAAAACATGCAGACAATCCAATATTTCTGCCAGTAATCCAGCAAAAATTATGGTATAACCAGAAATGGGGCTCAGTATCATGAGACTGAATCCATCAACAAAGCATGTAGGTCAGAGATTACAACAACACAAGCAGGATCTCCCAATGTTGAATAGGCCATGAATTGCCAAATCACAGCATTATTCCATGAATCCAGAAAACTTTGTGAAGCAAATAAATATGATAGGATAACATTTCTATTTACCTAAATTCTACGTTCTTCTTTGTCCATGTTTGTGTAGAAATTTCCAACTGCAATTATGCTACGATTGGCCTTCCAGACAATTATTTTTTTTAAAAAATTCCAGAAAAATTCTGTCATGACTGCGTTTTACATGCTAGATATTTACACAAAGGTTTCTGTTTAGTACATGCAAGCAGAGTCAAGCCTGACTTTAAATTATTATTAAGCAGTAACTGAGAAAAGATCAACATCCCATTGCTAAGTATTTTATAAGTACACGGAGACTTAAATAACTTAATATATGTCTGTGGGTTAAAAAACACAAAACATCAAATTACAAATATGGGAAAACTAAATTTATAAACACAGTCATTTCATATACAAAAGTTTAATATTTGTACATACCTATTCATACTTTTATACAAATGACTGTATTTTTCCCAGCTTTCAATTTACACATTTCCTTTCAGAACAGACTTCGTGATCCCTTCAGCACTTTTGCTTATGTTGGACCATTCGTTCTAAAATATTACTTCTACATTCTGCTAAAAATATGTGGCCTCCTACACTGTGTAAGTTACTTCAATACGGTATTTCCACAAGGTACTCACTTGGTAACCAAACTACTACCTTTAACAACAAAATAGATGATGAAGGCTTGATTGCGGTTTTTGTTTTCCTCCTCCTTCTCACTTCACCACTACACTGATGAAAATAAGTTTATAAACTTAATTTTTCTTTTTTATCTATCCTTTGTCATCTCGCCATCTTGAAGAATCTGCTTATTGTTTACTGCTTATTGTTCATTGTTTACTGCCTATTGCTGGATAGTTTTATTTTGTTATATGTATATGTTTTTGTATTTGTACCTGTCTGGAAGCCGCCTAGAGTGGTCGTATTGACCAGATAGGCGGGGTACAAATTAAATAAATAAATAAACTCGTAATCAAGTACATATTATGAACACCAGTGCTGCTGCTTAGTCTGGCCTAGTTCATAACAGAATATAAGTATGGTTTCCTCTGTATGTGGGGCAGGTAAGATACACTACCTTCCCTTTCTCATCTAGTCCTCCGTCATATCTAAGTCTCAGGACTACTTGGAGTTTGCTCTTGTCCTTAGTCATATTTGGGTGGCCTCATTTTAATGACCATAGAAAATAATTTTCGAAAGACCTAACGTAGCCGTAGCTACGGTATGGCTCTCTTAACCAGTTCCTACCCTTCCCTACACAAACACGTATGTGTTGCTAAAACAGCATCCCCACCAAGCTCAGTCTCCCCTCCCTAAATGAAGATGAATTTCGTTTCACCCCTCTCTATTCCTCTTCCTCGGCCCGCCTCAAACAAAACGGCACCTTCTCTTGGCCAAGGCATCCCACCTCCCCATGGCAGCCCGCTCCCTCCAACCGCCTCCCCGCACCCGCTCCAAAACATCCTCCCGGCCACGCCACCATCCCACCGTGCGGCGCACCTTCCGTCTCCTCCTCACCTGGTGCCCCCGACATTGAGCTGGATAATCTCCCCGCTGCCTGCACCAGCAAACCCCGCGCCGTTCCCCGCCATCTTTCCCAGCAGCGACTCTTGCTCCGAACACCGCCTGCTGCTGCTGCTGCTGCCGCCGGCCCCGCCGCCTCCAGCCCCAGCCGCCGCCGCCCCAAAGTTGAGGGAAGGGAGAGGCGGCGGCGGCGGCGGGGCCGGGGGAGAAAAAGGCGCGTCCAGCGAGGCCGCGGAGCCCGCCGCACTAGGCGCTAAGCTCGCCGAGGGAAAGGCAGCCAGGGCGGGGCGTGGGAAGGGAAGCTGAGGCGCCCTCGTCCCCTGGTCTAATCAGGCGGCCCACAGCAGGCCGCAAGCCCCACCCCCCCCTCAGCGCCGTTACCGCGGCCTCTCATTCACTTCCGAGCCGAAAAGGCGACTGTTCCCTATGACAAGCAATGCCATAGCAACGCGCGGCAGCTGGAGGAAGGGATTCCGCGAGGGACAAACTACCAGCGCTGCCCCGTTCCTTCGCGATAGAACAAGCTGGGCGGGAGGGGTGGAGGAAGGAGTTGCGCCCGCCGAACTTCGTGGCCCTTTCCCTCAGTTCCTCACTTCTATGCGAAGGCATAAGCTTAGGTTGCTTGAATTCCAGCCCTACATAACGCCCGAATATAGTCAGCAGCAAACTCCATTACCAAGGCCAAAAGCAGACGTCAGCGAGAAACGGTGCCTGAAAGAAGTTTGTCGTTGTCGAAAAAATAGCCAGACGGTTCATCAGTGAAGTCCCTATTGTTCCATAGTTACTCTGTCCATTGTGTCTGTACCCCTACATGAGGTCGTGGAGTATAAATGTGACAGCCTTAGAGGTTCACTCTAACGAATGAGAAAGTGGCCTTGATCCACGAAAGCTTATACTGTATTAAAATACAGCAGATGTGAAGGTGTCGCAAAGTTTCGTCCCAGTGGCTGTCTTTGGTCTAATATGCCTAGTTAATGAAAGAAGTGGACATGTTCCGCGAAACCTCGCATTAAAATATATCAGTCTTTAAGGTGTCACAAGGTTTTTGTCTTCTTTATTTTATTTTTATTTACATATGCATTGCCTGACATGGCTAATGAATGCCACAGCACGAATTTCATTTTCAGGAGCGCGCAAATTAGCTTCCATTGTTTGCTGATTGATCTTCAGGACTTTGGCACACAAAAGTTTCTTTTCTTTTCTTTTTTTATTTTCACAGAAGAAGAGAAAGGGGGGGGAAGCAAAGGAAAAAGAAAAAACTAACCCCTCAAATTAAACTAACCCCTCCTCCCTTTGGAGGAGCATCTGAGTATGTATATACTGAGTAGATAGATATACATACTGTACATCATAAACTTTGCCCTACACTCCTGACTTCTTCTGGGTCCAAGAATATATTAGTTCCCAGCTTTGTTTTACATAGTCTCTTGGTTGTTCCCGTAGTGCTTCTGATAGAGTTATGCAACAACTCTTCTATCGTTGGAACCTCTTCGATTTTCCATTTTTGGGCCCAGAGTAATCTGGCCACTGTGAGTATATACATAACACAATGCTTCAATTTATTATCATTAATTCCTGATATGACATTCAATAATGCCATTTCAGGTTTTATATCTAATTTCTGCTGGGTAATTTCTTTTGCTAATTCCCATACCTGTGTCCAATAATTTTGACCTTTTCACATGTCCACCACATATGATAATAAGTTCCTGCATTTTTTACACTTCCAACATATATTGCTGACATTTTTGCTAGTCCTACAGGTGTGTGATGCCATCTGTAGAACATTTTGAGGATATTTTCTCTAAGATTTGCTGGTTTAAACATTTTATACAGCTTTCTTTCCACATCAAGCCCTCCTGTCTTCAACTGCCTCCCACAGTTCAAATTCATGCTGGTAGCTTCAGTGACACTGTCAACCATCTCAACCTCTGAGTCTCCTTCTCCTCTTGCCTTCACATTTTCCCAACATCATGTTCTTTTCCAGGGAGTCTTCTCTACTCATGAGGTGGCCAAAGTATTGGAGCCTCAGCTTCAGGATCTGTCCTTCCAGTGAGCACTCAGGGTTGATTTCCTTCAAAATGGATATGTTTGATCTCCTTGCAGTCTAGCTGACTCTCAAGAGTCTCCTCCAGCACCACAATTCAAAAGCACAAATTCTTCAGCAGTCAGCCTTCTTTACAGTCCAGCTCTCACTTCCATACATCGCTAATGGAAAAACCATAGCTTTGACTATGCGGACCTTTGTCGGCAAGGTGATGTCTCTGCTTTTTAAGATGTTGTCTAGGTTTGTCATCACTTTCCTCCCAAGAAGCAGGCATCTATTAATTTTGTGACTGCTGTCACCATCTGCTGTGATCATGGAGCCCAAGAAAGTAAAATCTGTCACTACCTCCATATCTTCTCCCTCTATTTGCCAGGAGGTGATGGGACCAGTGGCCATGATCTTAGGTTTTTTTGATGTTGAGCTTCAGACCACTTTTTGCACTTTCCTCTTTCACTCTCACAAGGGACGTGGTGGAGCTGTGGGCTAAACTGCAGAAGCCTGTGCTGCAGGGTCAGAAGACCAAGCAGTCGTAAGATCAAATCCACGCGACGGAGTGAGCGCCCGTTGCTTATCCCAGCTCCCGCCAACCTAGCGGTTCGAAAGCATGCAAATGCGAGTAGATTAATAGGGACCACCTCGGTGGGAAGGTAACAGCGTTCCGTGTCTAAGTCACACTGGCCATGTGACCACGGAAGATTGTCTTCGGACAAAACGCTGGCTCTATGGCTTGGGAACGGGGATGAGCACTGCCCCCTAGAGTCGAACACGACTGGACAAAAATTGTCAAGGGGAACCTTTACCTTTACCTTTTTACCTTTCACTCTCATTAAGGGGTTCTTTAATTCCTCCTCCCTTTCTGCCATCAGAGTGGTATCATCTTCATATCTGAGGTTACTGATATTTCTTCCGGGAATCTTAATTCTGGCTTGGGATTCCTCCAGTCCAGGCTTTCGCATGATGTATTCTGCATATAAGTTAAATAAGCAGGGAGACAATATGCAGCCTTGTCATATTGCTTTCCCAATTTTGAACCAATTAGTTGTTCCATATCCAGTTCTAATTGTTGCTTCCTGTCCCACATATATGCACTTTGTACAAGATTTTAAAAATCCTTTATAAATTCTTAACATTTTATTCTGCAGTAAGAATCACCATTATTTTAGTTTTTATATCCTGCTATTAGGATTTTTTTGGTCTACTGTACATGTGTTTTCTGTATGACTTTGAAAACAGACCAAAACGTAACACTCAGATTAATATCATGAAACTTCCAAGTAATACTGGACCATTAAGCACTTCAAGCAGACAACCCTTGCTGAATTACTGAGGCTCAATGTTGTATATTTAAATACAAAAATATGTTTCTAGTCTACCAGGTAGGACAGAATAATTTAAAAATTGTGAGGAATGTAAATAAATGTATAGGCCTTAAAATGGAGCTGGAGTAACTTGCAATACAGTCCTATGAGTGTTTTCTTAACAGAATTAAGAGAAGAATTCCTAGGGAGACACCAGATGAGATTTTCCAGGCTGAGAAAGATCTTTCAGAATCAGGGTCTAGGAGCAGATTCATAAACAGTTTTTCAGGACTGGCCTATTGGTGTTGAAATTTGATGATCAGATAGTTATGAAGCTTTCAGGGCTTTCATCTCTATGCTGCATGAAGTAGCATTTCCTCACACTTAAGGATTTTTGTTTTGGCAAAGGTGAAATTGCATAGACGCTCCATAAGCATGACTCAAATGGAAAATTGTAACTGAAGTAGAAAACAATAGCCAACACTCTTTTTCTCCATATTGGTAGCTGGTGCTCACATTGGATTTAGTCCATAAAGATACTGATTTCTATATGAATATTTGGTGGTGCTTGTGTATCTGTAGAGGATGGGTAGACAGATATATAAAAAGATCTATGAACTTTTTTCACAGGTTATGACTATTTTCAGGGAAACAATGTCACTGGCAAAACATACAAAATGTGTTATTATATCTGAAGGACCTTTTATATTGTTTCAAAATTTGTTTAGAACATGACTGCTATAACAGCTCTGAGCAGATCAGTTATACCTTTTTATTTTCAGAGTTGACTTCTTAACACTATGATCCCGCAAATTTGCAGCACAAGCTGTATGTGGTGTCATCTGAACACTTTAGTGGCAGAAACATTGATATACTGTACGTACATGGGGAAGGAGGTGGAGATGTCACATTCACATATAATTTTAAGCAATGAATCGTGGCTTATTAAACTGCAGTGTAAAGCAGCTAACTGGTGGCACATGTATCCTGGTTTCCTGCTTCCACGAATGGATAAACAGGCTAGAGGTACATAATTTTAGCTTGATAACTGAACAAGATATTGTTGGACAGGCTCTAGTAGCAGGCTTCTGCTTAAGGAATAGGTGAATCCAGCGGGCCTAAGACTGGGGCAATCTTGCCCCCCAGTGCAACCTCTTGTGAACCTCCAAAACTGAATCTGGAAGACTGGCGCTGGTTTTCAGGTGGTTTATAGGGTGGGTGGAGAGAATGGAAAAGTTTCTCTGTGCTGGATTTAGACTTTTGTGTAGTGTGTGCACATTGGGATAGCAAACCTTGTCTTTAAGTTAGTATATAATCATGCTTTGTTTGAATACAAGAATACATCATGATCTTCTGGGCATATCAAACTACCTATTCCAGTCTTGTTTAATTGCTTATGCACATGTGACTGGCAGAGCAGGAAAAAATGGGATGCATGCATTAGTATGCAGTCTATTCCTAGTATGGCCTACAAGCCAGCTTTCCGGCTGCACCACATGTGAGCATAAGCAGTACATGTGAGGGCCCACCGTTGTGTTTGCAGTCTACTAAATTATTGCCACTATTATTATTTATTTAGTTGTCACCATTCCGATCCTAAACAAATGAGACATCAAAGTCCTTTAAAAAATAAGAGTACAGTAGTTATATTATTGTACAGGTAGCTGCAGTATTAAACCTTGTCCACTAGATGGGTGTATTGATCTGGAACTGTATTTCCATATATTTGTTTTAATTTTTAAAGCTGCATACTCTGATTTGGTTTTCATACGTTGTCAGTTTCATGCTCTTGCATGATATAACTCAAAAATACAGTGCTTCAGAACAAACAGGAAATCTTCAACCTTCTCTAGTGTGATACAGATGTAGTTTACCTGATAACAATAAAAAAACACCAGGCGAGTCTTTGTGTCAGAACTGTTATCGGAAAGGAAGCCAATTATATAAAAGTTCAAAAAAAAAATAGCACTTGGAAGTAATACGTTATTAATTATTAGCATTTTAATACATTGGTTGAATTCCTGTTGCACAGCTCTGTGCGTGCAATGTAAAGCTGTGATAGGGAACTATGGCAGAGGGGAAGTGCTTCCAAATGCACATTGTGTAACAGTCACTACAGCAACCGTGAGATTGATTGCACAATCCAACTCCACAACTCTAGTTGCTGGGCGTAATGCCCTAGACACTTCCTCAGGTATAACTTTACATTATGCCAGAGTGGACAGGATTTCAGCCATAATTTGGGGGGAATAAGGAAATTTAACCACGCTATGTAATTACTTCTTTCTAGATAAACAAATAATGGTCATTACATTTTCACATTTCTTTTAGAATTGTATTTTCAAAGTACTACTTGTTTTGAAATTTTACATCATTTCAGAGATGACTTTTTAAAAAACCATAAAGAGAACGAAGACACAAAAAGTAATGTAATGAATAACATGCATTCTTTTCAAAGAATAAAATAGTGATTTATTACAGTACTTTACTGTGTTGGGTTTCATTAAAAAGTTAGGCAGCAGGCTACTTTTTTAAAAAGTAATTTTCCAAGCTCCAGTAAAGTATTTTAAAATTTCATCTGGTAATTATAATAACTTCCATTAACTTAAAACCAGTTCCAAAGTATACATTAATAGAACAAAGTTGCTCCCCACACAACATTCCTCTTACTTACTTAGTTTTACTTAATTTATACCTTGCCTCTTCCCCAAAAGGGACTCAAGGTGGTTTTCAATTTTTTTAAAAAATACAAATAATAAAAGAAATAAAAATACAATAAATTACCATATTAAAAGAAAATTCTGCATATTACTCATTTAAAAGTCCTCAATAAATCACTTTAAACACTTTAAAAACACATTTAAAAGATAAACTAATGACTTTGCTGTCATAATTCTATGATAAATTACTTCTGGTGCCGCTGAATGGATCTTAATTTTTCTTTGCAGTGTGCTCATCATCGTCTGAATCGTCTTGATTTTTACATAGAGATTGAAGCTCTTCTGCCTGTGCCTCATATCAATCAGATGGTAGTTTGTAAACTCCACGATCCATCCTAGTCCCATGAGAACCAAAGCAAAAGAACTAAGAGGCAGTGGGGGGAGAGCACTTCTGCAGAATACAGTGGGGTCTTGACTTGAGAACTTAATCCGTATTGGAAGGCAGTTTTCAAGTCAAAAAGTCCGTAGGTCAAGTCTCCATTGACCTACAGTGCATTGAAAACCGATTAATCCCGTAACAGGCCGTTTTTGTTCCATTTTGTTTTTTTTCTGGTCTGTAAGTCAGTTCTCAGGCTGCAAGTCAAACCTAAATTTTGCGGCCAGAGAAGTCTGTAACTCAAAAAGTCTGTAAGTCAAGCCGTCTGTAAGTCAAGGGTCCACTGTATCTTGATGCCACTGCATTTCAAAGCAGCAGTTACTCCTCTCCGTAATTTGTTTCTTTTCCTTCTCATTCATTAATAAGGTCAATTCAGTTCAATAGGACTTGTTCCCAAGAGGTAACTTACCATATTCTTCCATGTATAAGACTATACTTTTGTCTAAAATCTTTAGATTAAAAATTGAGGGTCATCTTATACACGGAAGTAAGCTGAGGAGAGAACAAAAACAATTGGAGGGGAAAGCAGGGATCAAAGCAATCCTGCAGCACTTTGATCCATTTCCCCCTACACTTGATAAGCCCCACTTATTTTTCTTAATTTTGGATTAGAAAAGGGGGTCATCTTATACGTGGAGACGTCTTATACATGGAAAAATAGGGTAGCTTGCAGTTCTACACCTTTGAACTGAGCTGTAAAGTCGCTTTGAGGCAAATGCAGCTTATTTCTGAATCAGACAGTGTATCACAATAATGTCATGGAAATTTGGGGGACTTCTTTCTGGGTACACAGCCAGGCAGGATCACTTGCAGACACAGTATGTAGGAGCAGGCTAGAATTTTACTTTTGAGCTAGCAATACAAAAACATAAAAAATGCTGGCATCGCCATCTCGTGGAAGCCTGCTCAGAGGAAAGCCCTATAAAAGTCAGTTGGATTTATTCCCAGAAGTTTGTCTAATGGGTCTTCAGTAGAGGTGGGCATGAACTGCCAGTTTGGTGGTTTGTGCTGGTTCATTTTTCAGCTGAACTGGTTGAAAAATGAAAAATTTCCTTTTTCCTGTTAACACTGTGCAACAGTGCAAGCCAGTGTCCATCATCTCCTGTCGGTTTGAAATGCAGGGACTGAAGTAATATCCCGCTTTCATAAATCAGAAATTTGTGGGGTTTTTTAAAGGATTGTATTTATGTGCTGTATATCACAAGACTGTATACTGTCCACCTGCTTATTTAACTTACTTGCAGAATACATCATGCGAAAGGCTGGACTGGAGGAATCCCAAATCAGAATAAAGATTGCCGGAAGAAATATCAACAACCTCAGATATGCAGATGATACCACTTTGATGGCAGAAAGTGAGGACGAATTAAGGAACCTTGTGTTAGCTTTCTCAGCAGAAATCACAGTTTAGCAGAGTATTTGGCCGTTCAGGCAGTCCAGGAATAACTCACACGTAGTCCAGCAGCATTTCCATCAGCATAGTGTATTTACAGCAAATATATAGAGCAGTCTGGCAGCATAGCAGGCAGATGTGATCTACAAGCAGGTGAAGATACAACTAACTGTACAGTTCTACATATATACATATACACAACCAATCAGGTTACACATTACCTCATTACACATTACCTCACCCCTAGGTTACATCAGCCATGGATTACATCATCTCTGATGAGTCATCCTGACTCAGTTTCAGCACACCTGATTGTTATGGCTTCTCATTAAACTACTCCATTCTGCTCAGGCCTGCAATTTTCCTTGACACTTTGTAATGAGGATGAAAGTGGAGCGCACAAAAAATGGTCTGAAGCTCAACATGAAAAAAAGTAAGATCATGGCCACTGGTCCCATCACCTCCTGGCAAATAGAAGGGGAAGATATGGAGGCAGTGACAGATTTTACTTTCTTGGGCTACATGATCACTGCAGATGGGCACAGCAGCCACGAAATTAAAAGACGCCTGCTTATTGGAAGGAAAGCGATGACCTCGATAGCATCTTAAAAAGCAGAGACATCACCTTGCCAACAAAAGTCTGCATAGTCAAAGCTATGGTTTTTCCAGTAGTGATGTATGGAAGTGAGAGCTGGACCATGAAGAATGCTAACCGACGAAGAATGGATGCTTTTGAATTGTGGTGCTGGAGGAGGCTCTTGAGAGTCCCCTGGACTGCAAAGAGGACAAACCTATCCATTCTAAAGGAAATCAACCCTGAGTATTCACTGGAAGGACAGATCCTGAAGCTGAGGCTCCAATAATTCAGCCATCTGATGAGAAGACTCCCTGGAAAAGACCCTGATGTTTGAAAAGTGTGAGGGCAAGAGGAGAAGGGGACAACAGAGGATGAGATGGTTGGACAGTGTCATTGAAGCTACCAACATGAATTTGACCCAACTCCAGGGGGCAGTGCAATACAGGAGTGCCTAGCATGCTCTGGTCCATGGGGTCATGAAGAGTCGGACACGACTAAACAACATTCTTGTGCATGAAGCCTAATGACCACTTAGGTATGAAAGGCTTTTATTCTAGTGATTGGGTGTGCTTTCCTATGCCTGCCTATTCAGGGGTAAATCCTATTAAGTGAGTGGATATAAGACTGGAGGAAAGTTGCAGAGGTTACTGTATTATAGTATTATGTTGCACCATTGATATAAGTTTAATTCCATTGTTCACATTCTAAGTGTTTTATACTCATTCTTTGCACAGGCAATGATTGAGAGATTAGAGGTGGAATATTTATATTGATCTATTATAAATTGATTTCTCATCTTTTCCTCTTTTTTCCACTGTCTTGCTGTACTTTGATTAAGGATGTTCATCCTACGATCTGGGGAAAATGTGATTATTCTCGGCTGGATATAAAATGACAGTGCATTTTGACATATTCATGTTGAGTGCCAATGACACAGAGTCTGGAACATACTCATTTGTCATCCCTAAACATTTTGTTTACTTAGAATATCCTAAATTAAAACGTACAGCACAAAACCAATTGTGTCACGCATGCCTTAAATCCTTGAAAATGTATTCTAATGGCTAGCAAGTATTGAAAAGCCGCCCAGACACCCTTGGATAGAGTGGGCGGCATATAAATTAAGCAAATAAATAAACAAATTTAGTAATAATGCCAGCATGAAAATTATAACAACTCTAGAAACCCTTAGGTCTCCTACTCCAGCAGCTGCTCCCACTCCTAACAGGTCTTTTTGGCGTCCAGACCTTATTTTTCACTGAGGGATGTCTTTAAAGCAACTTGTGTCAGAAACGGATATTACATTATGGTATTAACATATCTGTGAAATTATGCCTTACATGCGTTGAAGAAATTATGGCATGTAATCACCTAGCAAGCAGAACAATTATTTTTTATAATACTGTGTGAATCAGGTTTCTGGCTGCAGAGCTAGAGGTTGGGAGTTTGATTCCTCACTGTGCCTCTAGAGAGAAGGGCCTGCCTGTGTGGCAAGTTGCACGCTCCCAGGGCACCCCCAGAAGAAGGGAATGGGAAACCACTTCTGAGTTCTTTCTACCTAGATACTCTGAAAAAGACCACCATGTCAGAACTGACTTCACACCACACACACACACACACACACACACACACAGAGAGAGAGAGAGAGAGAGAGAGAGAGAGAGAGAGAGAGAGAGAGATGATTTCAGCCAGTGGAAAATAAATTCAGTGTGTTGGTTGTTGTGGGTTTTTCTGGCTCTTTGGTTGTGTTCTGAAGGTTGTTCTTCGTAACATTTCCACATGAGACAGAATGCTGAAAATTGGGATCGAATTGACATTCGATGGGGATAAGGAATGTTTCCCTCTACTTATGCTCAATTTACCCTGATAGATAATACCTAACATATCGTGAGCGTTTGTGATGTGTGACAGAGGGCTAGAATCACTTTGGAGCCATCTGATTGTCAAAATAATCACAAATATGGGTGAATTAATCCAGAATCCAGGTCATACCCAGCAACCCACAGGCAGGCAAAGCGTGTGTGTGTTTAGTCGTTTAGTCGTGTCCGACTCTTCGTGACCCCATGGACCAGAGCACGCCAGGCCCTCCTGTCTTCTACTGCCTCCCGGAGTTGTGTCAGGTTCATGTTGGTTGCTTCGCAGACACTGTCCAGCCATCTCATCCTCGGTCGTCCCCTTCTCCTCTTGCCATCACACTTTCCCAACATCAGGGTCTTTTCCAGGGAGTCTTTTCTTCTCATTAGATGGCCAAAGTACTGGAGCCTCAGCTTCAGGATCTGTCCTTCCAGTGAGCACTCAGGGTTGATTTCCTTTAGAACTGATAGGTTTGTTTTCCTTGCAGTCCAGGGGATTCTCAAGAGCCTCCTCCAGCACCACAATTCAAAGGCATCAATTCTTCGGCGGTCTGCTTTCTTTATGGTCCAGCTCTCACTTCCATACATCACGACAGGAAAAACCATAGCTTTGACTATTCGGACTTTTGTTGGCAAGGTGATGTCTCTGCTTTTCAAGATGCTGTCCAGATTTGTCATCGCTTTCCTCCCAAGAAGAAGGCGCCTTTTAATTTCAGGGCTGCTGTCTCCATCTGCAGTGATCATGGAGCCCAGGAAGATAAAATTTGACACTGCCTCCATATCTTCCCCTTCTATTTCCCAGGAGGTGATGGGACCAGTGGCCATGATCTTAGTTTTTTTGATGTTGAGTTTCAGACCGTTTTTTGCACTCTCCTCTTTCACTCTCATTACAAGGTTCTTTAATTCCTCCTCACTTTCTGCCATCAGAGTGGTATCATCTGCATATCGGAGGTTGTTGATATTTCTTCCGGCAATCTTAATTCCGGCTTGGGTTTCTTCCAGTCCAGCCTTCCGCATGATGTATTCTGCATATAAGTTAAATAAGCTGGGGGACAATATACAGCCTTGCCGTACTCCTTTCCCAATTTTGAACCACTCAGTTGTTCCATGACCAGTTCTAACTGTTGCTTCCTGTCCCACATATAGGTTTCTCAGGAGACAGATAAAGTGGTCAGGCACTCCCATTTCTTTAAGAACTTGCCATAGTTTGCTGTGGTCCACACAGTCAAAGGCTTTCGCATAGTCACAACAAACTATGGCAAGTCCTTAAAGAACTGGGAGTGCCTCACCACCTTATCTGTCTCCTGAGAAACCTATATGTGGGACAGGAAGCAACAGTTAGAACTGGATATGGAACAACTGATTGGTTCAAAATTGGGAAAGGAGTACGACAAGGCTGTATATTGTCACCCTGCTTATTCAACTTATATGCAGAATACATCATGCGAAAGGCTGGACTGGAGGAATCCCAAGCCGGAATCAAGATTGCCAGAAGAAATATCAACAACCTCCGATATGCACATGATGCCACTCTGATGGCAGAAAGTGAGGAGGATTGAAGGAATCTTGTAATAAGGGTGAAAGAGGAGAGTGCAAAAAACAGTCTGAAGCTCAACATCAGAAACACTAAGATCATGGCCACTGGTCCCATCACCTCCTGGCAAATAGAAGAGGAGCACCTGTAGGCAGTGACAAATTTTATTTTCCTGGGCTCCATGATCACTGCAGATGGAGACAGCAGCCACGAAATTAAAAGACGCCTGCTTCTTGGGGGGAAAGCGATGACAAACCTTGACAGCATCCTAAAAAGCAGAGACATCACCTTGCCAACGAAAGTCCGCATAGTCAAAGCTATGGTTTTTCCTGTAGTGATGTATAGAAGTGAGAGCTGAACCATAAAGAAAGCAGACAGCCGAAGAATTGATGCCTTTGAATTGTGGTGCTGGAGGAGTCCCCTGGACTGCAAGGAGAACAAACCTATCAATTCTAAAGGAAATCAACCCTGAGTGCTCACTGGAAGGACAGATCCTGAAGCTGGGGCTCCAGTACTTTGGCCATCTCATGAGAAGAGAAGACTCCTTGGAAAAGACCTTGATGTTAAGAAAGTGTGAAAGCAAGAGGAGAAGGGGACGACAGAGGATGAGATGGTTGGGAAATGTCATCGAAGCTACCAGAATGAATTTGACACACCTCTGGGAGGCAGTGGAAGATAGGAGGGCCTGGCATGCTCTGGTCCATGGGGTCACGTAGAGTCGGACACGACTAAACAAAATGAAACGAACCATAAAAACAAATGAGTTCAATTTACAGATCAAATCATGTCAGAATTTTCACTACAGGTTAAAATAACTAAACTGAGTATCATATTGTGGACACAGGAAAAGATAAAATTTACTGGAAAAGACAATAATGTAACTTAAGTTGAAGCCAGTAAGAAAAAGACCTAAGATGACATGAAATGATCCATTAAAGCAAGCAATGGCCTTTATTTTGCAAGACTTGAACAGGGCTATTAATTACAAGCCGTTTTGGAGATCATTAATTCATAGCATTGCTGTAAGTCAGAAATGGCCTGATGGCACATAACAATAACAATCAGTAGAGAGACTGCTTACTGATCAAGCAACTGATCTATTGTAGGAATTACTAATACAGTTTATACAAAATACTTAAAATATTGAAAAAACCCTGTACAGATGCTAATATAAGCTTTACATTTAGACAGACCTCAGGAATCTTGTGATTTGTTGATGCTCAACAGGGAAATGCCTGAGAGTATCTACAACACTATAATTACATCAACTATTGAATCTTTAAAGCACATGTCCATATACCAGGGAAGGCTTACTAGTTACCATTAAAAAAGTGGTACCCCTGTCAACTGAGTGCTCCATACCTATGAAACCAGAAGAATTTCATAAGTATGCTTTTAGGAGTGGCATCTAAACCAGTAGTTTCCAACCTTGGATCCCAAGATGTTACTGGATTACAACCCACAGAAATCTTCGCCAGCACGGCCAGTGGTGAAATCTTCTGGGAGTTTTAGTCCAATAACATTTGGGGACCCAAGGTTGGGAACCATTGACCTAAACATAAGTGCTCTTTAAAATGTTACTAGAAAAACTTATGCTGAAGCACACAATTCTATATAATTCCCCTGCCTCACACAAAACATGCAGACAATCCAATATTTCTGCCAGTAATCCAGCAAAAATTATGGTATAACCAGAAATGGGGCTCAGTATCATGAGACTGAATCCATCAACAAAGCATGTAGGTCAGAGATTACAACAACACAAGCAGGATCTCCCAATGTTGAATAGGCCATGAATTGCCAAATCACAGCATTATTCCATGAATCCAGAAAACTTTGTGAAGCAAATAAATATGATAGGATAACATTTCTATTTACCTAAATTCTACGTTCTTCTTTGTCCATGTTTGTGTAGAAATTTCCAACTGCAATTATGCTACGATTGGCCTTCCAGACAATTATTTTTTTAAAAAAATTCCAGAAAAATTCTGTCATGACTGCGTTTTACATGCTAGATATTTACACAAAGGTTTCTGTTTAGTACATGCAAGCAGAGTCAAGCCTGACTTTAAATTATTATTAAGCAGTAACTGAGAAAAGATCAACATCCCATTGCTAAGTATTTTATAAGTACACGGAGACTTAAATAACTTAATATATGTCTGTGGGTTAAAAAACACAAAACATCAAATTACAAATATGGGAAAACTAAATTTATAAACACAGTCATTTCATATACAAAAGTTTAATATTTGTACATACCTATTCATACTTTTATACAAATGACTGTATTTTTCCCAGCTTTCAATTTACACATTTCCTTTCAGAACAGACTTCGTGATCCCTTCAGCACTTTTGCTTATGTTGGACCATTCGTTCTAAAATATTACTTCTACATTCTGCTAAAAATATGTGGCCTCCTACACTGTGTAAGTTACTTCAATACGGTATTTCCACAAGGTACTCACTTGGTAACCAAACTACTACCTTTAACAACAAAATAGATGATGAAGGCTTGATTGCGGTTTTTGTTTTCCTCCTCCTTCTCACTTCACCACTACACTGATGAAAATAAGTTTATAAACTTAATTTTTCTTTTTTATCTATCCTTTGTCATCTCGCCATCTTGAAGAATCTGCTTATTGTTTACTGCTTATTGTTCATTGTTTACTGCCTATTGCTGGATAGTTTTATTTTGTTATATGTATATGTTTTTGTTTTTGTACCTGTCTGGAAGCCGCCTAGAGTGGTCGTATTGACCAGATAGGCGGGGTACAAATTAAATAAATAAATAAACTCGTAATCAAGTACATATTATGAACACCAGTGCTGCTGCTTAGTCTGGCCTAGTTCATAACAGAATATAAGTATGGTTTCCTCTGTATGTGGGGCAGGTAAGATACACTACCTTCCCTTTCTCATCTAGTCCTCCGTCATATCTAAGTCTCAGGACTACTTGGAGTTTGCTCTTGTCCTTAGTCATATTTGGGTGGCCTCATTTTAATGACCATAGAAAATAATTTTCGAAAGACCTAACGTAGCCGTAGCTACGGTATGGCTCTCTTAACCAGTTCCTACCCTTCCCTACACAAACACGTATGTGTTGCTAAAACAGCATCCCCACCAAGCTCAGTCTCCCCTCCCTAAATGAAGATGAATTTCGTTTCACCCCTCTCTATTCCTCTTCCTCGGCCCGCCTCAAACAAAACGGCACCTTCTCTTGGCCAAGGCATCCCACCTCCCCATGGCAGCCCGCTCCCTCCAACCGCCTCCCCGCACCCGCTCCAAAACATCCTCCCGGCCACGCCGCCATCCCACCGTGCGGCGCACCTTCCGTCTCCTCCTCACCTGGTGCCCCCGACATTGAGCTGGATAATCTCCCCGCTGCCTGCACCAGCAAACCCCGCGCCGTTCCCCGCCATCTTTCCCAGCAGCGACTCTTGCTCCGAACACCGCCTGCTGCTGCTGCTGCTGCCGCCGCTGCCGCCGGCCCCGCCGCCTCCAGCCCCAGCCGCCGCCGCCCCAAAGTTGAGGGAAGGGAGAGGCGGCGGCGGCGGCGGGGCCGGGGGAGAAAAAGGCGCGTCCAGCGAGGCCGCGGAGCCCGCCGCACTAGGCGCTAAGCTCGCCGAGGGAAAGGCAGCCAGGGCGGGGCGTGGGAAGGGAAGCTGAGGCGCCCTCGTCCCCTGGTCTAATCAGGCGGCCCACAGCAGGCCGCAAGCCCCACCCCCCCCTCAGCGCCGTTACCGCGGCCTCTCATTCACTTCCGAGCCGAAAAGGCGACTGTTCCCTATGACAAGCAATGCCATAGCAACGCGCGGCAGCTGGAGGAAGGGATTCCGCGAGGGACAAACTACCAGCGCTGCCCCGTTCCTTCGCGATAGAACAAGCTGGGCGGGAGGGGTGGAGGAAGGAGTTGCGCCCGCCGAACTTCGTGGCCCTTTCCCTCAGTTCCTCACTTCTATGCGAAGGCATAAGCTTAGGTTGCTTGAATTCCAGCCCTACATAACGCCCGAATATAGTCAGCAGCAAACTCCATTACCAAGGCCAAAAGCAGACGTCAGCGAGAAACGGTGCCTGAAAGAAGTTTGTCGTTGTCGAAAAAATAGCCAGACGGTTCATCAGTGAAGTCCCTATTGTTCCATAGTTACTCTGTCCATTGTGTCTGTACCCCTACATGAGGTCGTGGAGTATAAATGTGACAGCCTTAGAGGTTCACTCTAACGAATGAGAAAGTGGCCTTGATCCACGAAAGCTTATACTGTATTAAAATACAGCAGATGTGAAGGTGTCGCAAAGTTTCGTCCCAGTGGCTGTCTTTGGTCTAATATGCCTAGTTAATGAAAGAAGTGGACATGTTCCGCGAAACCTCGCATTAAAATATATCAGTCTTTAAGGTGTCACAAGGTTTTTGTCTTCTTTATTTTATTTTTATTTACATATGCATTGCCTGACATGGCTAATGAATGCCACAGCACGAATTTCATTTTCAGGAGCGCGCAAATTAGCTTCCATTGTTTGCTGATTGATCTTCAGGACTTTGGCACACAAAAGTTTCTTTTCTTTTCTTTTTTTATTTTCACAGAAGAAGAGAAAGGGGGGGGGGAAGCAAAGGAAAAAGAAAAAACTAACCCCTCAAATTAAACTAACCCCTCCTCCCTTTGGAGGAGCATCTGAGTATGTATATACTGAGTAGATAGATATACATACTGTACATCATAAACTTTGCCCTACACTCCTGACTTCTTCTGGGTCCAAGAATATATTAGTTCCCAGCTTTGTTTTACATAGTCTCTTGGTTGTTCCCGTAGTGCTTCTGATAGAGTTATGCAACAACTCTTCTATCGTTGGAACCTCTTCGATTTTCCATTTTTGGGCCCAGAGTAATCTGGCCACTGTGAGTATATACATAACACAATGCTTCAATTTATTATCATTAATTCCTGATATGACATTCAATAATGCCATTTCAGGTTTTATATCTAATTTCTGCTGGGTAATTTCTTTTGCTAATTCCCATACCTGTGTCCAATAATTTTGACCTTTTCACATGTCCACCACATATGATAATAAGTTCCTGCATTTTTTACACTTCCAACATATATTGCTGACATTTTTGCTAGTCCTACAGGTGTGTGATGCCATCTGTAGAACATTTTGAGGATATTTTCTCTAAGATTTGCTGGTTTAAACATTTTATACAGCTTTCTTTCCACATCAAGCCCTCCTGTCTTCAACTGCCTCCCACAGTTCAAATTCATGCTGGTAGCTTCAGTGACACTGTCAACCATCTCAACCTCTGAGTCTCCTTCTCCTCTTGCCTTCACATTTTCCCAACATCATGTTCTTTTCCAGGGAGTCTTCTCTACTCATGAGGTGGCCAAAGTATTGGAGCCTCAGCTTCAGGATCTGTCCTTCCAGTGAGCACTCAGGGTTGATTTCCTTCAAAATGGATATGTTTGATCTCCTTGCAGTCTAGCTGACTCTCAAGAGTCTCCTCCAGCACCACAATTCAAAAGCACAAATTCTTCAGCAGTCAGCCTTCTTTACAGTCCAGCTCTCACTTCCATACATCGCTAATGGAAAAACCATAGCTTTGACTATGCGGACCTTTGTCGGCAAGGTGATGTCTCTGCTTTTTAAGATGTTGTCTAGGTTTGTCATCACTTTCCTCCCAAGAAGCAGGCATCTATTAATTTTGTGACTGCTGTCACCATCTGCTGTGATCATGGAGCCCAAGAAAGTAAAATCTGTCACTACCTCCATATCTTCTCCCTCTATTTGCCAGGAGGTGATGGGACCAGTGGCCATGATCTTAGGTTTTTTTGATGTTGAGCTTCAGACCACTTTTTGCACTTTCCTCTTTCACTCTCACAAGGGACGTGGTGGAGCTGTGGGCTAAACTGCAGAAGCCTGTGCTGCAGGGTCAGAAGACCAAGCAGTCGTAAGATCAAATCCACGCGACGGAGTGAGCGCCCGTTGCTTATCCCAGCTCCCGCCAACCTAGCGGTTCGAAAGCATGCAAATGCGAGTAGATTAATAGGGACCACCTCGGTGGGAAGGTAACAGCGTTCCGTGTCTAAGTCACACTGGCCATGTGACCACGGAAGATTGTCTTCGGACAAAACGCTGGCTCTATGGCTTGGGAACGGGGATGAGCACTGCCCCCTAGAGTCGAACACGACTGGACAAAAATTGTCAAGGGGAACCTTTACCTTTACCTTTTTACCTTTCACTCTCATTAAGGGGTTCTTTAATTCCTCCTCCCTTTCTGCCATCAGAGTGGTATCATCTTCATATCTGAGGTTACTGATATTTCTTCCGGGAATCTTAATTCTGGCTTGGGATTCCTCCAGTCCAGGCTTTCGCATGATGTATTCTGCATATAAGTTAAATAAGCAGGGAGACAATATGCAGCCTTGTCATATTGCTTTCCCAATTTTGAACCAATTAGTTGTTCCATATCCAGTTCTAATTGTTGCTTCCTGTCCCACATATATGCACTTTGTACAAGATTTTAAAAATCCTTTATAAATTCTTAACATTTTATTCTGCAGTAAGAATCACCATTATTTTAGTTTTTATATCCTGCTATTAGGATTTTTTTGGTCTACTGTACATGTGTTTTCTGTATGACTTTGAAAACAGACCAAAACGTAACACTCAGATTAATATCATGAAACTTCCAAGTAATACTGGACCATTAAGCACTTCAAGCAGACAACCCTTGCTGAATTACTGAGGCTCAATGTTGTATATTTAAATACAAAAATATGTTTCTAGTCTACCAGGTAGGACAGAATAATTTAAAAATTGTGAGGAATGTAAATAAATGTATAGGCCTTAAAATGGAGCTGGAGTAACTTGCAATACAGTCCTATGAGTGTTTTCTTAACAGAATTAAGAGAAGAATTCCTAGGGAGACACCAGATGAGATTTTCCAGGCTGAGAAAGATCTTTCAGAATCAGGGTCTAGGAGCAGATTCATAAACAGTTTTTCAGGACTGGCCTATTGGTGTTGAAATTTGATGATCAGATAGTTATGAAGCTTTCAGGGCTTTCATCTCTATGCTGCATGAAGTAGCATTTCCTCACACTTAAGGATTTTTGTTTTGGCAAAGGTGAAATTGCATAGACGCTCCATAAGCATGACTCAAATGGAAAATTGTAACTGAAGTAGAAAACAATAGCCAACACTCTTTTTCTCCATGTTGGTAGCTGGTGCTCACATTGGATTTAGTCCATAAAGATACTGATTTCTATATGAATATTTGGTGGTGCTTGTGTATCTGTAGAGGATGGGTAGACAGATATATAAAAAGATCTATGAACTTTTTTCACAGGTTATGACTATTTTCAGGGAAACAATGTCACTGGCAAAACATACAAAATGTGTTATTATATCTGAAGGACCTTTTATATTGTTTCAAAATTTGTTTAGAACATGACTGCTATAACAGCTCTGAGCAGATCAGTTATACCTTTTTATTTTCAGAGTTGACTTCTTAACACTATGATCCCGCAAATTTGCAGCACAAGCTGTATGTGGTGTCATCTGAACACTTTAGTGGCAGAAACATTGATATACTGTACGTACATGGGGAAGGAGGTGGAGATGTCACATTCACATATAATTTTAAGCAATGAATCGTGGCTTATTAAACTGCAGTGTAAAGCAGCTAACTGGTGGCACATGTATCCTGGTTTCCTGCTTCCACGAATGGATAAACAGGCTAGAGGTACATAATTTTAGCTTGATAACTGAACAAGATATTGTTGGACAGGCTCTAGTAGCAGGCTTCTGCTTAAGGAATAGGTGAATCCAGCGGGCCTAAGACTGGGGCAATCTTGCCCCCCAGTGCAACCTCTTGTGAACCTCCAAAACTGAATCTGGAAGACTGGCGCTGGTTTTCAGGTGGTTTATAGGGTGGGTGGAGAGAATGGAAAAGTTTCTCTGTGCTGGATTTAGACTTTTGTGTAGTGTGTGCACATTGGGATAGCAAACCTTGTCTTTAAGTTAGTATATAATCATGCTTTGTTTGAATACAAGAATACATCATGATCTTCTGGGCATATCAAACTACCTATTCCAGTCTTGTTTAATTGCTTATGCACATGTGACTGGCAGAGCAGGAAAAAATGGGATGCATGCATTAGTATGCAGTCTATTCCTAGTATGGCCTACAAGCCAGCTTTCCGGCTGCACCACATGTGAGCATAAGCAGTACATGTGAGGGCCCACCGTTGTGTTTGCAGTCTACTAAATTATTGCCACTATTATTATTTATTTAGTTGTCACCATTCCGATCCTAAACAAATGAGACATCAAAGTCCTTTAAAAAATAAGAGTACAGTAGTTATATTATTGTACAGGTAGCTGCAGTATTAAACCTTGTCCACTAGATGGGTGTATTGATCTGGAACTGTATTTCCATATATTTGTTTTAATTTTTAAAGCTGCATACTCTGATTTGGTTTTCATACGTTGTCAGTTTCATGCTCTTGCATGATATAACTCAAAAATACAGTGCTTCAGAACAAACAGGAAATCTTCAACCTTCTCTAGTGTGATACAGATGTAGTTTACCTGATAACAATAAAAAAACACCAGGCGAGTCTTTGTGTCAGAACTGTTATCGGAAAGGAAGCCAATTATATAAAAGTTCAAAAAAAAAATAGCACTTGGAAGTAATACGTTATTAATTATTAGCATTTTAATACATTGGTTGAATTCCTGTTGCACAGCTCTGTGCGTGCAATGTAAAGCTGTGATAGGGAACTATGGCAGAGGGGAAGTGCTTCCAAATGCACATTGTGTAACAGTCACTACAGCAACTGTGAGATTGATTGCACAATCCAACTCCACAACTCTAGTTGCTGGGCGTAATGCCCTAGACACTTCCTCAGGTATAACTTTACATTATGCCAGAGTGGACAGGATTTCAGCCATAATTTGGGGGGAATAAGGAAATTTAACCACGCTATGTAATTACTTCTTTCTAGATAAACAAATAATGGTCATTACATTTTCACATTTCTTTTAGAATTGTATTTTCAAAGTACTACTTGTTTTGAAATTTTACATCATTTCAGAGATGACTTTTTAAAAAACCATAAAGAGAACGAAGACACAAAAAGTAATGTAATGAATAACATGCATTCTTTTCAAAGAATAAAATAGTGATTTATTACAGTACTTTACTGTGTTGGGTTTCATTAAAAAGTTAGGCAGCAGGCTACTTTTTTAAAAAGTAATTTTCCAAGCTCCAGTAAAGTATTTTAAAATTTCATCTGGTAATTATAATAACTTCCATTAACTTAAAACCAGTTCCAAAGTATACATTAATAGAACAAAGTTGCTCCCCACACAACATTCCTCTTACTTACTTAGTTTTACTTAATTTATACCTTGCCTCTTCCCCAAAAGGGACTCAAGGTGGTTTTCAATTTTTTTAAAAAATACAAATAATAAAAGAAATAAAAATACAATAAATTACCATATTAAAAGAAAATTCTGCATATTACTCATTTAAAAGTCCTCAATAAATCACTTTAAACACTTTAAAAACACATTTAAAAGATAAACTAATGACTTTGCTGTCATAATTCTATGATAAATTACTTCTGGTGCCGCTGAATGGATCTTAATTTTTCTTTGCAGTGTGCTCATCATCGTCTGAATCGTCTTGATTTTTACATAGAGATTGAAGCTCTTCTGCCTGTGCCTCATATCAATCAGATGGTAGTTTGTAAACTCCACGATCCATCCTAGTCCCATGAGAACCAAAGCAAAAGAACTAAGAGGCAGTGGGGGGAGAGCACTTCTGCAGAATACAGTGGGGTCTTGACTTGAGAACTTAATCCGTATTGGAAGGCAGTTTTCAAGTCAAAAAGTCCGTAGGTCAAGTCTCCATTGACCTACAGTGCATTGAAAACCGATTAATCCCGTAACAGGCCGTTTTTGTTCCATTTTGTTTTTTTTCTGGTCTGTAAGTCAGTTCTCAGGCTGCAAGTCAAACCTAAATTTTGCGGCCAGAGAAGTCTGTAACTCAAAAAGTCTGTAAGTCAAGCCGTCTGTAAGTCAAGGGTCCACTGTATCTTGATGCCACTGCATTTCAAAGCAGCAGTTACTCCTCTCCGTAATTTGTTTCTTTTCCTTCTCATTCATTAATAAGGTCAATTCAGTTCAATAGGACTTGTTCCCAAGAGGTAACTTACCATATTCTTCCATGTATAAGACTATACTTTTGTCTAAAATCTTTAGATTAAAAATTGAGGGTCATCTTATACACGGAAGTAAGCTGAGGAGAGAACAAAAACAATTGGAGGGGAAAGCAGGGATCAAAGCAATCCTGCAGCACTTTGATCCATTTCCCCCTACACTTGATAAGCCCCACTTATTTTTCTTAATTTTGGATTAGAAAAGGGGGTCATCTTATACGTGGAGACATCTTATACATGGAAAAATAGGGTAGCTTGCAGTTCTACACCTTTGAACTGAGCTGTAAAGTCGCTTTGAGGCAAATGCAGCTTATTTCTGAATCAGACAGTGTATCACAATAATGTCATGGAAATTTGGGGGACTTCTTTCTGGGTACACAGCCAGGCAGGATCACTTGCAGACACAGTATGTAGGAGCAGGCTAGAATTTTACTTTTGAGCTAGCAATACAAAAACATAAAAAATGCTGGCATCGCCATCTCGTGGAAGCCTGCTCAGAGGAAAGCCCTATAAAAGTCAGTTGGATTTATTCCCAGAAGTTTGTCTAATGGGTCTTCAGTAGAGGTGGGCATGAACTGCCAGTTTGGTGGTTTGTGCTGGTTCATTTTTCAGCTGAACTGGTTGAAAAATGAAAAATTTCCTTTTTCCTGTTAACACTGTGCAACAGTGCAAGCCAGTGTCCATCATCTCCTGTCGGTTTGAAATGCAGGGACTGAAGCAATATCCCGCTTTCATAAATCAGAAATTTGTGGGGTTTTTTAAAGGATTGTATTTATGTGCTGTATATCACAAGACTGTATACTGTCCACCTGCTTATTTAACTTACTTGCAGAATACATCATGCGAAAGGCTGGACTGGAGGAATCCCAAATCAGAATAAAGATTGCCGGAAGAAATATCAACAACCTCAGATATGCAGATGATACCACTTTGATGGCAGAAAGTGAGGACGAATTAAGGAACCTTGTGTTAGCTTTCTCAGCAGAAATCACAGTTTAGCAGAGTATTTGGCCGTTCAGGCAGTCCAGGAATAACTCACACGTAGTCCAGCAGCATTTCCATCAGCATAGTGTATTTACAGCAAATATATAGAGCAGTCTGGCAGCATAGCAGGCAGATGTGATCTACAAGCAGGTGAAGATACAACTAACTGTACAGTTCTACATATATACATATACACAACCAATCAGGTTACACATTACCTCATTACACATTACCTCACCCCTAGGTTACATCAGCCATGGATTACATCATCTCTGATGAGTCATCCTGACTCAGTTTCAGCACACCTGATTGTTATGGCTTCTCATTAAACTACTCCATTCTGCTCAGGCCTGCAATTTTCCTTGACACTTTGTAATGAGGATGAAAGTGGAGCGCACAAAAAATGGTCTGAAGCTCAACATGAAAAAAAGTAAGATCATGGCCACTGGTCCCATCACCTCCTGGCAAATAGAAGGGGAAGATATGGAGGCAGTGACAGATTTTACTTTCTTGGGCTACATGATCACTGCAGATGGGCACAGCAGCCACGAAATTAAAAGACGCCTGCTTATTGGAAGGAAAGCGATGACCTCGATAGCATCTTAAAAAGCAGAGACATCACCTTGCCAACAAAAGTCTGCATAGTCAAAGCTATGGTTTTTCCAGTAGTGATGTATGGAAGTGAGAGCTGGACCATGAAGAATGCTAACCGACGAAGAATGGATGCTTTTGAATTGTGGTGCTGGAGGAGGCTCTTGAGAGTCCCCTGGACTGCAAAGAGGACAAACCTATCCATTCTAAAGGAAATCAACCCTGAGTATTCACTGGAAGGACAGATCCTGAAGCTGAGGCTCCAATAATTCAGCCATCTGATGAGAAGACTCCCTGGAAAAGACCCTGATGTTTGAAAAGTGTGAGGGCAAGAGGAGAAGGGGACAACAGAGGATGAGATGGTTGGACAGTGTCATTGAAGCTACCAACATGAATTTGACCCAACTCCAGGGGGCAGTGCAATACAGGAGTGCCTAGCATGCTCTGGTCCATGGGGTCATGAAGAGTCGGACACGACTAAACAACATTCTTGTGCATGAAGCCTAATGACCACTTAGGTATGAAAGGCTTTTATTCTAGTGATTGGGTGTGCTTTCCTATGCCTGCCTATTCAGGGGTAAATCCTATTAAGTGAGTGGATATAAGACTGGAGGAAAGTTGCAGAGGTTACTGTATTATAGTATTATGTTGCACCATTGATATAAGTTTAATTCCATTGTTCACATTCTAAGTGTTTTATACTCATTCTTTGCACAGGCAATGATTGAGAGATTAGAGGTGGAATATTTATATTGATCTATTATAAATTGATTTCTCATCTTTTCCTCTTTTTTCCACTGTCTTGCTGTACTTTGATTAAGGATGTTCATCCTACGATCTGGGGAAAATGTGATTATTCTCGGCTGGATATAAAATGACAGTGCATTTTGACATATTCATGTTGAGTGCCAATGACACAGAGTCTGGAACATACTCATTTGTCATCCCTAAACATTTTGTTTACTTAGAATATCCTAAATTAAAACGTACAGCACAAAACCAATTGTGTCACGCATGCCTTAAATCCTTGAAAATGTATTCTAATGGCTAGCAAGTATTGAAAAGCCGCCCAGACACCCTTGGATAGAGTGGGCGGCATATAAATTAAGCAAATAAATAAACAAATTTAGTAATAATGCCAGCATGAAAATTATAACAACTCTAGAAACCCTTAGGTCTCCTACTCCAGCAGCTGCTCCCACTCCTAACAGGTCTTTTTGGCGTCCAGACCTTATTTTTCACTGAGGGATGTCTTTAAAGCAACTTGTGTCAGAAACGGATATTACATTATGGTATTAACATATCTGTGAAATTATGCCTTACATGCGTTGAAGAAATTATGGCATGTAATCACCTAGCAAGCAGAACAATTATTTTTTATAATACTGTGTGAATCAGGTTTCTGGCTGCAGAGCTAGAGGTTGGGAGTTTGATTCCTCACTGTGCCTCTAGAGAGAAGGGCCTGCCTGTGTGGCAAGTTGCACGCTCCCAGGGCACCCCCAGAAGAAGGGAATGGGAAACCACTTCTGAGTTCTTTCTACCTAGATACTCTGAAAAAGACCACCATGTCAGAACTGACTTCACACCACACACACACACACACACACACACACACACACACAGAGAGAGAGAGAGAGAGAGAGAGAGAGAGAGAGAGAGAGAGAGAGAGAGAGAGATGATTTCAGCCAGTGGAAAATAAATTCAGTGTGTTGGTTGTTGTGGGTTTTTCTGGCTCTTTGGTTGTGTTCTGAAGGTTGTTCTTCGTAACATTTCCACATGAGACAGAATGCTGAAAATTGGGATCGAATTGACATTCGATGGGGATAAGGAATGTTTCCCTCTACTTATGCTCAATTTACCCTGATAGATAATACCTAACATATCGTGAGCGTTTGTGATGTGTGACAGAGGGCTAGAATCACTTTGGAGCCATCTGATTGTCAAAATAATCACAAATATGGGTGAATTAATCCAGAATCCGGGTCATACCCAGCAACCCACAGGCAGGCAAAGCGTGTGTGTGTTTAGTCGTTTAGTCGTGTCCGACTCTTCGTGACCCCATGGACCAGAGCACGCCAGGCCCTCCTGTCTTCTACTGCCTCCCGGAGTTGTGTCAGGTTCATGTTGGTTGCTTCGCAGACACTGTCCAGCCATCTCATCCTCGGTCGTCCCCTTCTCCTCTTGCCATCACACTTTCCCAACATCAGGGTCTTTTCCAGGGAGTCTTTTCTTCTCATTAGATGGCCAAAGTACTGGAGCCTCAGCTTCAGGATCTGTCCTTCCAGTGAGCACTCAGGGTTGATTTCCTTTAGAACTGATAGGTTTGTTTTCCTTGCAGTCCAGGGGATTCTCAAGAGCCTCCTCCAGCACCACAATTCAAAGGCATCAATTCTTCGGCGGTCTGCTTTCTTTATGGTCCAGCTCTCACTTCCATACATCACGACAGGAAAAACCATAGCTTTGACTATTCGGACTTTTGTTGGCAAGGTGATGTCTCTGCTTTTCAAGATGCTGTCCAGATTTGTCATCGCTTTCCTCCCAAGAAGAAGGCGCCTTTTAATTTCAGGGCTGCTGTCTCCATCTGCAGTGATCATGGAGCCCAGGAAGATAAAATTTGACACTGCCTCCATATCTTCCCCTTCTATTTCCCAGGAGGTGATGGGACCAGTGGCCATGATCTTAGTTTTTTTGATGTTGAGTTTCAGACCGTTTTTTGCACTCTCCTCTTTCACTCTCATTACAAGGTTCTTTAATTCCTCCTCACTTTCTGCCATCAGAGTGGTATCATCTGCATATCGGAGGTTGTTGATATTTCTTCCGGCAATCTTAATTCCGGCTTGGGTTTCTTCCAGTCCAGCCTTCCGCATGATGTATTCTGCATATAAGTTAAATAAGCTGGGGGACAATATACAGCCTTGCCGTACTCCTTTCCCAATTTTGAACCACTCAGTTGTTCCATGACCAGTTCTAACTGTTGCTTCCTGTCCCACATATAGGTTTCTCAGGAGACAGATAAAGTGGTCAGGCACTCCCATTTCTTTAAGAACTTGCCATAGTTTGCTGTGGTCCACACAGTCAAAGGCTTTCGCATAGTCACAACAAACTATGGCAAGTCCTTAAAGAACTGGGAGTGCCTCACCACCTTATCTGTCTCCTGAGAAACCTATATGTGGGACAGGAAGCAACAGTTAGAACTGGATATGGAACAACTGATTGGTTCAAAATTGGGAAAGGAGTACGACAAGGCTGTATATTGTCACCCTGCTTATTCAACTTATATGCAGAATACATCATGCGAAAGGCTGGACTGGAGGAATCCCAAGCCGGAATCAAGATTGCCAGAAGAAATATCAACAACCTCCGATATGCACATGATGCCACTCTGATGGCAGAAAGTGAGGAGGATTGAAGGAATCTTGTAATAAGGGTGAAAGAGGAGAGTGCAAAAAACAGTCTGAAGCTCAACATCAGAAACACTAAGATCATGGCCACTGGTCCCATCACCTCCTGGCAAATAGAAGAGGAGCACCTGTAGGCAGTGACAAATTTTATTTTCCTGGGCTCCATGATCACTGCAGATGGAGACAGCAGCCACGAAATTAAAAGACGCCTGCTTCTTGGGGGGAAAGCGATGACAAACCTTGACAGCATCCTAAAAAGCAGAGACATCACCTTGCCAACGAAAGTCCGCATAGTCAAAGCTATGGTTTTTCCTGTAGTGATGTATAGAAGTGAGAGCTGAACCATAAAGAAAGCAGACAGCCGAAGAATTGATGCCTTTGAATTGTGGTGCTGGAGGAGTCCCCTGGACTGCAAGGAGAACAAACCTATCAATTCTAAAGGAAATCAACTCTGAGTGCTCACTGGAAGGACAGATCCTGAAGCTGAGGCTCCAGTACTTTGGCCATCTCATGAGAAGAGAAGACTCCTTGGAAAAGACCTTGATGTTAAGAAAGTGTGAAAGCAAGAGGAGAAGGGGACGACAGAGGATGAGATGGTTGGGAAATGTCATCGAAGCTACCAGAATGAATTTGACACACCTCTGGGAGGCAGTGGAAGATAGGAGGGCCTGGCATGCTCTGGTCCATGGGGTCACGTAGAGTCGGACACGACTAAACAAAATGAAACGAACCATAAAAACAAATGAGTTCAATTTACAGATCAAATCATGTCAGAATTTTCACTACAGGTTAAAATAACTAAACTGAGTATCATATTGTGGACACAGGAAAAGATAAAATTTACTGGAAAAGACAATAATGTAACTTAAGTTGAAGCCAGTAAGAAAAAGACCTAAGATGACATGAAATGATCCATTAAAGCAAGCAATGGCCTTTATTTTGCAAGACTTGAACAGGGCTATTAATTACAAGCCGTTTTGGAGATCATTAATTCATAGCATTGCTGTAAGTCAGAAATGGCCTGATGGCACATAACAATAACAATCAGTAGAGAGACTGCTTACTGATCAAGCAACTGATCTATTGTAGGAATTACTAATACAGTTTATACAAAATACTTAAAATATTGAAAAAACCCTGTACAGATGCTAATATAAGCTTTACATTTAGACAGACCTCAGGAATCTTGTGATTTGTTGATGCTCAACAGGGAAATGCCTGAGAGTATCTACAACACTATAATTACATCAACTATTGAATCTTTAAAGCACATGTCCATATACCAGGGAAGGCTTACTAGTTACCATTAAAAAAGTGGTACCCCTGTCAACTGAGTGCTCCATACCTATGAAACCAGAAGAATTTCATAAGTATGCTTTTAGGAGTGGCATCTAAACCAGTAGTTTCCAACCTTGGATCCCAAGATGTTACTGGATTACAACCCACAGAAATCTTCGCCAGCACGGCCAGTGGTGAAATCTTCTGGGAGTTTTAGTCCAATAACATTTGGGGACCCAAGGTTGGGAACCATTGACCTAAACATAAGTGCTCTTTAAAATGTTACTAGAAAAACTTATGCTGAAGCACACAATTCTATATAATTCCCCTGCCTCACACAAAACATGCAGACAATCCAATATTTCTGCCAGTAATCCAGCAAAAATTATGGTATAACCAGAAATGGGGCTCAGTATCATGAGACTGAATCCATCAACAAAGCATGTAGGTCAGAGATTACAACAACACAAGCAGGATCTCCCAATGTTGAATAGGCCATGAATTGCCAAATCACAGCATTATTCCATGAATCCAGAAAACTTTGTGAAGCAAATAAATATGATAGGATAACATTTCTATTTACCTAAATTCTACGTTCTTCTTTGTCCATGTTTGTGTAGAAATTTCCAACTGCAATTATGCTACGATTGGCCTTCCAGACAATTATTTTTTTAAAAAAATTCCAGAAAAATTCTGTCATGACTGCGTTTTACATGCTAGATATTTACACAAAGGTTTCTGTTTAGTACATGCAAGCAGAGTCAAGCCTGACTTTAAATTATTATTAAGCAGTAACTGAGAAAAGATCAACATCCCATTGCTAAGTATTTTATAAGTACACGGAGACTTAAATAACTTAATATATGTCTGTGGGTTAAAAAACACAAAACATCAAATTACAAATATGGGAAAACTAAATTTATAAACACAGTCATTTCATATACAAAAGTTTAATATTTGTACATACCTATTCATACTTTTATACAAATGACTGTATTTTTCCCAGCTTTCAATTTACACATTTCCTTTCAGAACAGACTTCGTGATCCCTTCAGCACTTTTGCTTATGTTGGACCATTCGTTCTAAAATATTACTTCTACATTCTGCTAAAAATATGTGGCCTCCTACACTGTGTAAGTTACTTCAATACGGTATTTCCACAAGGTACTCACTTGGTAACCAAACTACTACCTTTAACAACAAAATAGATGATGAAGGCTTGATTGCGGTTTTTGTTTTCCTCCTCCTTCTCACTTCACCACTACACTGATGAAAATAAGTTTATAAACTTAATTTTTCTTTTTTATCTATCCTTTGTCATCTCGCCATCTTGAAGAATCTGCTTATTGTTTACTGCTTATTGTTCATTGTTTACTGCCTATTGCTGGATAGTTTTATTTTGTTATATGTATATGTTTTTGTATTTGTACCTGTCTGGAAGCCGCCTAGAGTGGTCGTATTGACCAGATAGGCGGGGTACAAATTAAATAAATAAATAAACTCGTAATCAAGTACATATTATGAACACCAGTGCTGCTGCTTAGTCTGGCCTAGTTCATAACAGAATATAAGTATGGTTTCCTCTGTATGTGGGGCAGGTAAGATACACTACCCTCCCTTTCTCATCTAGTCCTCCGTCATATCTAAGTCTCAGGACTACTTGGAGTTTGCTCTTGTCCTTAGTCATATTTGGGTGGCCTCATTTTAATGACCATAGAAAATAATTTTCGAAAGACCTAACGTAGCCGTAGCTACGGTATGGCTCTCTTAACCAGTTCCTACCCTTCCCTACACAAACACGTATGTGTTGCTAAAACAGCATCCCCACCAAGCTCAGTCTCCCCTCCCTAAATGAAGATGAATTTCGTTTCACCCCTCTCTATTCCTCTTCCTCGGCCCGCCTCAAACAAAACG
Organism: Pogona vitticeps; assembly: GCF_051106095.1. Taxonomy (NCBI): domain Eukaryota; kingdom Metazoa; phylum Chordata; class Lepidosauria; order Squamata; family Agamidae; genus Pogona; species Pogona vitticeps. Next base: position 31,398,713 of record NC_135783.1, on the reverse strand, counting down.
GCACCTTCTCTTGGCCAAGGCATCCCACCTCCCCATGGCAGCCCGCTCCCTCCAACCGCCTCCCCGCACCCGCTCCAAAACATCCTCCCGGCCACGCCGCCATCCCACCGTGCGGCGCACCTTCCGTCTCCTCCTCACCTGGTGCCCCCGACATTGAGCTGGATAATCTCCCCGCTGCCTGCACCAGCAAACCCCGCGCCGTTCCCCGCCATCTTTCCCAGCAGCGACTCTTGCTCCGAACACCGCCTGCTGCTGCTGCTGCTGCCGCCGGCCCCGCCGCCTCCAGCCCCAGCCGCCGCCGCCCCAAAGTTGAGGGAAGGGAGAGGCGGCGGCGGCGGCGGGGCCGGGGGAGAAAAAGGCGCGTCCAGCGAGGCCGCGGAGCCCGCCGCACTAGGCGCTAAGCTCGCCGAGGGAAAGGCAGCCAGGGCGGGGCGTGGGAAGGGAAGCTGAGGCGCCCTCGTCCCCTGGTCTAATCAGGCGGCCCACAGCAGGCCGCAAGCCCCACCCCCCCTCAGCGCCGTTACCGCGGCCTCTCATTCACTTCCGAGCCGAAAAGGCGACTGTTCCCTATGACAAGCAATGCCATAGCAACGCGCGGCAGCTGGAGGAAGGGATTCCGCGAGGGACAAACTACCAGCGCTGCCCCGTTCCTTCGCGATAGAACAAGCTGGGCGGGAGGGGTGGAGGAAGGAGTTGCGCCCGCCGAACTTCGTGGCCCTTTCCCTCAGTTCCTCACTTCTATGCGAAGGCATAAGCTTAGGTTGCTTGAATTCCAGCCCTACATAACGCCCGAATATAGTCAGCAGCAAACTCCATTACCAAGGCCAAAAGCAGACGTCAGCGAGAAACGGTGCCTGAAAGAAGTTTGTCGTTGTCGAAAAAATAGCCAGACGGTTCATCAGTGAAGTCCCTATTGTTCCATAGTTACTCTGTCCATTGTGTCTGTACCCCTACATGAGGTCGTGGAGTATAAATGTGACAGCCTTAGAGGTTCACTCTAACGAATGAGAAAGTGGCCTTGATCCACGAAAGCTTATACTGTATTAAAATACAGCAGATGTGAAGGTGTCGCAAAGTTTCGTCCCAGTGGCTGTCTTTGGTCTAATATGCCTAGTTAATGAAAGAAGTGGACATGTTCCGCGAAACCTCGCATTAAAATATATCAGTCTTTAAGGTGTCACAAGGTTTTTGTCTTCTTTATTTTATTTTTATTTACATATGCATTGCCTGACATGGCTAATGAATGCCACAGCACGAATTTCATTTTCAGGAGCGCGCAAATTAGCTTCCATTGTTTGCTGATTGATCTTCAGGACTTTGGCACACAAAAGTTTCTTTTCTTTTCTTTTTTTATTTTCACAGAAGAAGAGAAAGGGGGGGGGGAAGCAAAGGAAAAAGAAAAAACTAACCCCTCAAATTAAACTAACCCCTCCTCCCTTTGGAGGAGCATCTGAGTATGTATATACTGAGTAGATAGATATACATACTGTACATCATAAACTTTGCCCTACACTCCTGACTTCTTCTGGGTCCAAGAATATATTAGTTCCCAGCTTTGTTTTACATAGTCTCTTGGTTGTTCCCGTAGTGCTTCTGATAGAGTTATGCAACAACTCTTCTATCGTTGGAACCTCTTCGATTTTCCATTTTTGGGCCCAGAGTAATCTGGCCACTGTGAGTATATACATAACACAATGCTTCAATTTATTATCATTAATTCCTGATATGACATTCAATAATGCCATTTCAGGTTTTATATCTAATTTCTGCTGGGTAATTTCTTTTGCTAATTCCCATACCTGTGTCCAATAATTTTGACCTTTTCACATGTCCACCACATATGATAATAAGTTCCTGCATTTTTTACACTTCCAACATATATTGCTGACATTTTTGCTAGTCCTACAGGTGTGTGATGCCATCTGTAGAACATTTTGAGGATATTTTCTCTAAGATTTGCTGGTTTAAACATTTTATACAGCTTTCTTTCCACATCAAGCCCTCCTGTCTTCAACTGCCTCCCACAGTTCAAATTCATGCTGGTAGCTTCAGTGACACTGTCAACCATCTCAACCTCTGAGTCTCCTTCTCCTCTTGCCTTCACATTTTCCCAACATCATGTTCTTTTCCAGGGAGTCTTCTCTACTCATGAGGTGGCCAAAGTATTGGAGCCTCAGCTTCAGGATCTGTCCTTCCAGTGAGCACTCAGGGTTGATTTCCTTCAAAATGGATATGTTTGATCTCCTTGCAGTCTAGCTGACTCTCAAGAGTCTCCTCCAGCACCACAATTCAAAAGCACAAATTCTTCAGCAGTCAGCCTTCTTTACAGTCCAGCTCTCACTTCCATACATCGCTAATGGAAAAACCATAGCTTTGACTATGCGGACCTTTGTCGGCAAGGTGATGTCTCTGCTTTTTAAGATGTTGTCTAGGTTTGTCATCACTTTCCTCCCAAGAAGCAGGCATCTATTAATTTTGTGACTGCTGTCACCATCTGCTGTGATCATGGAGCCCAAGAAAGTAAAATCTGTCACTACCTCCATATCTTCTCCCTCTATTTGCCAGGAGGTGATGGGACCAGTGGCCATGATCTTAGGTTTTTTTGATGTTGAGCTTCAGACCACTTTTTGCACTTTCCTCTTTCACTCTCACAAGGGACGTGGTGGAGCTGTGGGCTAAACTGCAGAAGCCTGTGCTGCAGGGTCAGAAGACCAAGCAGTCGTAAGATCAAATCCACGCGACGGAGTGAGCGCCCGTTGCTTATCCCAGCTCCCGCCAACCTAGCGGTTCGAAAGCATGCAAATGCGAGTAGATTAATAGGGACCACCTCGGTGGGAAGGTAACAGCGTTCCGTGTCTAAGTCACACTGGCCATGTGACCACGGAAGATTGTCTTCGGACAAAACGCTGGCTCTATGGCTTGGGAACGGGGATGAGCACTGCCCCCTAGAGTCGAACACGACTGGACAAAAATTGTCAAGGGGAACCTTTACCTTTACCTTTTTACCTTTCACTCTCATTAAGGGGTTCTTTAATTCCTCCTCCCTTTCTGCCATCAGAGTGGTATCATCTTCATATCTGAGGTTACTGATATTTCTTCCGGGAATCTTAATTCTGGCTTGGGATTCCTCCAGTCCAGGCTTTCGCATGATGTATTCTGCATATAAGTTAAATAAGCAGGGAGACAATATGCAGCCTTGTCATATTGCTTTCCCAATTTTGAACCAATTAGTTGTTCCATATCCAGTTCTAATTGTTGCTTCCTGTCCCACATATATGCACTTTGTACAAGATTTTAAAAATCCTTTATAAATTCTTAACATTTTATTCTGCAGTAAGAATCACCATTATTTTAGTTTTTATATCCTGCTATTAGGATTTTTTTGGTCTACTGTACATGTGTTTTCTGTATGACTTTGAAAACAGACCAAAACGTAACACTCAGATTAATATCATGAAACTTCCAAGTAATACTGGACCATTAAGCACTTCAAGCAGACAACCCTTGCTGAATTACTGAGGCTCAATGTTGTATATTTAAATACAAAAATATGTTTCTAGTCTACCAGGTAGGACAGAATAATTTAAAAATTGTGAGGAATGTAAATAAATGTATAGGCCTTAAAATGGAGCTGGAGTAACTTGCAATACAGTCCTATGAGTGTTTTCTTAACAGAATTAAGAGAAGAATTCCTAGGGAGACACCAGATGAGATTTTCCAGGCTGAGAAAGATCTTTCAGAATCAGGGTCTAGGAGCAGATTCATAAACAGTTTTTCAGGACTGGCCTATTGGTGTTGAAATTTGATGATCAGATAGTTATGAAGCTTTCAGGGCTTTCATCTCTATGCTGCATGAAGTAGCATTTCCTCACACTTAAGGATTTTTGTTTTGGCAAAGGTGAAATTGCATAGACGCTCCATAAGCATGACTCAAATGGAAAATTGTAACTGAAGTAGAAAACAATAGCCAACACTCTTTTTCTCCATGTTGGTAGCTGGTGCTCACATTGGATTTAGTCCATAAAGATACTGATTTCTATATGAATATTTGGTGGTGCTTGTGTATCTGTAGAGGATGGGTAGACAGATATATAAAAAGATCTATGAACTTTTTTCACAGGTTATGACTATTTTCAGGGAAACAATGTCACTGGCAAAACATACAAAATGTGTTATTATATCTGAAGGACCTTTTATATTGTTTCAAAATTTGTTTAGAACATGACTGCTATAACAGCTCTGAGCAGATCAGTTATACCTTTTTATTTTCAGAGTTGACTTCTTAACACTATGATCCCGCAAATTTGCAGCACAAGCTGTATGTGGTGTCATCTGAACACTTTAGTGGCAGAAACATTGATATACTGTACGTACATGGGGAAGGAGGTGGAGATGTCACATTCACATATAATTTTAAGCAATGAATCGTGGCTTATTAAACTGCAGTGTAAAGCAGCTAACTGGTGGCACATGTATCCTGGTTTCCTGCTTCCACGAATGGATAAACAGGCTAGAGGTACATAATTTTAGCTTGATAACTGAACAAGATATTGTTGGACAGGCTCTAGTAGCAGGCTTCTGCTTAAGGAATAGGTGAATCCAGCGGGCCTAAGACTGGGGCAATCTTGCCCCCCAGTGCAACCTCTTGTGAACCTCCAAAACTGAATCTGGAAGACTGGCGCTGGTTTTCAGGTGGTTTATAGGGTGGGTGGAGAGAATGGAAAAGTTTCTCTGTGCTGGATTTAGACTTTTGTGTAGTGTGTGCACATTGGGATAGCAAACCTTGTCTTTAAGTTAGTATATAATCATGCTTTGTTTGAATACAAGAATACATCATGATCTTCTGGGCATATCAAACTACCTATTCCAGTCTTGTTTAATTGCTTATGCACATGTGACTGGCAGAGCAGGAAAAAATGGGATGCATGCATTAGTATGCAGTCTATTCCTAGTATGGCCTACAAGCCAGCTTTCCGGCTGCACCACATGTGAGCATAAGCAGTACATGTGAGGGCCCACCGTTGTGTTTGCAGTCTACTAAATTATTGCCACTATTATTATTTATTTAGTTGTCACCATTCCGATCCTAAACAAATGAGACATCAAAGTCCTTTAAAAAATAAGAGTACAGTAGTTATATTATTGTACAGGTAGCTGCAGTATTAAACCTTGTCCACTAGATGGGTGTATTGATCTGGAACTGTATTTCCATATATTTGTTTTAATTTTTAAAGCTGCATACTCTGATTTGGTTTTCATACGTTGTCAGTTTCATGCTCTTGCATGATATAACTCAAAAATACAGTGCTTCAGAACAAACAGGAAATCTTCAACCTTCTCTAGTGTGATACAGATGTAGTTTACCTGATAACAATAAAAAAACACCAGGCGAGTCTTTGTGTCAGAACTGTTATCGGAAAGGAAGCCAATTATATAAAAGTTCAAAAAAAAAATAGCACTTGGAAGTAATACGTTATTAATTATTAGCATTTTAATACATTGGTTGAATTCCTGTTGCACAGCTCTGTGCGTGCAATGTAAAGCTGTGATAGGGAACTATGGCAGAGGGGAAGTGCTTCCAAATGCACATTGTGTAACAGTCACTACAGCAACCGTGAGATTGATTGCACAATCCAACTCCACAACTCTAGTTGCTGGGCGTAATGCCCTAGACACTTCCTCAGGTATAACTTTACATTATGCCAGAGTGGACAGGATTTCAGCCATAATTTGGGGGGAATAAGGAAATTTAACCACGCTATGTAATTACTTCTTTCTAGATAAACAAATAATGGTCATTACATTTTCACATTTCTTTTAGAATTGTATTTTCAAAGTACTACTTGTTTTGAAATTTTACATCATTTCAGAGATGACTTTTTAAAAAACCATAAAGAGAACGAAGACACAAAAAGTAATGTAATGAATAACATGCATTCTTTTCAAAGAATAAAATAGTGATTTATTACAGTACTTTACTGTGTTGGGTTTCATTAAAAAGTTAGGCAGCAGGCTACTTTTTTAAAAAGTAATTTTCCAAGCTCCAGTAAAGTATTTTAAAATTTCATCTGGTAATTATAATAACTTCCATTAACTTAAAACCAGTTCCAAAGTATACATTAATAGAACAAAGTTGCTCCCCACACAACATTCCTCTTACTTACTTAGTTTTACTTAATTTATACCTTGCCTCTTCCCCAAAAGGGACTCAAGGTGGTTTTCAATTTTTTTAAAAAATACAAATAATAAAAGAAATAAAAATACAATAAATTACCATATTAAAAGAAAATTCTGCATATTACTCATTTAAAAGTCCTCAATAAATCACTTTAAACACTTTAAAAACACATTTAAAAGATAAACTAATGACTTTGCTGTCATAATTCTATGATAAATTACTTCTGGTGCCGCTGAATGGATCTTAATTTTTCTTTGCAGTGTGCTCATCATCGTCTGAATCGTCTTGATTTTTACATAGAGATTGAAGCTCTTCTGCCTGTGCCTCATATCAATCAGATGGTAGTTTGTAAACTCCACGATCCATCCTAGTCCCATGAGAACCAAAGCAAAAGAACTAAGAGGCAGTGGGGGGAGAGCACTTCTGCAGAATACAGTGGGGTCTTGACTTGAGAACTTAATCCGTATTGGAAGGCAGTTTTCAAGTCAAAAAGTCCGTAGGTCAAGTCTCCATTGACCTACAGTGCATTGAAAACCGATTAATCCCGTAACAGGCCGTTTTTGTTCCATTTTGTTTTTTTTCTGGTCTGTAAGTCAGTTCTCAGGCTGCAAGTCAAACCTAAATTTTGCGGCCAGAGAAGTCTGTAACTCAAAAAGTCTGTAAGTCAAGCCGTCTGTAAGTCAAGGGTCCACTGTATCTTGATGCCACTGCATTTCAAAGCAGCAGTTACTCCTCTCCGTAATTTGTTTCTTTTCCTTCTCATTCATTAATAAGGTCAATTCAGTTCAATAGGACTTGTTCCCAAGAGGTAACTTACCATATTCTTCCATGTATAAGACTATACTTTTGTCTAAAATCTTTAGATTAAAAATTGAGGGTCATCTTATACACGGAAGTAAGCTGAGGAGAGAACAAAAACAATTGGAGGGGAAAGCAGGGATCAAAGCAATCCTGCAGCACTTTGATCCATTTCCCCCTACACTTGATAAGCCCCACTTATTTTTCTTAATTTTGGATTAGAAAAGGGGGTCATCTTATACGTGGAGACGTCTTATACATGGAAAAATAGGGTAGCTTGCAGTTCTACACCTTTGAACTGAGCTGTAAAGTCGCTTTGAGGCAAATGCAGCTTATTTCTGAATCAGACAGTGTATCACAATAATGTCATGGAAATTTGGGGGACTTCTTTCTGGGTACACAGCCAGGCAGGATCACTTGCAGACACAGTATGTAGGAGCAGGCTAGAATTTTACTTTTGAGCTAGCAATACAAAAACATAAAAAATGCTGGCATCGCCATCTCGTGGAAGCCTGCTCAGAGGAAAGCCCTATAAAAGTCAGTTGGATTTATTCCCAGAAGTTTGTCTAATGGGTCTTCAGTAGAGGTGGGCATGAACTGCCAGTTTGGTGGTTTGTGCTGGTTCATTTTTCAGCTGAACTGGTTGAAAAATGAAAAATTTCCTTTTTCCTGTTAACACTGTGCAACAGTGCAAGCCAGTGTCCATCATCTCCTGTCGGTTTGAAATGCAGGGACTGAAGTAATATCCCGCTTTCATAAATCAGAAATTTGTGGGGTTTTTTAAAGGATTGTATTTATGTGCTGTATATCACAAGACTGTATACTGTCCACCTGCTTATTTAACTTACTTGCAGAATACATCATGCGAAAGGCTGGACTGGAGGAATCCCAAATCAGAATAAAGATTGCCGGAAGAAATATCAACAACCTCAGATATGCAGATGATACCACTTTGATGGCAGAAAGTGAGGACGAATTAAGGAACCTTGTGTTAGCTTTCTCAGCAGAAATCACAGTTTAGCAGAGTATTTGGCCGTTCAGGCAGTCCAGGAATAACTCACACGTAGTCCAGCAGCATTTCCATCAGCATAGTGTATTTACAGCAAATATATAGAGCAGTCTGGCAGCATAGCAGGCAGATGTGATCTACAAGCAGGTGAAGATACAACTAACTGTACAGTTCTACATATATACATATACACAACCAATCAGGTTACACATTACCTCATTACACATTACCTCACCCCTAGGTTACATCAGCCATGGATTACATCATCTCTGATGAGTCATCCTGACTCAGTTTCAGCACACCTGATTGTTATGGCTTCTCATTAAACTACTCCATTCTGCTCAGGCCTGCAATTTTCCTTGACACTTTGTAATGAGGATGAAAGTGGAGCGCACAAAAAATGGTCTGAAGCTCAACATGAAAAAAAGTAAGATCATGGCCACTGGTCCCATCACCTCCTGGCAAATAGAAGGGGAAGATATGGAGGCAGTGACAGATTTTACTTTCTTGGGCTACATGATCACTGCAGATGGGCACAGCAGCCACGAAATTAAAAGACGCCTGCTTATTGGAAGGAAAGCGATGACCTCGATAGCATCTTAAAAAGCAGAGACATCACCTTGCCAACAAAAGTCTGCATAGTCAAAGCTATGGTTTTTCCAGTAGTGATGTATGGAAGTGAGAGCTGGACCATGAAGAATGCTAACCGACGAAGAATGGATGCTTTTGAATTGTGGTGCTGGAGGAGGCTCTTGAGAGTCCCCTGGACTGCAAAGAGGACAAACCTATCCATTCTAAAGGAAATCAACCCTGAGTATTCACTGGAAGGACAGATCCTGAAGCTGAGGCTCCAATAATTCAGCCATCTGATGAGAAGACTCCCTGGAAAAGACCCTGATGTTTGAAAAGTGTGAGGGCAAGAGGAGAAGGGGACAACAGAGGATGAGATGGTTGGACAGTGTCATTGAAGCTACCAACATGAATTTGACCCAACTCCAGGGGGCAGTGCAATACAGGAGTGCCTAGCATGCTCTGGTCCATGGGGTCATGAAGAGTCGGACACGACTAAACAACATTCTTGTGCATGAAGCCTAATGACCACTTAGGTATGAAAGGCTTTTATTCTAGTGATTGGGTGTGCTTTCCTATGCCTGCCTATTCAGGGGTAAATCCTATTAAGTGAGTGGATATAAGACTGGAGGAAAGTTGCAGAGGTTACTGTATTATAGTATTATGTTGCACCATTGATATAAGTTTAATTCCATTGTTCACATTCTAAGTGTTTTATACTCATTCTTTGCACAGGCAATGATTGAGAGATTAGAGGTGGAATATTTATATTGATCTATTATAAATTGATTTCTCATCTTTTCCTCTTTTTTCCACTGTCTTGCTGTACTTTGATTAAGGATGTTCATCCTACGATCTGGGGAAAATGTGATTATTCTCGGCTGGATATAAAATGACAGTGCATTTTGACATATTCATGTTGAGTGCCAATGACACAGAGTCTGGAACATACTCATTTGTCATCCCTAAACATTTTGTTTACTTAGAATATCCTAAATTAAAACGTACAGCACAAAACCAATTGTGTCACGCATGCCTTAAATCCTTGAAAATGTATTCTAATGGCTAGCAAGTATTGAAAAGCCGCCCAGACACCCTTGGATAGAGTGGGCGGCATATAAATTAAGCAAATAAATAAACAAATTTAGTAATAATGCCAGCATGAAAATTATAACAACTCTAGAAACCCTTAGGTCTCCTACTCCAGCAGCTGCTCCCACTCCTAACAGGTCTTTTTGGCGTCCAGACCTTATTTTTCACTGAGGGATGTCTTTAAAGCAACTTGTGTCAGAAACGGATATTACATTATGGTATTAACATATCTGTGAAATTATGCCTTACATGCGTTGAAGAAATTATGGCATGTAATCACCTAGCAAGCAGAACAATTATTTTTTATAATACTGTGTGAATCAGGTTTCTGGCTGCAGAGCTAGAGGTTGGGAGTTTGATTCCTCACTGTGCCTCTAGAGAGAAGGGCCTGCCTGTGTGGCAAGTTGCACGCTCCCAGGGCACCCCCAGAAGAAGGGAATGGGAAACCACTTCTGAGTTCTTTCTACCTAGATACTCTGAAAAAGACCACCATGTCAGAACTGACTTCACACACCACACACACACACACACACACACACACACACACACACAGAGAGAGAGAGAGAGAGAGAGAGAGAGAGAGAGAGAGAGAGAGAGAGAGAGAGAGATGATTTCAGCCAGTGGAAAATAAATTCAGTGTGTTGGTTGTTGTGGGTTTTTCTGGCTCTTTGGTTGTGTTCTGAAGGTTGTTCTTCGTAACATTTCCACATGAGACAGAATGCTGAAAATTGGGATCGAATTGACATTCGATGGGGATAAGGAATGTTTCCCTCTACTTATGCTCAATTTACCCTGATAGATAATACCTAACATATCGTGAGCGTTTGTGATGTGTGACAGAGGGCTAGAATCACTTTGGAGCCATCTGATTGTCAAAATAATCACAAATATGGGTGAATTAATCCAGAATCCGGGTCATACCCAGCAACCCACAGGCAGGCAAAGCGTGTGTGTGTTTAGTCGTTTAGTCGTGTCCGACTCTTCGTGACCCCATGGACCAGAGCACGCCAGGCCCTCCTGTCTTCTACTGCCTCCCGGAGTTGTGTCAGGTTCATGTTGGTTGCTTCGCAGACACTGTCCAGCCATCTCATCCTCGGTCGTCCCCTTCTCCTCTTGCCATCACACTTTCCCAACATCAGGGTCTTTTCCAGGGAGTCTTTTCTTCTCATTAGATGGCCAAAGTACTGGAGCCTCAGCTTCAGGATCTGTCCTTCCAGTGAGCACTCAGGGTTGATTTCCTTTAGAACTGATAGGTTTGTTTTCCTTGCAGTCCAGGGGATTCTCAAGAGCCTCCTCCAGCACCACAATTCAAAGGCATCAATTCTTCGGCGGTCTGCTTTCTTTATGGTCCAGCTCTCACTTCCATACATCACGACAGGAAAAACCATAGCTTTGACTATTCGGACTTTTGTTGGCAAGGTGATGTCTCTGCTTTTCAAGATGCTGTCCAGATTTGTCATCGCTTTCCTCCCAAGAAGAAGGCGCCTTTTAATTTCAGGGCTGCTGTCTCCATCTGCAGTGATCATGGAGCCCAGGAAGATAAAATTTGACACTGCCTCCATATCTTCCCCTTCTATTTCCCAGGAGGTGATGGGACCAGTGGCCATGATCTTAGTTTTTTTGATGTTGAGTTTCAGACCGTTTTTTGCACTCTCCTCTTTCACTCTCATTACAAGGTTCTTTAATTCCTCCTCACTTTCTGCCATCAGAGTGGTATCATCTGCATATCGGAGGTTGTTGATATTTCTTCCGGCAATCTTAATTCCGGCTTGGGTTTCTTCCAGTCCAGCCTTCCGCATGATGTATTCTGCATATAAGTTAAATAAGCTGGGGGACAATATACAGCCTTGCCGTACTCCTTTCCCAATTTTGAACCACTCAGTTGTTCCATGACCAGTTCTAACTGTTGCTTCCTGTCCCACATATAGGTTTCTCAGGAGACAGATAAAGTGGTCAGGCACTCCCATTTCTTTAAGAACTTGCCATAGTTTGCTGTGGTCCACACAGTCAAAGGCTTTCGCATAGTCACAACAAACTATGGCAAGTCCTTAAAGAACTGGGAGTGCCTCACCACCTTATCTGTCTCCTGAGAAACCTATATGTGGGACAGGAAGCAACAGTTAGAACTGGATATGGAACAACTGATTGGTTCAAAATTGGGAAAGGAGTACGACAAGGCTGTATATTGTCACCCTGCTTATTCAACTTATATGCAGAATACATCATGCGAAAGGCTGGACTGGAGGAATCCCAAGCCGGAATCAAGATTGCCAGAAGAAATATCAACAACCTCCGATATGCACATGATGCCACTCTGATGGCAGAAAGTGAGGAGGATTGAAGGAATCTTGTAATAAGGGTGAAAGAGGAGAGTGCAAAAAACAGTCTGAAGCTCAACATCAGAAACACTAAGATCATGGCCACTGGTCCCATCACCTCCTGGCAAATAGAAGAGGAGCACCTGTAGGCAGTGACAAATTTTATTTTCCTGGGCTCCATGATCACTGCAGATGGAGACAGCAGCCACGAAATTAAAAGACGCCTGCTTCTTGGGGGGAAAGCGATGACAAACCTTGACAGCATCCTAAAAAGCAGAGACATCACCTTGCCAACGAAAGTCCGCATAGTCAAAGCTATGGTTTTTCCTGTAGTGATGTATAGAAGTGAGAGCTGAACCATAAAGAAAGCAGACAGCCGAAGAATTGATGCCTTTGAATTGTGGTGCTGGAGGAGTCCCCTGGACTGCAAGGAGAACAAACCTATCAATTCTAAAGGAAATCAACCCTGAGTGCTCACTGGAAGGACAGATCCTGAAGCTGAGGCTCCAGTACTTTGGCCATCTCATGAGAAGAGAAGACTCCTTGGAAAAGACCTTGATGTTAAGAAAGTGTGAAAGCAAGAGGAGAAGGGGACGACAGAGGATGAGATGGTTGGGAAATGTCATCGAAGCTACCAGAATGAATTTGACACACCTCTGGGAGGCAGTGGAAGATAGGAGGGCCTGGCATGCTCTGGTCCATGGGGTCACGTAGAGTCGGACACGACTAAACAAAATGAAACGAACCATAAAAACAAATGAGTTCAATTTACAGATCAAATCATGTCAGAATTTTCACTACAGGTTAAAATAACTAAACTGAGTATCATATTGTGGACACAGGAAAAGATAAAATTTACTGGAAAAGACAATAATGTAACTTAAGTTGAAGCCAGTAAGAAAAAGACCTAAGATGACATGAAATGATCCATTAAAGCAAGCAATGGCCTTTATTTTGCAAGACTTGAACAGGGCTATTAATTACAAGCCGTTTTGGAGATCATTAATTCATAGCATTGCTGTAAGTCAGAAATGGCCTGATGGCACATAACAATAACAATCAGTAGAGAGACTGCTTACTGATCAAGCAACTGATCTATTGTAGGAATTACTAATACAGTTTATACAAAATACTTAAAATATTGAAAAAACCCTGTACAGATGCTAATATAAGCTTTACATTTAGACAGACCTCAGGAATCTTGTGATTTGTTGATGCTCAACAGGGAAATGCCTGAGAGTATCTACAACACTATAATTACATCAACTATTGAATCTTTAAAGCACATGTCCATATACCAGGGAAGGCTTACTAGTTACCATTAAAAAAGTGGTACCCCTGTCAACTGAGTGCTCCATACCTATGAAACCAGAAGAATTTCATAAGTATGCTTTTAGGAGTGGCATCTAAACCAGTAGTTTCCAACCTTGGATCCCAAGATGTTACTGGATTACAACCCACAGAAATCTTCGCCAGCACGGCCAGTGGTGAAATCTTCTGGGAGTTTTAGTCCAATAACATTTGGGGACCCAAGGTTGGGAACCATTGACCTAAACATAAGTGCTCTTTAAAATGTTACTAGAAAAACTTATGCTGAAGCACACAATTCTATATAATTCCCCTGCCTCACACAAAACATGCAGACAATCCAATATTTCTGCCAGTAATCCAGCAAAAATTATGGTATAACCAGAAATGGGGCTCAGTATCATGAGACTGAATCCATCAACAAAGCATGTAGGTCAGAGATTACAACAACACAAGCAGGATCTCCCAATGTTGAATAGGCCATGAATTGCCAAATCACAGCATTATTCCATGAATCCAGAAAACTTTGTGAAGCAAATAAATATGATAGGATAACATTTCTATTTACCTAAATTCTACGTTCTTCTTTGTCCATGTTTGTGTAGAAATTTCCAACTGCAATTATGCTACGATTGGCCTTCCAGACAATTATTTTTTTAAAAAAATTCCAGAAAAATTCTGTCATGACTGCGTTTTACATGCTAGATATTTACACAAAGGTTTCTGTTTAGTACATGCAAGCAGAGTCAAGCCTGACTTTAAATTATTATTAAGCAGTAACTGAGAAAAGATCAACATCCCATTGCTAAGTATTTTATAAGTACACGGAGACTTAAATAACTTAATATATGTCTGTGGGTTAAAAAACACAAAACATCAAATTACAAATATGGGAAAACTAAATTTATAAACACAGTCATTTCATATACAAAAGTTTAATATTTGTACATACCTATTCATACTTTTATACAAATGACTGTATTTTTCCCAGCTTTCAATTTACACATTTCCTTTCAGAACAGACTTCGTGATCCCTTCAGCACTTTTGCTTATGTTGGACCATTCGTTCTAAAATATTACTTCTACATTCTGCTAAAAATATGTGGCCTCCTACACTGTGTAAGTTACTTCAATACGGTATTTCCACAAGGTACTCACTTGGTAACCAAACTACTACCTTTAACAACAAAATAGATGATGAAGGCTTGATTGCGGTTTTTGTTTTCCTCCTCCTTCTCACTTCACCACTACACTGATGAAAATAAGTTTATAAACTTAATTTTTCTTTTTTATCTATCCTTTGTCATCTCGCCATCTTGAAGAATCTGCTTATTGTTTACTGCTTATTGTTCATTGTTTACTGCCTATTGCTGGATAGTTTTATTTTGTTATATGTATATGTTTTTGTATTTGTACCTGTCTGGAAGCCGCCTAGAGTGGTCGTATTGACCAGATAGGCGGGGTACAAATTAAATAAATAAATAAACTCGTAATCAAGTACATATTATGAACACCAGTGCTGCTGCTTAGTCTGGCCTAGTTCATAACAGAATATAAGTATGGTTTCCTCTGTATGTGGGGCAGGTAAGATACACTACCTTCCCTTTCTCATCTAGTCCTCCGTCATATCTAAGTCTCAGGACTACTTGGAGTTTGCTCTTGTCCTTAGTCATATTTGGGTGGCCTCATTTTAATGACCATAGAAAATAATTTTCGAAAGACCTAACGTAGCCGTAGCTACGGTATGGCTCTCTTAACCAGTTCCTACCCTTCCCTACACAAACACGTATGTGTTGCTAAAACAGCATCCCCACCAAGCTCAGTCTCCCCTCCCTAAATGAAGATGAATTTCGTTTCACCCCTCTCTATTCCTCTTCCTCGGCCCGCCTCAAACAAAACGGCACCTTCTCTTGGCCAAGGCATCCCACCTCCCCATGGCAGCCCGCTCCCTCCAACCGCCTCCCCGCACCCGCTCCAAAACATCCTCCCGGCCACGCCGCCATCCCACCGTGCGGCGCACCTTCCGTCTCCTCCTCACCTGGTGCCCCCGACATTGAGCTGGATAATCTCCCCGCTGCCTGCACCAGCAAACCCCGCGCCGTTCCCCGCCATCTTTCCCAGCAGCGACTCTTGCTCCGAACACCGCCTGCTGCTGCTGCTGCTGCCGCCGGCCCCGCCGCCTCCAGCCCCAGCCGCCGCCGCCCCAAAGTTGAGGGAAGGGAGAGGCGGCGGCGGCGGCGGGGCCGGGGGAGAAAAAGGCGCGTCCAGCGAGGCCGCGGAGCCCGCCGCACTAGGCGCTAAGCTCGCCGAGGGAAAGGCAGCCAGGGCGGGGCGTGGGAAGGGAAGCTGAGGCGCCCTCGTCCCCTGGTCTAATCAGGCGGCCCACAGCAGGCCGCAAGCCCCACCCCCCCCTCAGCGCCGTTACCGCGGCCTCTCATTCACTTCCGAGCCGAAAAGGCGACTGTTCCCTATGACAAGCAATGCCATAGCAACGCGCGGCAGCTGGAGGAAGGGATTCCGCGAGGGACAAACTACCAGCGCTGCCCCGTTCCTTCGCGATAGAACAAGCTGGGCGGGAGGGGTGGAGGAAGGAGTTGCGCCCGCCGAACTTCGTGGCCCTTTCCCTCAGTTCCTCACTTCTATGCGAAGGCATAAGCTTAGGTTGCTTGAATTCCAGCCCTACATAACGCCCGAATATAGTCAGCAGCAAACTCCATTACCAAGGCCAAAAGCAGACGTCAGCGAGAAACGGTGCCTGAAAGAAGTTTGTCGTTGTCGAAAAAATAGCCAGACGGTTCATCAGTGAAGTCCCTATTGTTCCATAGTTACTCTGTCCATTGTGTCTGTACCCCTACATGAGGTCGTGGAGTATAAATGTGACAGCCTTAGAGGTTCACTCTAACGAATGAGAAAGTGGCCTTGATCCACGAAAGCTTATACTGTATTAAAATACAGCAGATGTGAAGGTGTCGCAAAGTTTCGTCCCAGTGGCTGTCTTTGGTCTAATATGCCTAGTTAATGAAAGAAGTGGACATGTTCCGCGAAACCTCGCATTAAAATATATCAGTCTTTAAGGTGTCACAAGGTTTTTGTCTTCTTTATTTTATTTTTATTTACATATGCATTGCCTGACATGGCTAATGAATGCCACAGCACGAATTTCATTTTCAGGAGCGCGCAAATTAGCTTCCATTGTTTGCTGATTGATCTTCAGGACTTTGGCACACAAAAGTTTCTTTTCTTTTCTTTTTTTATTTTCACAGAAGAAGAGAAAGGGGGGGAAGCAAAGGAAAAAGAAAAAACTAACCCCTCAAATTAAACTAACCCCTCCTCCCTTTGGAGGAGCATCTGAGTATGTATATACTGAGTAGATAGATATACATACTGTACATCATAAACTTTGCCCTACACTCCTGACTTCTTCTGGGTCCAAGAATATATTAGTTCCCAGCTTTGTTTTACATAGTCTCTTGGTTGTTCCCGTAGTGCTTCTGATAGAGTTATGCAACAACTCTTCTATCGTTGGAACCTCTTCGATTTTCCATTTTTGGGCCCAGAGTAATCTGGCCACTGTGAGTATATACATAACACAATGCTTCAATTTATTATCATTAATTCCTGATATGACATTCAATAATGCCATTTCAGGTTTTATATCTAATTTCTGCTGGGTAATTTCTTTTGCTAATTCCCATACCTGTGTCCAATAATTTTGACCTTTTCACATGTCCACCACATATGATAATAAGTTCCTGCATTTTTTACACTTCCAACATATATTGCTGACATTTTTGCTAGTCCTACAGGTGTGTGATGCCATCTGTAGAACATTTTGAGGATATTTTCTCTAAGATTTGCTGGTTTAAACATTTTATACAGCTTTCTTTCCACATCAAGCCCTCCTGTCTTCAACTGCCTCCCACAGTTCAAATTCATGCTGGTAGCTTCAGTGACACTGTCAACCATCTCAACCTCTGAGTCTCCTTGTCCTCTTGCCTTCACATTTTCCCAACATCATGTTCTTTTCCAGGGAGTCTTCTCTACTCATGAGGTGGCCAAAGTATTGGAGCCTCAGCTTCAGGATCTGTCCTTCCAGTGAGCACTCAGGGTTGATTTCCTTCAAAATGGATATGTTTGATCTCCTTGCAGTCTAGCTGACTCTCAAGAGTCTCCTCCAGCACCACAATTCAAAAGCACAAATTCTTCAGCAGTCAGCCTTCTTTACAGTCCAGCTCTCACTTCCATACATCGCTAATGGAAAAACCATAGCTTTGACTATGCGGACCTTTGTCGGCAAGGTGATGTCTCTGCTTTTTAAGATGTTGTCTAGGTTTGTCATCACTTTCCTCCCAAGAAGCAGGCATCTATTAATTTTGTGACTGCTGTCACCATCTGCTGTGATCATGGAGCCCAAGAAAGTAAAATCTGTCACTACCTCCATATCTTCTCCCTCTATTTGCCAGGAGGTGATGGGACCAGTGGCCATGATCTTAGGTTTTTTTGATGTTGAGCTTCAGACCACTTTTTGCACTTTCCTCTTTCACTCTCACAAGGGACGTGGTGGAGCTGTGGGCTAAACTGCAGAAGCCTGTGCTGCAGGGTCAGAAGACCAAGCAGTCGTAAGATCAAATCCACGCGACGGAGTGAGCGCCCGTTGCTTATCCCAGCTCCCGCCAACCTAGCGGTTCGAAAGCATGCAAATGCGAGTAGATTAATAGGGACCACCTCGGTGGGAAGGTAACAGCGTTCCGTGTCTAAGTCACACTGGCCATGTGACCACGGAAGATTGTCTTCGGACAAAACGCTGGCTCTATGGCTTGGGAACGGGGATGAGCACTGCCCCCTAGAGTCGAACACGACTGGACAAAAATTGTCAAGGGGAACCTTTACCTTTACCTTTTTACCTTTCACTCTCATTAAGGGGTTCTTTAATTCCTCCTCCCTTTCTGCCATCAGAGTGGTATCATCTTCATATCTGAGGTTACTGATATTTCTTCCGGGAATCTTAATTCTGGCTTGGGATTCCTCCAGTCCAGGCTTTCGCATGATGTATTCTGCATATAAGTTAAATAAGCAGGGAGACAATATGCAGCCTTGTCATATTGCTTTCCCAATTTTGAACCAATTAGTTGTTCCATATCCAGTTCTAATTGTTGCTTCCTGTCCCACATATATGCACTTTGTACAAGATTTTAAAAATCCTTTATAAATTCTTAACATTTTATTCTGCAGTAAGAATCACCATTATTTTAGTTTTTATATCCTGCTATTAGGATTTTTTTGGTCTACTGTACATGTGTTTTCTGTATGACTTTGAAAACAGACCAAAACGTAACACTCAGATTAATATCATGAAACTTCCAAGTAATACTGGACCATTAAGCACTTCAAGCAGACAACCCTTGCTGAATTACTGAGGCTCAATGTTGTATATTTAAATACAAAAATATGTTTCTAGTCTACCAGGTAGGACAGAATAATTTAAAAATTGTGAGGAATGTAAATAAATGTATAGGCCTTAAAATGGAGCTGGAGTAACTTGCAATACAGTCCTATGAGTGTTTTCTTAACAGAATTAAGAGAAGAATTCCTAGGGAGACACCAGATGAGATTTTCCAGGCTGAGAAAGATCTTTCAGAATCAGGGTCTAGGAGCAGATTCATAAACAGTTTTTCAGGACTGGCCTATTGGTGTTGAAATTTGATGATCAGATAGTTATGAAGCTTTCAGGGCTTTCATCTCTATGCTGCATGAAGTAGCATTTCCTCACACTTAAGGATTTTTGTTTTGGCAAAGGTGAAATTGCATAGACGCTCCATAAGCATGACTCAAATGGAAAATTGTAACTGAAGTAGAAAACAATAGCCAACACTCTTTTTCTCCATGTTGGTAGCTGGTGCTCACATTGGATTTAGTCCATAAAGATACTGATTTCTATATGAATATTTGGTGGTGCTTGTGTATCTGTAGAGGATGGGTAGACAGATATATAAAAAGATCTATGAACTTTTTTCACAGGTTATGACTATTTTCAGGGAAACAATGTCACTGGCAAAACATACAAAATGTGTTATTATATCTGAAGGACCTTTTATATTGTTTCAAAATTTGTTTAGAACATGACTGCTATAACAGCTCTGAGCAGATCAGTTATACCTTTTTATTTTCAGAGTTGACTTCTTAACACTATGATCCCGCAAATTTGCAGCACAAGCTGTATGTGGTGTCATCTGAACACTTTAGTGGCAGAAACATTGATATACTGTACGTACATGGGGAAGGAGGTGGAGATGTCACATTCACATATAATTTTAAGCAATGAATCGTGGCTTATTAAACTGCAGTGTAAAGCAGCTAACTGGTGGCACATGTATCCTGGTTTCCTGCTTCCACGAATGGATAAACAGGCTAGAGGTACATAATTTTAGCTTGATAACTGAACAAGATATTGTTGGACAGGCTCTAGTAGCAGGCTTCTGCTTAAGGAATAGGTGAATCCAGCGGGCCTAAGACTGGGGCAATCTTGCCCCCCAGTGCAACCTCTTGTGAACCTCCAAAACTGAATCTGGAAGACTGGCGCTGGTTTTCAGGTGGTTTATAGGGTGGGTGGAGAGAATGGAAAAGTTTCTCTGTGCTGGATTTAGACTTTTGTGTAGTGTGTGCACATTGGGATAGCAAACCTTGTCTTTAAGTTAGTATATAATCATGCTTTGTTTGAATACAAGAATACATCATGATCTTCTGGGCATATCAAACTACCTATTCCAGTCTTGTTTAATTGCTTATGCACATGTGACTGGCAGAGCAGGAAAAAATGGGATGCATGCATTAGTATGCAGTCTATTCCTAGTATGGCCTACAAGCCAGCTTTCCGGCTGCACCACATGTGAGCATAAGCAGTACATGTGAGGGCCCACCGTTGTGTTTGCAGTCTACTAAATTATTGCCACTATTATTATTTATTTAGTTGTCACCATTCCGATCCTAAACAAATGAGACATCAAAGTCCTTTAAAAAATAAGAGTACAGTAGTTATATTATTGTACAGGTAGCTGCAGTATTAAACCTTGTCCACTAGATGGGTGTATTGATCTGGAACTGTATTTCCATATATTTGTTTTAATTTTTAAAGCTGCATACTCTGATTTGGTTTTCATACGTTGTCAGTTTCATGCTCTTGCATGATATAACTCAAAAATACAGTGCTTCAGAACAAACAGGAAATCTTCAACCTTCTCTAGTGTGATACAGATGTAGTTTACCTGATAACAATAAAAAAACACCAGGCGAGTCTTTGTGTCAGAACTGTTATCGGAAAGGAAGCCAATTATATAAAAGTTCAAAAAAAAAATAGCACTTGGAAGTAATACGTTATTAATTATTAGCATTTTAATACATTGGTTGAATTCCTGTTGCACAGCTCTGTGCGTGCAATGTAAAGCTGTGATAGGGAACTATGGCAGAGGGGAAGTGCTTCCAAATGCACAT
The DNA here is from genome assembly GCF_051106095.1 of Pogona vitticeps. Classification (NCBI taxonomy): domain Eukaryota; kingdom Metazoa; phylum Chordata; class Lepidosauria; order Squamata; family Agamidae; genus Pogona; species Pogona vitticeps. Next base: position 31,377,952 of record NC_135783.1, on the reverse strand, counting down.
TGTGTAACAGTCACTACAGCAACCGTGAGATTGATTGCACAATCCAACTCCACAACTCTAGTTGCTGGGCGTAATGCCCTAGACACTTCCTCAGGTATAACTTTACATTATGCCAGAGTGGACAGGATTTCAGCCATAATTTGGGGGGAATAAGGAAATTTAACCACGCTATGTAATTACTTCTTTCTAGATAAACAAATAATGGTCATTACATTTTCACATTTCTTTTAGAATTGTATTTTCAAAGTACTACTTGTTTTGAAATTTTACATCATTTCAGAGATGACTTTTTAAAAAACCATAAAGAGAACGAAGACACAAAAAGTAATGTAATGAATAACATGCATTCTTTTCAAAGAATAAAATAGTGATTTATTACAGTACTTTACTGTGTTGGGTTTCATTAAAAAGTTAGGCAGCAGGCTACTTTTTTAAAAAGTAATTTTCCAAGCTCCAGTAAAGTATTTTAAAATTTCATCTGGTAATTATAATAACTTCCATTAACTTAAAACCAGTTCCAAAGTATACATTAATAGAACAAAGTTGCTCCCCACACAACATTCCTCTTACTTACTTAGTTTTACTTAATTTATACCTTGCCTCTTCCCCAAAAGGGACTCAAGGTGGTTTTCAATTTTTTTAAAAAATACAAATAATAAAAGAAATAAAAATACAATAAATTACCATATTAAAAGAAAATTCTGCATATTACTCATTTAAAAGTCCTCAATAAATCACTTTAAACACTTTAAAAACACATTTAAAAGATAAACTAATGACTTTGCTGTCATAATTCTATGATAAATTACTTCTGGTGCCGCTGAATGGATCTTAATTTTTCTTTGCAGTGTGCTCATCATCGTCTGAATCGTCTTGATTTTTACATAGAGATTGAAGCTCTTCTGCCTGTGCCTCATATCAATCAGATGGTAGTTTGTAAACTCCACGATCCATCCTAGTCCCATGAGAACCAAAGCAAAAGAACTAAGAGGCAGTGGGGGGAGAGCACTTCTGCAGAATACAGTGGGGTCTTGACTTGAGAACTTAATCCGTATTGGAAGGCAGTTTTCAAGTCAAAAAGTCCGTAGGTCAAGTCTCCATTGACCTACAGTGCATTGAAAACCGATTAATCCCGTAACAGGCCGTTTTTGTTCCATTTTGTTTTTTTTCTGGTCTGTAAGTCAGTTCTCAGGCTGCAAGTCAAACCTAAATTTTGCGGCCAGAGAAGTCTGTAACTCAAAAAGTCTGTAAGTCAAGCCGTCTGTAAGTCAAGGGTCCACTGTATCTTGATGCCACTGCATTTCAAAGCAGCAGTTACTCCTCTCCGTAATTTGTTTCTTTTCCTTCTCATTCATTAATAAGGTCAATTCAGTTCAATAGGACTTGTTCCCAAGAGGTAACTTACCATATTCTTCCATGTATAAGACTATACTTTTGTCTAAAATCTTTAGATTAAAAATTGAGGGTCATCTTATACACGGAAGTAAGCTGAGGAGAGAACAAAAACAATTGGAGGGGAAAGCAGGGATCAAAGCAATCCTGCAGCACTTTGATCCATTTCCCCCTACACTTGATAAGCCCCACTTATTTTTCTTAATTTTGGATTAGAAAAGGGGGTCATCTTATACGTGGAGACGTCTTATACATGGAAAAATAGGGTAGCTTGCAGTTCTACACCTTTGAACTGAGCTGTAAAGTCGCTTTGAGGCAAATGCAGCTTATTTCTGAATCAGACAGTGTATCACAATAATGTCATGGAAATTTGGGGGACTTCTTTCTGGGTACACAGCCAGGCAGGATCACTTGCAGACACAGTATGTAGGAGCAGGCTAGAATTTTACTTTTGAGCTAGCAATACAAAAACATAAAAAATGCTGGCATCGCCATCTCGTGGAAGCCTGCTCAGAGGAAAGCCCTATAAAAGTCAGTTGGATTTATTCCCAGAAGTTTGTCTAATGGGTCTTCAGTAGAGGTGGGCATGAACTGCCAGTTTGGTGGTTTGTGCTGGTTCATTTTTCAGCTGAACTGGTTGAAAAATGAAAAATTTCCTTTTTCCTGTTAACACTGTGCAACAGTGCAAGCCAGTGTCCATCATCTCCTGTCGGTTTGAAATGCAGGGACTGAAGTAATATCCCGCTTTCATAAATCAGAAATTTGTGGGGTTTTTTAAAGGATTGTATTTATGTGCTGTATATCACAAGACTGTATACTGTCCACCTGCTTATTTAACTTACTTGCAGAATACATCATGCGAAAGGCTGGACTGGAGGAATCCCAAATCAGAATAAAGATTGCCGGAAGAAATATCAACAACCTCAGATATGCAGATGATACCACTTTGATGGCAGAAAGTGAGGACGAATTAAGGAACCTTGTGTTAGCTTTCTCAGCAGAAATCACAGTTTAGCAGAGTATTTGGCCGTTCAGGCAGTCCAGGAATAACTCACACGTAGTCCAGCAGCATTTCCATCAGCATAGTGTATTTACAGCAAATATATAGAGCAGTCTGGCAGCATAGCAGGCAGATGTGATCTACAAGCAGGTGAAGATACAACTAACTGTACAGTTCTACATATATACATATACACAACCAATCAGGTTACACATTACCTCATTACACATTACCTCACCCCTAGGTTACATCAGCCATGGATTACATCATCTCTGATGAGTCATCCTGACTCAGTTTCAGCACACCTGATTGTTATGGCTTCTCATTAAACTACTCCATTCTGCTCAGGCCTGCAATTTTCCTTGACACTTTGTAATGAGGATGAAAGTGGAGCGCACAAAAAATGGTCTGAAGCTCAACATGAAAAAAAGTAAGATCATGGCCACTGGTCCCATCACCTCCTGGCAAATAGAAGGGGAAGATATGGAGGCAGTGACAGATTTTACTTTCTTGGGCTACATGATCACTGCAGATGGGCACAGCAGCCACGAAATTAAAAGACGCCTGCTTATTGGAAGGAAAGCGATGACCTCGATAGCATCTTAAAAAGCAGAGACATCACCTTGCCAACAAAAGTCTGCATAGTCAAAGCTATGGTTTTTCCAGTAGTGATGTATGGAAGTGAGAGCTGGACCATGAAGAATGCTAACCGACGAAGAATGGATGCTTTTGAATTGTGGTGCTGGAGGAGGCTCTTGAGAGTCCCCTGGACTGCAAAGAGGACAAACCTATCCATTCTAAAGGAAATCAACCCTGAGTATTCACTGGAAGGACAGATCCTGAAGCTGAGGCTCCAATAATTCAGCCATCTGATGAGAAGACTCCCTGGAAAAGACCCTGATGTTTGAAAAGTGTGAGGGCAAGAGGAGAAGGGGACAACAGAGGATGAGATGGTTGGACAGTGTCATTGAAGCTACCAACATGAATTTGACCCAACTCCAGGGGGCAGTGCAATACAGGAGTGCCTAGCATGCTCTGGTCCATGGGGTCATGAAGAGTCGGACACGACTAAACAACATTCTTGTGCATGAAGCCTAATGACCACTTAGGTATGAAAGGCTTTTATTCTAGTGATTGGGTGTGCTTTCCTATGCCTGCCTATTCAGGGGTAAATCCTATTAAGTGAGTGGATATAAGACTGGAGGAAAGTTGCAGAGGTTACTGTATTATAGTATTATGTTGCACCATTGATATAAGTTTAATTCCATTGTTCACATTCTAAGTGTTTTATACTCATTCTTTGCACAGGCAATGATTGAGAGATTAGAGGTGGAATATTTATATTGATCTATTATAAATTGATTTCTCATCTTTTCCTCTTTTTTCCACTGTCTTGCTGTACTTTGATTAAGGATGTTCATCCTACGATCTGGGGAAAATGTGATTATTCTCGGCTGGATATAAAATGACAGTGCATTTTGACATATTCATGTTGAGTGCCAATGACACAGAGTCTGGAACATACTCATTTGTCATCCCTAAACATTTTGTTTACTTAGAATATCCTAAATTAAAACGTACAGCACAAAACCAATTGTGTCACGCATGCCTTAAATCCTTGAAAATGTATTCTAATGGCTAGCAAGTATTGAAAAGCCGCCCAGACACCCTTGGATAGAGTGGGCGGCATATAAATTAAGCAAATAAATAAACAAATTTAGTAATAATGCCAGCATGAAAATTATAACAACTCTAGAAACCCTTAGGTCTCCTACTCCAGCAGCTGCTCCCACTCCTAACAGGTCTTTTTGGCGTCCAGACCTTATTTTTCACTGAGGGATGTCTTTAAAGCAACTTGTGTCAGAAACGGATATTACATTATGGTATTAACATATCTGTGAAATTATGCCTTACATGCGTTGAAGAAATTATGGCATGTAATCACCTAGCAAGCAGAACAATTATTTTTTATAATACTGTGTGAATCAGGTTTCTGGCTGCAGAGCTAGAGGTTGGGAGTTTGATTCCTCACTGTGCCTCTAGAGAGAAGGGCCTGCCTGTGTGGCAAGTTGCACGCTCCCAGGGCACCCCCAGAAGAAGGGAATGGGAAACCACTTCTGAGTTCTTTCTACCTAGATACTCTGAAAAAGACCACCATGTCAGAACTGACTTCACACCACACACACACACACACACACACACACACACACACACAGAGAGAGAGAGAGAGAGAGAGAGAGAGAGAGAGAGAGAGAGAGAGAGAGAGATGATTTCAGCCAGTGGAAAATAAATTCAGTGTGTTGGTTGTTGTGGGTTTTTCTGGCTCTTTGGTTGTGTTCTGAAGGTTGTTCTTCGTAACATTTCCACATGAGACAGAATGCTGAAAATTGGGATCGAATTGACATTCGATGGGGATAAGGAATGTTTCCCTCTACTTATGCTCAATTTACCCTGATAGATAATACCTAACATATCGTGAGCGTTTGTGATGTGTGACAGAGGGCTAGAATCACTTTGGAGCCATCTGATTGTCAAAATAATCACAAATATGGGTGAATTAATCCAGAATCCGGGTCATACCCAGCAACCCACAGGCAGGCAAAGCGTGTGTGTGTTTAGTCGTTTAGTCGTGTCCGACTCTTCGTGACCCCATGGACCAGAGCACGCCAGGCCCTCCTGTCTTCTACTGCCTCCCGGAGTTGTGTCAGGTTCATGTTGGTTGCTTCGCAGACACTGTCCAGCCATCTCATCCTCGGTCGTCCCCTTCTCCTCTTGCCATCACACTTTCCCAACATCAGGGTCTTTTCCAGGGAGTCTTTTCTTCTCATTAGATGGCCAAAGTACTGGAGCCTCAGCTTCAGGATCTGTCCTTCCAGTGAGCACTCAGGGTTGATTTCCTTTAGAACTGATAGGTTTGTTTTCCTTGCAGTCCAGGGGATTCTCAAGAGCCTCCTCCAGCACCACAATTCAAAGGCATCAATTCTTCGGCGGTCTGCTTTCTTTATGGTCCAGCTCTCACTTCCATACATCACGACAGGAAAAACCATAGCTTTGACTATTCGGACTTTTGTTGGCAAGGTGATGTCTCTGCTTTTCAAGATGCTGTCCAGATTTGTCATCGCTTTCCTCCCAAGAAGAAGGCGCCTTTTAATTTCAGGGCTGCTGTCTCCATCTGCAGTGATCATGGAGCCCAGGAAGATAAAATTTGACACTGCCTCCATATCTTCCCCTTCTATTTCCCAGGAGGTGATGGGACCAGTGGCCATGATCTTAGTTTTTTTGATGTTGAGTTTCAGACCGTTTTTTGCACTCTCCTCTTTCACTCTCATTACAAGGTTCTTTAATTCCTCCTCACTTTCTGCCATCAGAGTGGTATCATCTGCATATCGGAGGTTGTTGATATTTCTTCCGGCAATCTTAATTCCGGCTTGGGTTTCTTCCAGTCCAGCCTTCCGCATGATGTATTCTGCATATAAGTTAAATAAGCTGGGGGACAATATACAGCCTTGCCGTACTCCTTTCCCAATTTTGAACCACTCAGTTGTTCCATGACCAGTTCTAACTGTTGCTTCCTGTCCCACATATAGGTTTCTCAGGAGACAGATAAAGTGGTCAGGCACTCCCATTTCTTTAAGAACTTGCCATAGTTTGCTGTGGTCCACACAGTCAAAGGCTTTCGCATAGTCACAACAAACTATGGCAAGTCCTTAAAGAACTGGGAGTGCCTCACCACCTTATCTGTCTCCTGAGAAACCTATATGTGGGACAGGAAGCAACAGTTAGAACTGGATATGGAACAACTGATTGGTTCAAAATTGGGAAAGGAGTACGACAAGGCTGTATATTGTCACCCTGCTTATTCAACTTATATGCAGAATACATCATGCGAAAGGCTGGACTGGAGGAATCCCAAGCCGGAATCAAGATTGCCAGAAGAAATATCAACAACCTCCGATATGCACATGATGCCACTCTGATGGCAGAAAGTGAGGAGGATTGAAGGAATCTTGTAATAAGGGTGAAAGAGGAGAGTGCAAAAAACAGTCTGAAGCTCAACATCAGAAACACTAAGATCATGGCCACTGGTCCCATCACCTCCTGGCAAATAGAAGAGGAGCACCTGTAGGCAGTGACAAATTTTATTTTCCTGGGCTCCATGATCACTGCAGATGGAGACAGCAGCCACGAAATTAAAAGACGCCTGCTTCTTGGGGGGAAAGCGATGACAAACCTTGACAGCATCCTAAAAAGCAGAGACATCACCTTGCCAACGAAAGTCCGCATAGTCAAAGCTATGGTTTTTCCTGTAGTGATGTATAGAAGTGAGAGCTGAACCATAAAGAAAGCAGACAGCCGAAGAATTGATGCCTTTGAATTGTGGTGCTGGAGGAGTCCCCTGGACTGCAAGGAGAACAAACCTATCAATTCTAAAGGAAATCAACCCTGAGTGCTCACTGGAAGGACAGATCCTGAAGCTGAGGCTCCAGTACTTTGGCCATCTCATGAGAAGAGAAGACTCCTTGGAAAAGACCTTGATGTTAAGAAAGTGTGAAAGCAAGAGGAGAAGGGGACGACAGAGGATGAGATGGTTGGGAAATGTCATCGAAGCTACCAGAATGAATTTGACACACCTCTGGGAGGCAGTGGAAGATAGGAGGGCCTGGCATGCTCTGGTCCATGGGGTCACGTAGAGTCGGACACGACTAAACAAAATGAAACGAACCATAAAAACAAATGAGTTCAATTTACAGATCAAATCATGTCAGAATTTTCACTACAGGTTAAAATAACTAAACTGAGTATCATATTGTGGACACAGGAAAAGATAAAATTTACTGGAAAAGACAATAATGTAACTTAAGTTGAAGCCAGTAAGAAAAAGACCTAAGATGACATGAAATGATCCATTAAAGCAAGCAATGGCCTTTATTTTGCAAGACTTGAACAGGGCTATTAATTACAAGCCGTTTTGGAGATCATTAATTCATAGCATTGCTGTAAGTCAGAAATGGCCTGATGGCACATAACAATAACAATCAGTAGAGAGACTGCTTACTGATCAAGCAACTGATCTATTGTAGGAATTACTAATACAGTTTATACAAAATACTTAAAATATTGAAAAAACCCTGTACAGATGCTAATATAAGCTTTACATTTAGACAGACCTCAGGAATCTTGTGATTTGTTGATGCTCAACAGGGAAATGCCTGAGAGTATCTACAACACTATAATTACATCAACTATTGAATCTTTAAAGCACATGTCCATATACCAGGGAAGGCTTACTAGTTACCATTAAAAAAGTGGTACCCCTGTCAACTGAGTGCTCCATACCTATGAAACCAGAAGAATTTCATAAGTATGCTTTTAGGAGTGGCATCTAAACCAGTAGTTTCCAACCTTGGATCCCAAGATGTTACTGGATTACAACCCACAGAAATCTTCGCCAGCACGGCCAGTGGTGAAATCTTCTGGGAGTTTTAGTCCAATAACATTTGGGGACCCAAGGTTGGGAACCATTGACCTAAACATAAGTGCTCTTTAAAATGTTACTAGAAAAACTTATGCTGAAGCACACAATTCTATATAATTCCCCTGCCTCACACAAAACATGCAGACAATCCAATATTTCTGCCAGTAATCCAGCAAAAATTATGGTATAACCAGAAATGGGGCTCAGTATCATGAGACTGAATCCATCAACAAAGCATGTAGGTCAGAGATTACAACAACACAAGCAGGATCTCCCAATGTTGAATAGGCCATGAATTGCCAAATCACAGCATTATTCCATGAATCCAGAAAACTTTGTGAAGCAAATAAATATGATAGGATAACATTTCTATTTACCTAAATTCTACGTTCTTCTTTGTCCATGTTTGTGTAGAAATTTCCAACTGCAATTATGCTACGATTGGCCTTCCAGACAATTATTTTTTTTAAAAAATTCCAGAAAAATTCTGTCATGACTGCGTTTTACATGCTAGATATTTACACAAAGGTTTCTGTTTAGTACATGCAAGCAGAGTCAAGCCTGACTTTAAATTATTATTAAGCAGTAACTGAGAAAAGATCAACATCCCATTGCTAAGTATTTTATAAGTACACGGAGACTTAAATAACTTAATATATGTCTGTGGGTTAAAAAACACAAAACATCAAATTACAAATATGGGAAAACTAAATTTATAAACACAGTCATTTCATATACAAAAGTTTAATATTTGTACATACCTATTCATACTTTTATACAAATGACTGTATTTTTCCCAGCTTTCAATTTACACATTTCCTTTCAGAACAGACTTCGTGATCCCTTCAGCACTTTTGCTTATGTTGGACCATTCGTTCTAAAATATTACTTCTACATTCTGCTAAAAATATGTGGCCTCCTACACTGTGTAAGTTACTTCAATACGGTATTTCCACAAGGTACTCACTTGGTAACCAAACTACTACCTTTAACAACAAAATAGATGATGAAGGCTTGATTGCGGTTTTTGTTTTCCTCCTCCTTCTCACTTCACCACTACACTGATGAAAATAAGTTTATAAACTTAATTTTTCTTTTTTATCTATCCTTTGTCATCTCGCCATCTTGAAGAATCTGCTTATTGTTTACTGCTTATTGTTCATTGTTTACTGCCTATTGCTGGATAGTTTTATTTTGTTATATGTATATGTTTTTGTATTTGTACCTGTCTGGAAGCCGCCTAGAGTGGTCGTATTGACCAGATAGGCGGGGTACAAATTAAATAAATAAATAAACTCGTAATCAAGTACATATTATGAACACCAGTGCTGCTGCTTAGTCTGGCCTAGTTCATAACAGAATATAAGTATGGTTTCCTCTGTATGTGGGGCAGGTAAGATACACTACCTTCCCTTTCTCATCTAGTCCTCCGTCATATCTAAGTCTCAGGACTACTTGGAGTTTGCTCTTGTCCTTAGTCATATTTGGGTGGCCTCATTTTAATGACCATAGAAAATAATTTTCGAAAGACCTAACGTAGCCGTAGCTACGGTATGGCTCTCTTAACCAGTTCCTACCCTTCCCTACACAAACACGTATGTGTTGCTAAAACAGCATCCCCACCAAGCTCAGTCTCCCCTCCCTAAATGAAGATGAATTTCGTTTCACCCCTCTCTATTCCTCTTCCTCGGCCCGCCTCAAACAAAACGGCACCTTCTCTTGGCCAAGGCATCCCACCTCCCCATGGCAGCCCGCTCCCTCCAACCGCCTCCCCGCACCCGCTCCAAAACATCCTCCCGGCCACGCCGCCATCCCACCGTGCGGCGCACCTTCCGTCTCCTCCTCACCTGGTGCCCCCGACATTGAGCTGGATAATCTCCCCGCTGCCTGCACCAGCAAACCCCGCGCCGTTCCCCGCCATCTTTCCCAGCAGCGACTCTTGCTCCGAACACCGCCTGCTGCTGCTGCTGCTGCCGCCGGCCCCGCCGCCTCCAGCCCCAGCCGCCGCCGCCCCAAAGTTGAGGGAAGGGAGAGGCGGCGGCGGCGGCGGGGCCGGGGGAGAAAAAGGCGCGTCCAGCGAGGCCGCGGAGCCCGCCGCACTAGGCGCTAAGCTCGCCGAGGGAAAGGCAGCCAGGGCGGGGCGTGGGAAGGGAAGCTGAGGCGCCCTCGTCCCCTGGTCTAATCAGGCGGCCCACAGCAGGCCGCAAGCCCCACCCCCCCCTCAGCGCCGTTACCGCGGCCTCTCATTCACTTCCGAGCCGAAAAGGCGACTGTTCCCTATGACAAGCAATGCCATAGCAACGCGCGGCAGCTGGAGGAAGGGATTCCGCGAGGGACAAACTACCAGCGCTGCCCCGTTCCTTCGCGATAGAACAAGCTGGGCGGGAGGGGTGGAGGAAGGAGTTGCGCCCGCCGAACTTCGTGGCCCTTTCCCTCAGTTCCTCACTTCTATGCGAAGGCATAAGCTTAGGTTGCTTGAATTCCAGCCCTACATAACGCCCGAATATAGTCAGCAGCAAACTCCATTACCAAGGCCAAAAGCAGACGTCAGCGAGAAACGGTGCCTGAAAGAAGTTTGTCGTTGTCGAAAAAATAGCCAGACGGTTCATCAGTGAAGTCCCTATTGTTCCATAGTTACTCTGTCCATTGTGTCTGTACCCCTACATGAGGTCGTGGAGTATAAATGTGACAGCCTTAGAGGTTCACTCTAACGAATGAGAAAGTGGCCTTGATCCACGAAAGCTTATACTGTATTAAAATACAGCAGATGTGAAGGTGTCGCAAAGTTTCGTCCCAGTGGCTGTCTTTGGTCTAATATGCCTAGTTAATGAAAGAAGTGGACATGTTCCGCGAAACCTCGCATTAAAATATATCAGTCTTTAAGGTGTCACAAGGTTTTTGTCTTCTTTATTTTATTTTTATTTACATATGCATTGCCTGACATGGCTAATGAATGCCACAGCACGAATTTCATTTTCAGGAGCGCGCAAATTAGCTTCCATTGTTTGCTGATTGATCTTCAGGACTTTGGCACACAAAAGTTTCTTTTCTTTTCTTTTTTTATTTTCACAGAAGAAGAGAAAGGGGGGGAAGCAAAGGAAAAAGAAAAAACTAACCCCTCAAATTAAACTAACCCCTCCTCCCTTTGGAGGAGCATCTGAGTATGTATATACTGAGTAGATAGATATACATACTGTACATCATAAACTTTGCCCTACACTCCTGACTTCTTCTGGGTCCAAGAATATATTAGTTCCCAGCTTTGTTTTACATAGTCTCTTGGTTGTTCCCGTAGTGCTTCTGATAGAGTTATGCAACAACTCTTCTATCGTTGGAACCTCTTCGATTTTCCATTTTTGGGCCCAGAGTAATCTGGCCACTGTGAGTATATACATAACACAATGCTTCAATTTATTATCATTAATTCCTGATATGACATTCAATAATGCCATTTCAGGTTTTATATCTAATTTCTGCTGGGTAATTTCTTTTGCTAATTCCCATACCTGTGTCCAATAATTTTGACCTTTTCACATGTCCACCACATATGATAATAAGTTCCTGCATTTTTTACACTTCCAACATATATTGCTGACATTTTTGCTAGTCCTACAGGTGTGTGATGCCATCTGTAGAACATTTTGAGGATATTTTCTCTAAGATTTGCTGGTTTAAACATTTTATACAGCTTTCTTTCCACATCAAGCCCTCCTGTCTTCAACTGCCTCCCACAGTTCAAATTCATGCTGGTAGCTTCAGTGACACTGTCAACCATCTCAACCTCTGAGTCTCCTTGTCCTCTTGCCTTCACATTTTCCCAACATCATGTTCTTTTCCAGGGAGTCTTCTCTACTCATGAGGTGGCCAAAGTATTGGAGCCTCAGCTTCAGGATCTGTCCTTCCAGTGAGCACTCAGGGTTGATTTCCTTCAAAATGGATATGTTTGATCTCCTTGCAGTCTAGCTGACTCTCAAGAGTCTCCTCCAGCACCACAATTCAAAAGCACAAATTCTTCAGCAGTCAGCCTTCTTTACAGTCCAGCTCTCACTTCCATACATCGCTAATGGAAAAACCATAGCTTTGACTATGCGGACCTTTGTCGGCAAGGTGATGTCTCTGCTTTTTAAGATGTTGTCTAGGTTTGTCATCACTTTCCTCCCAAGAAGCAGGCATCTATTAATTTTGTGACTGCTGTCACCATCTGCTGTGATCATGGAGCCCAAGAAAGTAAAATCTGTCACTACCTCCATATCTTCTCCCTCTATTTGCCAGGAGGTGATGGGACCAGTGGCCATGATCTTAGGTTTTTTTGATGTTGAGCTTCAGACCACTTTTTGCACTTTCCTCTTTCACTCTCACAAGGGACGTGGTGGAGCTGTGGGCTAAACTGCAGAAGCCTGTGCTGCAGGGTCAGAAGACCAAGCAGTCGTAAGATCAAATCCACGCGACGGAGTGAGCGCCCGTTGCTTATCCCAGCTCCCGCCAACCTAGCGGTTCGAAAGCATGCAAATGCGAGTAGATTAATAGGGACCACCTCGGTGGGAAGGTAACAGCGTTCCGTGTCTAAGTCACACTGGCCATGTGACCACGGAAGATTGTCTTCGGACAAAACGCTGGCTCTATGGCTTGGGAACGGGGATGAGCACTGCCCCCTAGAGTCGAACACGACTGGACAAAAATTGTCAAGGGGAACCTTTACCTTTACCTTTTTACCTTTCACTCTCATTAAGGGGTTCTTTAATTCCTCCTCCCTTTCTGCCATCAGAGTGGTATCATCTTCATATCTGAGGTTACTGATATTTCTTCCGGGAATCTTAATTCTGGCTTGGGATTCCTCCAGTCCAGGCTTTCGCATGATGTATTCTGCATATAAGTTAAATAAGCAGGGAGACAATATGCAGCCTTGTCATATTGCTTTCCCAATTTTGAACCAATTAGTTGTTCCATATCCAGTTCTAATTGTTGCTTCCTGTCCCACATATATGCACTTTGTACAAGATTTTAAAAATCCTTTATAAATTCTTAACATTTTATTCTGCAGTAAGAATCACCATTATTTTAGTTTTTATATCCTGCTATTAGGATTTTTTTGGTCTACTGTACATGTGTTTTCTGTATGACTTTGAAAACAGACCAAAACGTAACACTCAGATTAATATCATGAAACTTCCAAGTAATACTGGACCATTAAGCACTTCAAGCAGACAACCCTTGCTGAATTACTGAGGCTCAATGTTGTATATTTAAATACAAAAATATGTTTCTAGTCTACCAGGTAGGACAGAATAATTTAAAAATTGTGAGGAATGTAAATAAATGTATAGGCCTTAAAATGGAGCTGGAGTAACTTGCAATACAGTCCTATGAGTGTTTTCTTAACAGAATTAAGAGAAGAATTCCTAGGGAGACACCAGATGAGATTTTCCAGGCTGAGAAAGATCTTTCAGAATCAGGGTCTAGGAGCAGATTCATAAACAGTTTTTCAGGACTGGCCTATTGGTGTTGAAATTTGATGATCAGATAGTTATGAAGCTTTCAGGGCTTTCATCTCTATGCTGCATGAAGTAGCATTTCCTCACACTTAAGGATTTTTGTTTTGGCAAAGGTGAAATTGCATAGACGCTCCATAAGCATGACTCAAATGGAAAATTGTAACTGAAGTAGAAAACAATAGCCAACACTCTTTTTCTCCATGTTGGTAGCTGGTGCTCACATTGGATTTAGTCCATAAAGATACTGATTTCTATATGAATATTTGGTGGTGCTTGTGTATCTGTAGAGGATGGGTAGACAGATATATAAAAAGATCTATGAACTTTTTTCACAGGTTATGACTATTTTCAGGGAAACAATGTCACTGGCAAAACATACAAAATGTGTTATTATATCTGAAGGACCTTTTATATTGTTTCAAAATTTGTTTAGAACATGACTGCTATAACAGCTCTGAGCAGATCAGTTATACCTTTTTATTTTCAGAGTTGACTTCTTAACACTATGATCCCGCAAATTTGCAGCACAAGCTGTATGTGGTGTCATCTGAACACTTTAGTGGCAGAAACATTGATATACTGTACGTACATGGGGAAGGAGGTGGAGATGTCACATTCACATATAATTTTAAGCAATGAATCGTGGCTTATTAAACTGCAGTGTAAAGCAGCTAACTGGTGGCACATGTATCCTGGTTTCCTGCTTCCACGAATGGATAAACAGGCTAGAGGTACATAATTTTAGCTTGATAACTGAACAAGATATTGTTGGACAGGCTCTAGTAGCAGGCTTCTGCTTAAGGAATAGGTGAATCCAGCGGGCCTAAGACTGGGGCAATCTTGCCCCCCAGTGCAACCTCTTGTGAACCTCCAAAACTGAATCTGGAAGACTGGCGCTGGTTTTCAGGTGGTTTATAGGGTGGGTGGAGAGAATGGAAAAGTTTCTCTGTGCTGGATTTAGACTTTTGTGTAGTGTGTGCACATTGGGATAGCAAACCTTGTCTTTAAGTTAGTATATAATCATGCTTTGTTTGAATACAAGAATACATCATGATCTTCTGGGCATATCAAACTACCTATTCCAGTCTTGTTTAATTGCTTATGCACATGTGACTGGCAGAGCAGGAAAAAATGGGATGCATGCATTAGTATGCAGTCTATTCCTAGTATGGCCTACAAGCCAGCTTTCCGGCTGCACCACATGTGAGCATAAGCAGTACATGTGAGGGCCCACCGTTGTGTTTGCAGTCTACTAAATTATTGCCACTATTATTATTTATTTAGTTGTCACCATTCCGATCCTAAACAAATGAGACATCAAAGTCCTTTAAAAAATAAGAGTACAGTAGTTATATTATTGTACAGGTAGCTGCAGTATTAAACCTTGTCCACTAGATGGGTGTATTGATCTGGAACTGTATTTCCATATATTTGTTTTAATTTTTAAAGCTGCATACTCTGATTTGGTTTTCATACGTTGTCAGTTTCATGCTCTTGCATGATATAACTCAAAAATACAGTGCTTCAGAACAAACAGGAAATCTTCAACCTTCTCTAGTGTGATACAGATGTAGTTTACCTGATAACAATAAAAAAACACCAGGCGAGTCTTTGTGTCAGAACTGTTATCGGAAAGGAAGCCAATTATATAAAAGTTCAAAAAAAAAATAGCACTTGGAAGTAATACGTTATTAATTATTAGCATTTTAATACATTGGTTGAATTCCTGTTGCACAGCTCTGTGCGTGCAATGTAAAGCTGTGATAGGGAACTATGGCAGAGGGGAAGTGCTTCCAAATGCACATTGTGTAACAGTCACTACAGCAACCGTGAGATTGATTGCACAATCCAACTCCACAACTCTAGTTGCTGGGCGTAATGCCCTAGACACTTCCTCAGGTATAACTTTACATTATGCCAGAGTGGACAGGATTTCAGCCATAATTTGGGGGGAATAAGGAAATTTAACCACGCTATGTAATTACTTCTTTCTAGATAAACAAATAATGGTCATTACATTTTCACATTTCTTTTAGAATTGTATTTTCAAAGTACTACTTGTTTTGAAATTTTACATCATTTCAGAGATGACTTTTTAAAAAACCATAAAGAGAACGAAGACACAAAAAGTAATGTAATGAATAACATGCATTCTTTTCAAAGAATAAAATAGTGATTTATTACAGTACTTTACTGTGTTGGGTTTCATTAAAAAGTTAGGCAGCAGGCTACTTTTTTAAAAAGTAATTTTCCAAGCTCCAGTAAAGTATTTTAAAATTTCATCTGGTAATTATAATAACTTCCATTAACTTAAAACCAGTTCCAAAGTATACATTAATAGAACAAAGTTGCTCCCCACACAACATTCCTCTTACTTACTTAGTTTTACTTAATTTATACCTTGCCTCTTCCCCAAAAGGGACTCAAGGTGGTTTTCAATTTTTTTAAAAAATACAAATAATAAAAGAAATAAAAATACAATAAATTACCATATTAAAAGAAAATTCTGCATATTACTCATTTAAAAGTCCTCAATAAATCACTTTAAACACTTTAAAAACACATTTAAAAGATAAACTAATGACTTTGCTGTCATAATTCTATGATAAATTACTTCTGGTGCCGCTGAATGGATCTTAATTTTTCTTTGCAGTGTGCTCATCATCGTCTGAATCGTCTTGATTTTTACATAGAGATTGAAGCTCTTCTGCCTGTGCCTCATATCAATCAGATGGTAGTTTGTAAACTCCACGATCCATCCTAGTCCCATGAGAACCAAAGCAAAAGAACTAAGAGGCAGTGGGGGGAGAGCACTTCTGCAGAATACAGTGGGGTCTTGACTTGAGAACTTAATCCGTATTGGAAGGCAGTTTTCAAGTCAAAAAGTCCGTAGGTCAAGTCTCCATTGACCTACAGTGCATTGAAAACCGATTAATCCCGTAACAGGCCGTTTTTGTTCCATTTTGTTTTTTTTCTGGTCTGTAAGTCAGTTCTCAGGCTGCAAGTCAAACCTAAATTTTGCGGCCAGAGAAGTCTGTAACTCAAAAAGTCTGTAAGTCAAGCCGTCTGTAAGTCAAGGGTCCACTGTATCTTGATGCCACTGCATTTCAAAGCAGCAGTTACTCCTCTCCGTAATTTGTTTCTTTTCCTTCTCATTCATTAATAAGGTCAATTCAGTTCAATAGGACTTGTTCCCAAGAGGTAACTTACCATATTCTTCCATGTATAAGACTATACTTTTGTCTAAAATCTTTAGATTAAAAATTGAGGGTCATCTTATACACGGAAGTAAGCTGAGGAGAGAACAAAAACAATTGGAGGGGAAAGCAGGGATCAAAGCAATCCTGCAGCACTTTGATCCATTTCCCCCTACACTTGATAAGCCCCACTTATTTTTCTTAATTTTGGATTAGAAAAGGGGGTCATCTTATACGTGGAGACGTCTTATACATGGAAAAATAGGGTAGCTTGCAGTTCTACACCTTTGAACTGAGCTGTAAAGTCGCTTTGAGGCAAATGCAGCTTATTTCTGAATCAGACAGTGTATCACAATAATGTCATGGAAATTTGGGGGACTTCTTTCTGGGTACACAGCCAGGCAGGATCACTTGCAGACACAGTATGTAGGAGCAGGCTAGAATTTTACTTTTGAGCTAGCAATACAAAAACATAAAAAATGCTGGCATCGCCATCTCGTGGAAGCCTGCTCAGAGGAAAGCCCTATAAAAGTCAGTTGGATTTATTCCCAGAAGTTTGTCTAATGGGTCTTCAGTAGAGGTGGGCATGAACTGCCAGTTTGGTGGTTTGTGCTGGTTCATTTTTCAGCTGAACTGGTTGAAAAATGAAAAATTTCCTTTTTCCTGTTAACACTGTGCAACAGTGCAAGCCAGTGTCCATCATCTCCTGTCGGTTTGAAATGCAGGGACTGAAGTAATATCCCGCTTTCATAAATCAGAAATTTGTGGGGTTTTTTAAAGGAT